>NC_067142.1:41536545-41841204 GCF_903995435.1 Acomys russatus
GCAGGACTGTGAGGTAATGGCCTGGAGACATATAAGTGATTGTGGACAGGTAGAACACTCAGAAACAGAACCTCTCCTATGGACAACTGAATGTTGACAAAGAAGGAAAGACAAGCGGGGTGGGGGGGGGTGTGCTATAATAAATACTGCTGGAATAATTAAATACCTCTTTGGAAAAATAATCATCACATGTTTTATGGAAAGTAAACCATAAGCATAAACATAAAGTATACATAGGACTTTCTAGGGAAACACATAAGGGGATGTGTAGGCTTAGACTGTTCAAAAACCTACTTTATCTTGGGTTCATAAACACGTCTACTTCCCTTCCAACCAACCAACCTGAGGTAGGGGAGAAATAAGGTTAGTAGGAAAAGGGGTTGTGAACCTGTTTAAGCGTAGTTCCCTGGGGCGAGTCCAGGCCAATGTATGTTGCCCAACACTACTTAATTTTAACACCCACACCATTCATCGCTCTGAACCACATTCATAACCCTGTATGTCAAAGTGCATTGAGAATAGTATCTGGCCTTATTGCTCACGGCGATGTCCAAGCCTGTCGTCAACAGGCCACAAACAGCCTGTACATCTGCCTATAAGCTGGACAACCTGAATTTGACTTCCTGGATCTGCCCTGTGAAATGAGTGAAGTACAGCGAGTTATCATCTGTCCACACATGAACTATGGCGTACGTTTGTGTGTGTGTGAGTGTGTGTGTGTGTGCGCGCGCGCGTGCGTGCGTGCATGCGCACATACAAAGTACATTAATTAAAAGATAATTTTAAGATACTTAAACTATATGGAAGCTTCTAGTTCTTGATAAATGTGTTACTTTTTTTCTCCCAAGGCCCATCTAAGGCAAGAACAAGTGTAAAAGTCTAAATCAGAATCTAAGGGGTTACATCAGCTTCAGACTCTAAGTTAGACAATCTTTCACAGCCTCTTGGC
The DNA here is from genome assembly GCF_903995435.1 of Acomys russatus. NCBI lineage: Eukaryota > Metazoa > Chordata > Mammalia > Rodentia > Muridae > Acomys > Acomys russatus. The sequence goes on from NC_067142.1 coordinate 41,537,495, forward strand.
TCAAAATGAAAAAATTTAACTTTTGGCTCTGTTTATAGCACAGAGCTCAGAACACAAAGCAGTTTGGAAAAGCCGTGTTTGACGCCAGGTTTCTAAACAGCCGTTCCTCTTGCTGTATAAATGGGGCTTAAGTGGATACCGTTTACGTCCATGAAAACAAAGAGCAAGCAATTTTGTCAGTCAGAAAATTACCGAGAGATATGGTTAAACTGTGTGATGAAGAGCGGAGAGCTGACAGGCGGCACAGCCGGTGGGTAAGTAATGAAAGCCCCAAGCAGCGAGCCTGGGAGCAAGCAAGGATCTCCCAGCTCATAAACGGCGAGGAGTGATTCGGCATGTAATCCAAAAGCACATTTGTTGGGTTAGTGCCCCACCAGTTCAATTCAGATCAATCAGTGCTTCAGGAATCAGACTTTTTCTTCACAAACAGGCAGACAACATTTTCATAGCAACAGCTAGGGATGTAATCATCTCGGACAAAGAGAAAATGTTTTTCAAGAGAGATTGTTTGGTCCTCATTTTGGATCATACACTCTGTAATTTTCTAGGTGTTTTACAGACCATATTAGAATAATCTTCATCCTAAAGTCATGAAGAAGACAGCTGGGAGCATCTCTGTGTTACAAGGACTTGGAAGATGAGGACTATGCCCAAGTCTTACACTGACAGCTGGTGATCGAGCCTTCACTTGAAACAGCACTTTCTCCCACCTATTCCCTTCCCACCGTCTTCTTTATCCATTCTGACCCATTAGGAATGCAAGTATGCCACAAGCATGGCGGTGAATGACTACAGTTTCAGCACCTCTGACACAGACAGAAGCAGGAGACTCATGAGTTAAAGGCCACCCTGACCTACAGCAGAGAAATCCTGTCTCAAAAAACACAAAGAAAACAAATACAGAAGAGATGTAAGGGTGTCATATTTCAATCTGGTGTGTGTTTGGGGAGAGAGGGCTCCTAGACAAGATGAAAACCAGCAGAAAGCATCCTTAGCCTGATACTTTTCAGCCACCTTCCCCACCTCTTTTATTCCTCTATCCATCCTCTGCTTAAAGAAATTCTCCCTGATACAGCATCCCATCCGTCAGGCCTCTGCTCTGACCACTCAGTGAAATTGCTCTCTTAAAAAAATCAAAATTCTTGGTAGCCTGATAACAATTTAGATGTAATATGAATAAATTAATAAAATATATTTTTAAAACAAATAATAAAAAAATCAAAATTCAACGACCATTTTTAGACCTCTGTGTCCCACCCTCCTTCAGTAGATGGTCTTGCTAAGTTTCAAAGTAAAGCAGATCACCAGTAGACCAAGGCTTAGGAAAATTCAATAGGGAGGTAGGGTGGGAGGGGTAGCCGACAACTTCCTAGTCTTTAAATTGCAATAATTGAAGCAATACATTAATTTTAAGACACCTTTTCTCAAGCGTTGAAGACTTGTCTCGTGGGCAAGTGCTAGGTGGATTCACATATTTAGTTTCAAATTTTGACTCTAATCCTTTGAGGCAGACACTCCCATCTCTGCTCATGCTATTCCAGCTCCATGGTCTGCCTGAGCAAAGAAGATCATAGAAATGTACAAAGTTTGCCCAGGTTCTCTCTAGCCCTTAACCTATTAGGGAATAAGATGCTTCATGCGAATTAGCCTTCCAAGGTCTATGAGCAAAACAAAGGATTTAAACAAAGGGTTGTTTTTCTTTTTTAAGACATTTGCCACAGGTATCACTCTGAAAGTCTATTTTTAAGGAACAGAAGCAATTTAATGCTCATCCTAACAACACTGGTGCTACAGTCCAGTGAGCAACAATCCTATGTGCACTTCCTGGCGTTTTTGTCTTCTCGTTTCAGCATTAGATCCTTGATAAATCTGCTGACATTCTGGCATTTATATTTGATACTATTTCTACTCCATGCCAGCATTTCAAATAGAAAAGGTATCAGGGCAAAACATCAAATCAAATCATTTCTGTGTGAAACTGTCAGAATACCACGATTGCCTTTGGTTGGATTTGGGGATTGCTTGGTTTTTACCTTTGCTCAGTGTCCCTTAGGGCCTTAACGGGTATTATATTTAAGAAGGATTAGGACATTAATGGTTAGTCCACTTTTTAAAAACTGGTTGCCTGGGCAAATACATTTGGAAAATGCTGCAGGTATTATGTAGCCTTGGGTAATCACAAAACACTATAATATTTTTTCAAGTGTAAAAATGCCCAGCATTCCATACTTACTCTATAAGTTAAATAGATGATAAATGCAAATATGGATGCAGATATTATTGTGGATATCAGGATTTCTGACCTTCTATATCTTAGCAAGTGATTTCAACATGTATTTTCTACTCAGAAAATAATACTATAAATTTATATCAAGCTATAATAAATATATTATACAAACAATTTTCAGATACACAAAAACTAGAGAAAATAACATTTAGTGGCCATTGTTTTATAGCCATTCATAACATTATCATGATCTGTGGTGGTCTGAATAGGAATGGCTGGCCTCCTCCATAGGCTCATAGGTTTGAAACCTTGGTCACCAGGGCATAGCACTATTAGAAGATGTGGCCTTGTTGGAATAGGTGTGGCCTTATTGGAGGAAGTGTATAACTGAGGTGGGCTTTAAGGTTTCAAATGCTCAAGCCAGGTCTTCTCTCTCTCTCTCATATTCTCTCTCTCTCATATTCTCTCTCTCTCTCTCTCTCTCTCTCTCTCTCTCTCTCTCTCTCTCTCTCTCTCTCTCTCTCTCTCCTCCCCTTACTGCCTGCTAGATCCAGCTGTAGAACTCTCAGCCCCTTCTACAGCATCATGCCTGCCTAGATGCTGCCATGCTTCCCACCATGACTGTAATGGACTAAACCTCTAAACCTATAAGCCAGCCCCAATCAAATATTTTCCTTTATAAGAATTCCTATGGTCATGTTGTCTCTTCACAGCAATAGATCACTAAGCAATAGATATACTGCAATATATAATTAAGATAGCATCTATTTTATCCCTTATCATGCTCATAACTGTGCTGTAACGGCAAGTACTGAAGATCTCAGTCCCTTGGGAGACTATAAAAATGCTCTGGGTGGTAATGCAGAGTGGATCAGAATACTTGCTTCTCCACAAGACAACTAACTCTTTAGCTCATCTGAAAAAGTTCGTGATTTTAAAATAAATTCAAAACACAATACACATGGCGGAATGGTGAAGGGGAGAGGAGATAGGAAAGGAATATATTCTTTATCCAATAAAAATTTGTTATCACATCACAAAAGTTATAGGGATGGCACTTTGAGCCGTATGGCATCAGACAGGGGAGGAAGGCAGCAGGCTGAGTTGAATTGTTCAGTCATTCATGCTGATGTAGAAAGGTAAGGAAAAGTATTGAATCTTGGAATCATGCCAGATCTTGGCATCTCTTTGCTGCTTTAAGACTGAATTCATAAGCACAGCATGTGTTTGAGTTTGGCGAATCACCCCAGCATATCACCAAGACACAGGGAGTAGCCAACACCTTAGATTCGTACCTAGCTTCTCCCAAGAGAAGTCAGCCCAGGGACACAATTGAAGTGAGAAGAGACTAATGGAGGGCTTTGGCCTTAACTCTGCGAATTTTGGCTAGGTAATTTGTTTCAGAAGTCACTGTGACCACACAGCTGCCCAGTGAGATTGTTAGAGTTATTGATTATCTGGCTCTTACAGATGAGGAAATTAAGACACTTAGTTACCCAGCTGCCAAGCAGATGAAGCCACCTCTGGACTCTGGCAGAACTAGCTACAAAGTCTGTATATTTCTCTTCTGCATGGAGCATACTACATGAAGTTTAAAACAAAACTCCTAATATAGAATTTGTCAATGATTTTCTTAATCCTGAATCTCTTCCCCACGTCTATATGGAGAGCAGTATTTTTAGCAATTAAATTTTATTGCATTTTATACACATTCAACTTATCTTTTCATGGAAGCAATGTTCCCTTCTTTTCACATTTATAGGTTATGCAATGTTTAAATAAATTACATAGTTTCAGGTGCAACAAACAAACAGAGCCTTGAGGGAAATGCCATGCTTTCTGTAAACTGATAGTTTGAATAGAAAACAAATGTGCCATGGCTACCTAGAGAATTGTTTTCTTTTTTTTCTTTTTAAATGTTCTGTTTCTTAAGTATGTATGTGAGGGGAGAGGTGGTAGGTATGTACATATAAGTGCAGGTTTCCTCAGAAGTCAGAAGACATTGTCCACTCCCCTGGAGTTAATATTACAGAAGGTTGTGAGACACTCATGGTTGATCCTAGGAACCAAATTTGAGTCTTTGCAAAAGCAGTGTACACCCTTAATAGCCCTTAACCACTGAGTCATCTCTGTGGTTCCTGAAGCGCAGTCTGTGCATAGGTGTGCAGTGTGTGCACATCTCGGATTTATGTGCAAGATTTGTCAGTAAAACAGGAATTGGGTTAAGAAGGATTCTGGTGTGCATAGGGAGAAGTCTATGGGGAACCACACCTTCTGCGAATACACTTTTCAGTTCTAGAAGCTCTGTTCTCACTTACTGGGTATTTGCTCCTTGTGATCCTTCTCTGTATATTCTTACTCGATCGGCTCCTGTCAGTACCCGAGTCTGATGAATGTTATACAGGTATTGTCACGTATACCATCTTCATCAGACCCAGCTGATAGATGAAGCATTACACAGGGGTTAAGACACTTCCTAAGTCTGTATCATCTCATTACCCCTCTATACCCTTCTAAGATATGCTCCCGCTTTGGTCACCCATGGATGTCAGCCACTTCAATAGTATTTTGATGTGCTCTCCAAAATATGCAGGTCTCTAACCTTTCACCGTACTAGCCTTACCCAAGTCTGGGAAAGCTGCCATATTTTAAATCACCAGCCTCCTGAACAGAACACACCTACTTCTGGTAGACCTTAGGTGTACATTGCTGAAAAAATAATTCAGTACGCCCAAGCTTGTTATATCATTCCCAAGTGTGCTGCTATGAAATTATTTTTTCTGTAAGATTATCATAAAAAATCTATTCGTCTTTAAGTCCTGCTAAGTATTTTTGCACATATTTTACCTCCTACTTTTAAAAAGGGTTTCCTACAAGTTACAGTCATATACATTCATCCAACAGGTATCTACATCATACATTCTTTTTTTGTTGTTGTTATTTTGGTTTGGTTTTGGTTTTCATGACAGGGTTCCTCTGTGCTGCTCTGGCTGTCCTTAAACTCACTCTGTAGACCAGGCTAGCCTCAAACTCAGAGATCTGCCTGCCTCTGTCTCCGGACGGCTGGGCTTAAAGGTGTGTGCTACCATCTCCCAGCATAACCTTTTACCTCTTAATATTAGTAATAATAAGGAATGACATAAGCACCTGGATCAACACTTTTTTCTTGCAAACTGAAAGTACTAAGTACATGTCAAATCTCGCTCTGCTGTCATTGCTTCTGTTTGGTGAGTTCCGTCAGTGTTTCTTACGCTTGCCACTTTTCCTTAGAGGTCCTTTCACATAGTATGTTTGTCTAGGTCATTCCATTCACGCCTCAGTGGGAATTGTATACCCTGTGTTTTTACTGTCAATATTAGCCATGGCACTTGCACTAACCAATGGAGCAGGATCTGAAGGGTTACATTTCCAAGAAGAAAATTTCAAATCCAGCTCATGGACTCTCACGGTTCTCTGTCATGAGACAGGCAGTATGTCACAGAACTAACCATGCCACTCTGTCTACTAAACTAACTTGAGGTGTGCAGCTCTGACACCAAACAGACAAGTAGCCAAGCCCAAAGTAAACATAGCTTTTCCAAACCAGTGAGATTTTATCGTTTCCTGTTTCTGCTTCATTACCTGCCCTATTCATGTATCACTAGTACACTGTTTTTTAAAGTAATAAATGTTTGAGTTGGTGTTATAGAAAAACCTGGCACTGAGTAAGAATGATAGCAAGTGCAATTATAAATGTTAAAACAAAATTCTGCCCTCACATCATATATGATATTGATTATATTACCTGTGAGTACAGATGGGAATGCGTCTACTTACTGCTCTTTGCTATATCAATATAAGAATTGCTAAGCCAATATTTCACTTAATTTGTACAAAAACCCTACCTTCGAAATGAGCAATAAATCCTTCAAAGAAAGAGTCAGGTATTCCATTAAAATTTAAGGGGCAAATTTGCATTATTTTGTCAATAAAAGTATAAACGCAGGTAAGAATTTTATGTAAGGATTTGAAGCTAAGTTGAAATCTGCTTCTGCTGCTACAGAATCAATACTGGCAGGGTCGCTGGAGAGTCAGTAATTTAGTTAAGCCTACTCCTGCTCCAGATCACTCACTCAAATTTACCCCTTTTTGAGATTTATTCCTCAGGTGTTAGAACCAAATGCTCTACATGTAACTATCACTTAAGTTATTTGTCAAAGCAGAAAGCTACACTAAAGCTGTCCTCAGGGTCCCTTCTTGAATTCCAAAAGCATGCTCCTCAGTCTCCAGGCTACAGTGCTCTTCAGGAAACATCTCCCTCCCACAATTCCATTTCATCTTCTTCTGCTGGATGCAGAAGGGCATAATCCACACAATTGGCAATATTTCCAGACACAGCCTCAATGCCCAATGAAGGAGGAGAGCAACAGCAGCTCCTCCATTTTGTCCCTAGACTCCATCTTAGGTTTGCCCTCCAGGTCACCTCTGTTACTGGAAAAGCCACAAATGGTTACAGAAAGAACCATCCCTAGGCTAGACCAATCAGAAGATAGTAGGAACGTGCATACCATTCCTGAGGGTATAGATAAGGTTTTTTAATGATAGCTAGTCAATCCGTTTGTGCCAAGCTTGCTCTTGTTAAATACCATCTAACCATGTAATTGCTAATTTGGAAACTCACTTTCCTTGCTTAAACCACAATAAAAACCCTGCCAAACTGCCACTCAGGGCTCTCGGCACTGATCAGCATAGGCGAAGTCTCAGGGTCTTAGCTTAAGCTTGAATAAAGGCTCCTTGTTTTTGCATGAGAATTTCAGACTACTGATGGTCTGTGGGGATTCAGCGATCTGGGCATAACACCTGACAGTGTTACTTCTGAGTAGCCCGACAGGACTGCCAGAAAAGAGATTACACAATGAGGTCTAATTTTAACAGACTCCACATCCTACTCTGAGTTTCCCTTACGTACTGCATGTACCTATTAACAGTTCATGGAACATTTGGAAGGCTAATGAGCTATATTAATGATGTTTACAATTCGACACATGACCTAGAATGTAATCATGTATTAAAAGGAATGGTATTTTTGGAAGAGCAAAACTGAAAGAAGGGAAACAAGAAAAAAAATTAAAGATTTATAAAGTTTAACTCAGGTCACGATACTATGCCAATGCTCAGGAACCAGAGATGAGAGTTCTCTGGCTAACAGGCAAAAGCTGGGTAACTGCCCTAATAGAATCACCAAGCTCCAGGCTCAGCAAGAGACCCTACCTCAGAAAACAAAGTAGATAGTCATTAAAGGAGACAGCAGCCATTAATATCTGGCCTCTGCAGGCTCACATACACATGTGTACATGCACAACTGTACACATATGCACCCACATATATGCAAACACAGACACATATACACAGATTTTAAAAAAAGATATACAATCCCTTATACATGAGTAGTTTTCCTAGAATAAATTTGTAGAGATAGTAAGAAATAGGAAGAGGTGGGGTAATTGTTTTCCATGAAACATGGTCTTAATCTTCATGGAGAGAAACTCATGACAAAGTACAACTGGTACCTGTCCAAGCTCCATCTACAGAAAATATATTCAATTAACTGTTTTTGCTGACTTTACCAGTTACAACTAACCATTAAGGCTAATTTACAGGGAGACCTAAAGTTCACAATTTAGAAGCTACTGCTATGTTTAAAATGAAAGTGAAAACTCCTGTGCACTATTGTGATTCATAGCCCAAGTGATATTAATTAACAAAACCTATAATTCTAAACCTATCTGTGATTATAAAGCTATTTGGCCTACCTCTAAAGAGAGTGATTGGCTAAAATCAGGATGGTAATGATGGTTTTCATGGGTTTAGGATCTCATGACAAGCAGTTCTCTAAGCAAACACTCATTTGGAAAAGTGTTTTTCACAACAATAGAGGCCAACTTCCATCATGGCCCCTGTGGTGGTTTGAATAAAAATGGTCCCCATAGGTCCATAGGGAGTGGCACTATTAGGAGGTGTGGCCCTGTTGGAGTAGGTATAGCACTGTTGGAGGAAGTATGACACAGTTTTCTTCCTGCTGCCTGCAGATCAAGATGTAGAAATCTCAGCTCCATGTCTGCCTGCATGCCGCCATGTTTCCCACCATGATGATAATGGACTAAATTTCTGAACCATAAGCCATCTCTAATTAAATGTTTCCCTTTATAAACGTTGCTGTGGTCATAGTATCTCTTCACAGCCATAGAAACCCCAACTTTTTTGCCTCAACTATGTCTTCTACTCATGTCCTTGTCCAACACCCCACATATCATAGGACACTTATTTAAATAAGGAGATGTCACATGAATGATAAAATGTGATTTTTAGGGTAAGTAATGCAAGACATCAAGGTTTACACATTATTTCTCTGGTCCCTTAATTGAGGGGAAGATGAATGGTTTGTCACTAAGAGACTCCAACAACATCATATACAGGCTTTTAACATGAGACTCAAATGCTTCCTCAGAATGATAACTGCTGTTTTAAGCCACCAAGCTTGGGGGCGATTTGTTATGCAGCTACAGAAAATAAATGCAATTGCCAACAAAAAGACAAATGGCCACAGAGAAACATGTTACTGGGGCACTGACTAAAAACTGCAGACAGAAAACTATTAGTAACAGAAAACCTTATATCTTGCCTTTCTAGATTCTTGATAACATTTAATTTGTCTACTGCTAAGTTTCTGTCCTAAACCTATTTTTAAAAATATGTAGAAATTGTAGTTAAAAGCAAAGTTAAGGTGTTGATAGTGTTAAATATTTAAAAAGAAAATAGACAGGCATAGGATAAGCTTGAGTTGTTCTTAGTACAATGAGTGTGTGAAAATCTTCAAAAAAAAATATATTTGCAAAGAAGATGAATCAAAAATGAATACTGTATTTGTACTTCAAAAGACATTTCATCCTTTATCTGAATTTTTCCAGGTGAAGCCAATGCTGGACTTTGCTTTCATCTTACTCCACAAAGCCAAATGAATAAAAAGCCAGGGCCTGTTAGATGAGCAAAAATTCTTAGAGCAATGAATTATGTTTATTTTGATTACTGAATATGAAGGTGGAATATTTAAAGACAAGTCTCTATAAACCTTGAAACTCAACAAGACATTGCTTAAGTCCTCTCTGTTCCCAAGCCCCTTCAACATTTGTAGGCCAGATTTTCCTGATCCTGGGCCTTTCTTTTCCGAGAATCTGCACAAGAAAGGATGTGGAAAATAGGAGGCAGACAGAGTTCAGCATCTGGCATGACCCAACAGCCTTCCATTGGTGATGGCATTCCCTGGGATTTGATTATAAAATTTCTGACTCTTAAAGGTGACATCCTCACTTTAGACTTCCAAATCCCTTCATGGGTTCTGCTTCTGTGAATGGAACCAACATCCATTCAACATTCAAATCAGAAACCTAAGGGTCATCTTTAATGTCTCTTTTTCTTACGGCTTCTTGCTTACTAGCTGCTTCTTTTACAAAAATCCATCATTTCTCTCAATCCTCACTTCACCAGTTTCTAGGCCATTTATCTCCCTGAACTTATCATCTGCCTATCACTTTGAATCTAAACTACATATTAAAATTATATGTAATGATCACATCCCCCACACCCAGACAACCTTTAATGTATCACTGAATAAAATGTCCCATAGCAAGATTCCCCTATAACTTTTGAAATTGCCTTAATGGGATGTAAACTAATTACTTCTCTAGGACAATAATCTCAATGATTCAAAATCATACATTATTTTTTAAGTATTCATTGTAACTTGTGACAGAATGCAAGCAAAAATAAAAAGAATAATACTCCTTTGCCCGGTTCACATACAAGAGTGTATCTTTATTATACAAGAAGATAAAGATGGCTTTTCTATTTATATCTTATGTTTTATACCGTTTACATATTGTAAAAGCCATATAAGTATTCTCTAATAAACTATTACAGTCCTGTGCACCACAGGATCAAGACTATTGTTATAAGGCAAGAGTTGGTCTCCAGTCATTCCTAGTCTTTGCTGTTCAGCATATAGTCTGTCCATTTGTCAGCAGCTTCAGCGTCACCTGGGAGCCTCAGCATTGAAAAATGCAGAATGTCAACCCCAACCCAGATCCAGAGGTTCACAAGGTCCTGCAGCAGTTCAGCAAGCTCAATATCAAGGCTTGAGGGCACTGCTCTAAAACTCAGTTCAAGAGCCATCATGCTATGCTATGAACCAGTGACATATAGAGAAATGGGAAAGATCTGCTAAATAGCTCAAATGCAAGCTGTGGCTATTTTTTTTTTTAATCCCGCTGGGTAGAAGTCAGATGGCTTGTTTTAAATATGAAAAATAAGATATGAAATATTGAACATGAAATATACAACATGTACCACCCAACAGATATGATATGGACAGGTTTATTATATGAACATGTGGGGAGAAGGAAGGGGAGGGTACTCTAGAGAGAGAGACAGAGACAGAAATAGAGGACAAGAGGAAGAAAGAAACAAGAAAAACAAGAGAGGAGGATTGTACTTTTATATACTCCTGGGCAGGGGATGACCAGTAGCAGGTAGGCAATGACATCACAGGTTGCTTGGCAGACTGGGGCAGTATCCTAACAGTTTGGACTGTGCTGAGTCAAAACACTGCATCCTGCTAACTGGATTTCAATGTGGGCTTTTCTATGAAAAACTGTCTTTGAATGTTTCATAATCTATGTGGCTTCAGTAGAGACTATGCCTACCAAAAGCAGGGACTATCAACTGTAGGTTACAATTCACTAAAACAAAACAAAACAAAACAAAAAAACTTGTGAACTTTAGCTATGGCATACCTGAAGGTGAGTTTTAGTGCACACGGGCATTTTCTGATACACAAACACCAAAGAAGGCTAGAAAATATAACAATCAAGAGGGACTTCTTCCTCTCCCACCCTCCAAAGTCAGGACAAACTTGCTCTCTGGGGAGACCCTACATTTTCATAATTTCTAACACATACTATATAGTCAGTGCATGGCTGAGGGGTAAATTAATAAACAAATACCAGAAACTTCCTTTGGCAGTGATCAATGACTCCCTGTTGCTGTCTTTGGTGGAAAATCATTACCTCCTCCTTTGACTTCTCCAGGAACAGCCTCTTCCCCCTTCACCTTCCCCGCCCCACTTCATAGCCAGGGCTACCTCTGTGCTTGCTTACATTTCTTTCTAAACAATTTAAATTATTCAAAGCACAGAGCAGGGAGGTTGTCTTTGGTTGCATATAACCAAATCATAAGTGATATTAATAGAATAAAAGTCTATTTGCGGTTCTTTTTAACCTGGCCTTCCATTGTGGATGCCTGATTCTTATTTGTAAAAAACATAAAATCCATCCAATTCATTCAGTCTTTTATTAAGTAAGCACAAATATTTTAGAAATTTTGCTTCTCTCTCTCTCTCTCTGTCTCTCTCTCTCTCTCTCTCTCTCTCTCTCTCTCTCTCTCTCTCTCTCTCTCTCTCTCTCTCTCTCTCTGTCTCTCTCTCTGTCTCTCTCTCTCTGTCTCTCTCTCTCTGTCTCTCTCTCTGTCTCTCTCTCTCTGTCTCTCTCTCTCTCTGTCTCTCTCTGTCTGTCTCTCTGTCTGTCTGTCTGTCTCTCTGTCTGTCTCTCTGTCTCTCTCTCTGTCTCTGTCTCTCTCTGTCTCTCTGTCTCTCTCTCTGTCTGTCTCTCTGTCTGTCTCTCTCTCTGTCTGTCTGTCTCTCTCTCTCTCTCTGTCTCTCTCTCTCTCTCTCTCTCTCTCTCTCTCTCTCTCTCTCTCTCTCTCTCTCTCTCTCTCCTCCCATTACCCATTTGCTTACCCAACAGATTTAATTACTTATCTAATAGCCCGCATGATATCTGTGCTTAAAAGCACATGGGGGTGGGGGAAGGAAGTGTGATTATAACAGTGCCAAATTGAAACAAGGGAAAGCCAGCTTTGCCCCTGAGTATTGTCACTTTCTCTGAGGCCTGCAAAGATGAGGAAGAGGTGTTTCCCTAGGCACCTTGCTCACTCCACAAACACCTGCAGCCATTGGGGAAGGCCATCTAAAAGCTGTTCCCTGCCGAACTCTTCTCTAATTCTTGGGTTTTAATTTGCTCCTTTTCAAGCTGAATCTTAAAGTGTCTATGGTGGAATTAAGAACAGTTCCAAATTTGCTCTTGATCCCCTAAAGATGTTTCTTTTTAATTAAATTAGGATTCAATGGACTTTACTTTTAAAATTTATCTAATTTTAATGTATAAGTGTTTTCCTCGCATGTGTGTATGTGCACCATGTGTGTCTGATGTTTGTTGAGGACCAGAAGCTGAGGGTGGATGCCAGAAGAAGGCATCGGATCCCCTGGGACTGGAGTTACCAACGGTTATGGGTGCAAGAGTAACAAGTTCTCTATACTATTGCTCAAGCTATGTCTCCAGCCCTTACCTTTTTTACATCCATAAGAAACAAATCATCCTATTTTAAAATTGTTTTATACCAGATTTAAAATATGAAAAATTACTTATTCCAAATATGACATTTTTTGCCGCTCTCAGTACAAGTTCAGAATTTTGCAGCATATTTAAAACTCTTTTAAAACCAATTCCACTTTCTTTTTCTTATATTGATTTTTTTTGTTTGTTTTTGTTTTTATTCCAGTTCTTCAAGACATAATCGATATGTTATTCCCAATGTAGGCCGCATTCTCAAACCATCTTGAGATTCAGGTGAATGACCAGAATTAGCAAATAAAAAAGCCAAGGTTAATTTAGAATTTCAGATAAACAAATCATTTTAAATATAAGTATGGAGCCTGAATTATTTAGGCCATATTTACAGTAAAAATCATCCAGGTGGTTCAATACACAGAAACTTCTTCTCTCGGTTTCAGAGCTCACACGTGTGGAATAAAGATGTTCGGGCTGGGCTCACTACAAAAACTCGAGTCAAGTGCTTCCAGCTTCACCCCTCTCCGACCCCCCCCCCCCCCGCCGGCACGTGGCTGTGTAGTTTTAATGTCTGCCTTTATTGGCATGTGACTCTCTCCCCTGAGTCTTAGCTCTCTTCCCAGGCCCGGGATGTTTTGGCATTTGACTTAAGGTTCGCCTGCAAAACTCCAGAATGTTCTCGTCTCAAGATTCTTTATTTAATCACCCCTGTAAGACTATTCTTCCAAATAAGGTAATACTCACAGGGTTTAGCTATGAAAATACAACCATAAATTGAGAATAAGCTTTTAACCCAGTGAGCAGGGGAAGGGCTAAAAGGTCAAACATTTGATGAAGATGATGAATTGGTGGCTTAGGAGTACCAAGCAGAGCACCCAGGATGGAAAGCAAGATGTGGGAAATCCATGTGAGGCTCTTTTGATCTTGTTTTATCAACACCAGCTTGTTTTTTTTTTTTTTTTTTTTTTTTTTTTTTTTTTTGGTTTTTCGAGACAGGGTTTCTCTGTGTAGCCTTGGCCATCACTTTGTAGACCAGGCTGTCCTTGACCTCACAGCAATCTACCTGCCTCTGCCTCCCGAGTGCTGGGATTAAAGGCGTGCGCCACCACGCCCAGCTTCTTAAGGGATCCGGAGAGTCCAGCCAGGCCATTTAGCTACTCACTCACCCGGCAGGCATTTGTTGAGACTAGTGTCAGCTGCCAGAGTATTCCAAACAGACTGCCCTTCTAAAGGTTATTAGCAAATGAACGGGACAGTCAACAAGTAAAATAAGAGGGTGGGTTTTTGTTTCTCACAGCAGTTCCATAGATAATGAAGGTAATATTTTCCCTAAGTAAAAATTTTATGAACCCTAACAAAATCAAAGTGACGCCAATGTTCTTTTCTGAAGAGTTGAAAGCGGGTATTCGCTGAATTAGTATAGTATATAAATATCTTTGAAACTTAACTATGAATTTCACAGCATCACACACGTACAAATGGTAAGAGCTGATCAAGGCAAACTGGCGCAGAAAGTGGTCTTAAACTTTGTGACATTGTTGTTTGCAGTGTTGGAAGCCAGAGCCTCCTGCACGCTAAGCAAACACTCTAAACTAAGCTACACCCTCTGAGCTCTTGCAGATTCTTAAGTGCTAGGAAGAAAACACACACAGTGATATGATGACAAGTATCTGGGGCAGTGTCCATGGCTTTAGAAAGGGGTGATTAGGAAACGTTCTCACAATAAATGACATTTGAGCTGAGTGCCAAGAGATACAAGGGCAGCAGGATCCCAGCAGAAGGTATTTTCAGGACAAATAGGACTAGGTGTGGGTGCCCCAGGCAGGGAATGAAGACTGGGTTTTGGAAAGAAGGTTACACTACAATTGCTGGAGCATAGAGAACAAACAGGGCACCATGCGGGGATGAGGCAGGTGGACTAGAGCCAGGCGTTTACTGGGTCCTAAAAGCATTTAGGGCAGAATTTGGATTTTAGCCTATGGGAATGAAAATACACCAGGGATTTGGAAAGAGACAGAGTGGCTACTATCAGTGACCTAGTGAGGCAAGAGTGAAAGCACACAGTCCAGCAAGAGGGCTATTAGGATACCGCAGAAAAGAGCCATCCGTAGGATTATGAGAAATAATAGTGGACACCATTTGGAAACTGAAACTGTCTGAATTTACACATTATATGCTGATAATATGAGAAAGAGAGAATGTTACCACCTTCACAAATAGAAACTAGAGTGCCCAATCTTACCTGCAATCAAATAAGTCTACAGAAGTTCTGAAAAGGCGGTGTAGGTTGGAGCAACGTGAGCAAGTTCAGAGAAACATCGGCCGTGTTATTTTTAAACGAAATCCCAAATGTTCAATTTTACCAATGAAGAGGCAGGTGCTCCGGTGAAAGCCTGCTAGCTCAGAAAGGCAGGGAAAGCACTCAGCTGACCTTCCTACTCAGCCAATATCCCAGAAGGAAACAGCTCTTTCTTCTCCTCGCTGTCTTAAAACCCCTTCAAACTGAATGTCCCTCTTTTCTACTTCCTGTAGGTTCCTTTTATTCATCTTCCTGACTTTCTCTCACTCTCTATAGTTTCTCCCTATGTTCATTCCCTGTCAACTGGTTGCTTGCTCCATCTCTTGACCTATGGTTTACTCTATACTGTTTACAGAAAGCTCTTGCATTAAAGGTGTGTGCTAGTGCTGAGCCACACCAAAACTAGAAACAGGTTTTTCCAGTACACAATCTCGAGGTTCACAGTGTGATCAAATATCCTGCAACAGGGCTTTCCAGCCCTCTTTAATTTCCCCTGATGTACAGGAAATGGGGTACCTTGAGGAGTTACCTTAGATGGACAGAAAAAAAGCCACACACACGTATGATAGCAGAGCTATGCCACCATCCTGGTTTGTTGGACAGAATAGCTGAGTGGGGTATGCTACCTGGCCTGGACCTCTTGCTCTCCTGCCTCAGTGTTAGTTGAGAAAGAAACAAAGCCACAGTCTGTGAACCCAACCTCCACCCATTTGGAGTGTCTTGGGACAGCTCAGTTTCCATCCTCCTGCGCGAATGAGATTTCTGCTGTCAGTGATGAGACCAGAGCACACTCATCACCGAAGCCAGGCTGAAGAAAGTGCCCCTTCCTCACAGAGATAAAAGGGACAAGGCTTCTTTCTGCACTGAGCCATGACACATTTTGTACAGTGAGCTAAATATCACTTAAGTGCAGCAAATGAGTGTTAATTACTCAAATATTTAATACAAAATAGTGTACTGGTTACACAAAGTCCTAAGGTACAAGAAAATATTTCAAAATTCAGGGTAGATATTTAACATCTGCTAAAAAAAATAAGAGTCACTTTTAAGTTATTTACTTACTTTACACCTCAATTGCAGCTTTCCGTCCTTCCTCTCCTCCCAGTCCCTCCCCTCACTGTTCCTCCTCCTCTTCTCCTCAGAAAAGGAGAAGCTCCCAAAGATATCAAACATCAGGACCCCTGGGCCCAGACCCACCTGTCATAATGTTCTTCTTATAGGTTTGTAGGACCCTCTGGATCCTTCTATTTCCCCATTCTCCCATGCTTCTCTCACCTAGAGTCCCAATAGGATGTCCTCCCCTCTGTCCCACTTTCCTGATAAATGAAGACATTCATGGGACATGCCCCTTGGGCTAGTGTCCAGATATAAGTGAGTATATACCATTTGACTCTTTCTGCTTCTGGGTTAACTCACTCATTATGATCATTTCTAGTTCAATCCATTTGTCTACAAATTTCGAGAATTCCTTGTGTCCTGCTCAAACTGTGGCACCAGCCAAGGACAATATGTGCAGTAAACTTCAAACCCCTACCCAGTTCTACCCAATGGACAGGACATTCTTCACAGTTGAGTGGAGAGTGGGGTCTGACTTTCACACAAACTCTGGTGCCCCATATTTGACCATGTCCCCTGGATGGGGAGGCCTGGTGGCACTCAGAAGAAGGATACCAGGCTACCAAGAAGAGACTTGATACCCTATGAGCATATACAGAGGGAGGAGGCCCCCCTCAGTCACAGTCATAGGGGAGGGGAGTAAGGGGAAATGGGAGGGAGGGAGGAATGGGAGGATACAAGGGATGGGATAACAATTGAGATGTAATATGAGTAAATTAATAAAATATATTTTTTAAAAAGGAAAAAAAGATATCAAACAGCTTTGGCATATCAAGTTGCAGAAAGATTAGACGCATCTTCTTCTGCTGCTAAGGCTAGATAAGGCAGCCCAGTTAGGAAAATGGTATCCAAAGGCTGACAGTGTAGTCAGAGACAGCCCCTCCTACCGCTGTAGGAGTCCCACAGGAAGACCCAGCTACACATCTGTAACACATGTGCAGAAGGCCTAGGTCCGTCCCATTCACGCTCTCTGGCTGGCAGTTCCATCTCTACAAACCCCTATGGGCCAGGTTAGTTGATTCTGTATTTCTTTCCTGTGGTGTCCTTGGCCCACTTCTTTGGCTCCTTCAATCCTTCCTCTCTGTGTTTCACAGGGTTCCCCCAAGCTCCACTTAATATTTGGCTGTGGGTCTCTGCATCAGTTTCCATAAGTTGCTGGGTAAAGCCTCTCTGATGACTGTTGGGGGCCTTGCAGGAAGAACAGCAAAACAGGTCTAGAACTCATAGAATAGGGCCCTCTGGTTAGCATACCCACTAAGAGGGTGTCTCGGCGAGGCATAACCCAGAGAGCTTTGTGTCCTGAGGACTTCACGTGTCCTGAGGACTTCATGCTGTTAATGGAACATAGCTCTGCTTATTACCTTTGCGGTCCTTATAATCCCCTTAATATGTGAATTGTGTGAGTCCTATAAAGGGGGCTTCCAGCCCCTCATTGGGCAGTATCGTTGGCATATGCAATAACAATGCTTGATCTCTTTCAGACATTGCTGCTGAAGCAGATTAATTATTCAACCACCACCTCTGAAAACAACCTGCAGATCTAGATTGCTAACAATGATTACTACCCTTAGAAAGAATTTGGAAAAAGAGATTGTTCAGCAAGGTAAGGTAAAGATGGTTTTGCTAGTGGCTCAGACATAGAAAGTCTTTGGGGAAAATAGACTTTTTAGTAAAGTGTTTCTGCTGTTGGCCCTGATGCAGGAAATCTTAGGGGACAATTTAAGTTAAGAGAAAATACACTCTTAGTAGTAAAGCTACTTTCTGAGGTTGGCAAAGCAAAAAACAATGGCCCATGGCAGCATTGGCTGATGTGACTCTTTCAAGCTGGCCTGGTGACTGAAATGACAATTGATTTCCTTATCCTATTTTTTTGCCCTCCGATTTAATAAAACATAAAAATAAGTTGATGAGTACCTATTGGATTTAAAGTACAAATGGCTGCTTATTTTTATATAGAAGTTTAGATTTGTGATTCTTTTAAGATATTTATAAGATTATTTTTTTGTTTTGTTTTTATTTTTTATTTTAATGATTTATTGATTTAAGTATACAGTGTTTCACCTTCATGTATGCCTGCCCACCAGAACAGGGCGCCACATCTCACTGTAGATGGTTGTGAGCCACCATGTGGTTGCTGGGAATTGAACTCAGGACCTTTGGAAGAGCGGGCAGTGCTCTTAACCACTGAGCCATCTCTCCAGCCAGCATTTTGGGTTTTTTTTTTTTTTTTTTTTTTTTTTATTAATTTCTTCTTGCTACATCTCAATGGTTATCCCATCCCTTGTGTCCTCCCATTCTTCCCTCCCTCCCCTTTTCCCCTTATTCCCCTCCTCTATGACTGTTCCTGAGGGGGATTACCTCCCCCTGTATATGCTCATAGGGTATCAAGTCTCTTCTCTGTAACCTGCTGTCCTTCCTCTGAGTGCCACCAGGTCTCCCCCTCCAGGGGACATGGTCAAATGTGAGGCACCAGAGTACGTGAGAGAGTCATACCCCACTCTCCACGCAACTGTGGAGAATATTCTGACCATTGGCTAGATATGGGAAGGGGTTTAAAGTTTACCTCCTGTATTGTCCTTGGCTGGTGCCTTAGTTTGAGTGGGACCCCTGGGCCCAACTCTGCCTATCATAATGTTCTACATGTAGGTTTCTAGGACCCTCTGGATCCTTCTACTTTGCCATTCTCCAATGCTTTTCTCATCTAGAGTCCCAATAGGATGTCCTCCCCTCTCTCCCAGTTTCCTGGTAAGTGAAGGCTTTGGTGGGACATGCCCCTTGGGCTAGTATGCAGATATAAGTGAGTATATACCATTTAAGTCTTCCTGCTTCTGAGTTAACTCACTCATTATGATAATTTCTAGCGCAATCCATTTATCCACAAATTTCGGGAATTCCTTGTTTTTAAAAGCTGAGTAGTATTCCATAGTGTACATGTACCACAGTTTCTTTATCCATTCTTCTACTGAGGGACACTTAGGCTGTTTCCATGATTTGGCGATTATGAATAAGGCTGCTATGAACATGGTTGAGCAAATTTTCTTGTTGTGTGCTGGAGCATCTTCTGGGTATATTCCAAGGAGTGGAATAGCTGGGTCTTGAGGAAGCCCTATTCCCATTTTTCTGAGATAGCACCAGATAGATTTCCAAAGTGGCTGTATTGGTTTGCATTCCCACCAGCAATGAAGGAGTGTTCCTCTCTCCCCACATCCTCGCCAGCATGTGGTGTCACTTGAATTTTTGATCTTAGCCATTCTGATGGGTGTAAGATGGAATCTCAGAGTTGTTTTGATTTGCATTTCCCTGATGGCTAAGGAGGTTGAGCATTTCTTTAAGTGTTTCTCAGCCATTTGATACTCCTCTGTTGAGAATTCTCTGTTTAGTTCCAAGCCCCATTTCTCAATTGGGTTATTTGGTTTGGTGGTGTTTAGCTTCTTGAGTTCTTTATATATTTTGGATATTAGACCTTTGTCAGATGTGGGGTTGGTGAAGATTTTTTCCCAGTCTGTAGGCTGTCGCTTTGTTCTCTTGACAGTGTCTCCAGCCTTACAGAAGCTTCTCAGCCTCATGAGGTCCCATTTATTAATGGTTGACATTAAGGCCTGGGGCATTGGTGTTCTGTTCAGGAAGTTGTCTCCTGTGCCAATATGTTCCAGGCTCTTCCCCACTTTTTCTTCTAAGTGACTTAGTGTCTCTGGTTTTATGTTGAGGTCTTTAATCCACTTGGATTTGAGTTTTGTGCAAGGTGACAAATATGGGTCCAGTTGCATTTTTTTACACATAGACCTCCTGTTAGACCAGCACCATTTGTTGAAGATGCTATCCTTTTTCCATTGAATGGATTTGGCTTCTTTGTCAAAAATCAAGTGACCATATGTGTGTGGATTCATATCTGGGTCTTCGATTTGATTCCACTGATCAACCAGCCTGTTGCTGTGCCAGTACCATGCTGTTTTAATTACTATTGCTTTATAGTACAGTTTGAGATCAGGTATGGAGATTCCTCCGAAGCACCTTTTATTGTACAAGATTGTTTTAGCTATTCTGGGTTTTTTGTTTTTGCATGTGAAGTTCAGAATTGAACTTTCAATGTCTTTAAAAATTTGTGTAGGTATTTTAATAGGGATTGCATTGAATCTGTAGATTGCTTTTGGTAGGATGGCCATTTTTACTATGTTAATTCTTCCGATCCATGAGCAAGGAAGATCATTCCATCTTCTCAGGTCATCTTCAATCTCTTCAGAGCTTTGAAATTTTTTTCAAACAAGTCCTTCACTTGCTTAATTAGAGTGACTCCTAGATATTTTATATTGCTTGTGGCTAATGTGAAGGGTGTGGTTTTCCTAATTTCTTCCTCTGCAAGCTTGTCATTTGTGTATAGGAAGGCTACAGACTTTTTTGAGTTAATTTTGTATCCAGCCAATTTGCTGAAGGTGTTTATCAGCTTTAGGAGTTCTCTGGTAGAATTTTGAGGGTCACTTATGTACACTATCATATCATCTGCAAATAGGGATAATTTGACTTCCTCCTTTTCCATTTGGATACCGTTGATCTCCTTTTGTTGTCTTATTGCCCTGGCTAGAACTTCGAATACCATATTGAAGAGATATGGAGAGATTGGGCAGCCTTGCCTTGTTCCCGATTTGAGAAGAATTTCCTTGAGTATCTCACCATTTACTTTGATTTTGGCTATTGGCTTGCTGTATATAGCCTTTATTATGTTGAGGAAAGTGCCTTGTATCCCCAATCTCTCTAAAACTTTAAACATGAATGGGTGTTGAATTTTATCAAATGCTTTCTCTGCATCTAAAGAGATGATCATGTGTTTTTTTATTTTCAGTTTGTTTATATGGTAGATTACATTGATGGATTTCCGTATATTAAACCATCCCTGCATGCCTGGAATAAAGCCAACTTGGTCATGATGAATGATATCTTTTATGTGTTCTTGTATTCGTTTTGCAAGTATTTTATTTAGTATTTTTGCATCGATGTTCATGAGAGAAATTGGTCTGAAATTCTCTTTCTTTGTTGAGTCTTTGTGAGGTTTAGGTATCAATGAGACTATGGCCTCATAGAATGAATTTGGTAATTTTCCATCCATTTCTATCTTTTGGAGTAGCTTGAAGAGGATCGGTATTAGCTCACCCTTGAAGGTCTGGTAGAATTGTGCACTGAAACCATCTGGCTCTGGCCTTTTTTTGGTTGGGAGACCATCGATGATTGCTTCTATTTCTGTAGGGGAAATGGGACTATTTAGCTTGTTTATCTGTTCTTCATTCAACTTTGGCAAGTTAAATTGATCAAGAAAATCATCCATTTCCCATAGATTTTCAAAATTTGTGGCATATATGCCTTCAAAGTAGGATCTTATGATTCTTTGAATTTCTTCAGTGTCTGTTGTTATGTCTCCCTTTTCATTTCTGATTTTGTTGATTTCAATACTGTCTCTCTGCCTTTTAGTTAGTTTGGCTAATGGTCTGTCTATCTTGTTGATTTTCTCAAAGAACCAGCTTTTGGTTTTGTTGATTCTTTGGACTGTTTTCTTAGTTTCTAATTTGTTAATTTCAGCCCTGAGTTTGATTATTTCCGGGCGTCTACTCCTCTTGGGTGTTTCTGCTTCTTTTTTTTCTAGGGCTTCCAGTTGTGTCGTTAAGATGCTTATGTGCGATGTTTCCAATTTCTTTTTAAAGGCACTTAGTGCTATGAATTTTCCTCTTAGCACTGCTTTCAATGTATCCCACAAATTTGGGTACGTTGTTTCTTCATTTTCATTGAATTTCAGAAACTCCTTGATTTCTTTCTTTATTTCTTCCCTGACCCAGGTGTCATTTAGCAGAGAGTTGTTTAGTTTCCACAAACATGTAGGCTTTTTGTTATTTCTGTTGTTGTTGAATTGCAGCCTAAGAGCATGGTGATCTGATAGGATACAAGGTATTATTTCAATCCTCTTGTATCTATTGAGGCTTGCTTTGTGACCTACGATGTGATCAATTTTGGAGAAGGTTCCATGGAGTGCAGAGAAGAAGGTGTATTCTTTCTTGTTTGGGTGAAAGGTTCTATAGATATCTGTTAGATCCATTTGACCCATGGCATTGGTTAATGATGTTATTTCTCGGTTTAGTTTCTGTTTCAATGACTTATCCTTCAGTGAGAGTGGGGTGTTGAAGTCCCCCACTATTATTGTGTGGGGATCGATGTGTGGTTTAAGCTTTTTTAGCAGATCTTTTACAAATGTGGGTGCCCTTGTATTGGGAGCATAGATGTTCAGAATTGTGATGTCATTTTGGTTGACTTTACCTTTGATGAGTATGAAGTGTCCTTCCTCATTCCTTTTGATTAATTTTGGTTGAAAGTCTATTTTGTTCGATACTAAAATAGCTACGCCTGCTTGCTTCTTGTGACCATTTGCTTGGAATATATTTTTCCAACTTTTTACTCTGAGGTAATGCCTATCATTATGGGTGAGATGTGTTTCTTGAATGCAGAAGAATGTTGGATCTTGTTTATGCACCCATTCAGTTAGTCTGTGTCTTTTTATTGGAGAATTGAGACCATTGATGTTGAGAGATATTAATGACCAATGACTGTTAAGAGTCTTAATTTTGATGTTGTTTCCAGTCGAGCATTTGTGTTTTTGCCATGGGATAGTTATCTATTTCCTGAGTAGTTTTGGTTGTAGCTTGACCCTTTGGGATGGAGTTTTCCTTCTAGTACCTTCTGTAAAGCTGGATTTGTGGATAGGTACTGTTTGAATTTGTTTTTGTCATGGAATATTTTGTTTTCTCCATCAATGGTTATTGATAATTTTGCTGGGTAAAGTAGTCTGGCCTGGCATCTGTGGTCTCTTAGGGTTTGCAGGATCTCTGTGCAGGCCCTTCTGGCTTTTATGGTCTCTGCTGAGAAGTCGGGTGTAATTCTGATAGGTTTACCATTAAATGTTATTTGGCCCTTTTCCCTTGCAGCTTTTAATATTTTTTCTCTGTTCTGTATGTTTTATGTTTTGATTATTATGTGACGGGCAGTTTTTCTTTTCTGGTCAATTCTATTTGGTGTTCTGTAGGCCTCTTGTATGTTTATAGGCATCTCTTTCTTTAGATTGGGGAAATTTTCTTCTATGATTTTATTGAGAATAGTTTCTGGCCCTTGGAGACTGATATCTTCTCTTTCTTCAATGCCTATTATCCTCAGATTTCTTCTTTTCATGGTGTCCTTAATTTCTTGGATGTTTTGTGTCAGGAGTTTTACAGATTTCCCATTTTCCTTAATGGTTGCTTCAAGATCTGTGATTGTATCTTCTAGACCTCAGATTCGTTCTTCCATCTCTTGGATTCTGTTAGAAAAGCCACCTCTGTGTTGCTCGCCTTCTTCTCTGAGATCTCACGTTCTCGTTTTTCTTCTGTCTGTGTGTTTATCATTGAATTCATTTTCATCTTCAGATCTTGAACTGATTTTTTGATTTCTTTTATCTGGTTGTTTGCATTTTCCTGAAATTTTTCCAGTTCCACTCTATGTGCTTCTTTTATGTCTCTCACCTGTTTGATTGCGTCCTCCTGCATTTGATTACGAATTTTATTTGTTTCCTCCATTAATATCCTCATTACTAAGGATTTGAGGTCATTTTCTTGTATTTCCGTTGTATTTGAGTTCGCTGGGTTGTTTTCTTTGGGATAGCTGGAAACTGGAGACGCCATGTTGTTTGGGGGGTTTTTGCGTATGCCTTTACGCTGTCCTTTAGACGTCTTGGTGCCTTTGTTTTTGTTGGGTAGCTTCCAGAGTTGGGTGGAGGGATTCTGATGATAGATTCACTTGTTTTCTCACGATTTCCATAGGCTGGAAGCTCTGATACTTCACTGGTGTGGATGGCAGGAGGTTAGCCCTGTCGTTTTGGTCTCTCACAGCCAGTGATCCTCAGCTCCCCTGTGCTGTGGTCCCTGCAATCGTTCCGGGTCTCTGAATGAGCGTTGGGTCAGGCCAAGGTATCCACAGCCTTCTGGGTTCCCTGCCAAGTCTAGCCAGGAACACTGGGCCCGAGCCACATGCCGAGCTCAGCTAGATTCTCAGGGCCTGAACTGTCTGCCGAGCTCAGCTAGGAATTCTGGGCACAAAATGCACACAGGGTCCAGCCAGAATTTTGGGGGGCTGGGACTGCGCACCAAGCTCAGCTAGGGGCTTTTGGCCCAAAGTGTGTGCTGTGGTCAGTTATTGACTCAGGGCCTGAACTGTCCACCAAGCTCAGCCAGGAATTCTGGATTCAAACTGCACACTGTGTCCAACCAGAGTCTTAGAGCCTGGACTGTGCCAAAAGCTCTGCTAGAGTCTCTGGGCCTAATCTGTCTGCCAAGCACAGTTAGGGACTCAGGCCCCAAACTGCACGCCGAGCTCCACCCGAGTCTCCGGGGCGGAATTGGGCACCGAGCTCAGCCAGGGACTCTGGACTCACATTGCATGCTGTATTCAGCCCGGGACTCCGGGCCTATACTGCGTGGATAGTCCAGCCAGAGTCTTGGAGCCGCCAAGCCTGTGCACACAGCTCAACTAGAGTCTCTGGGCCCAATCTGCCCGGCAAGTCCAGCTAGGGCCTCTGGGCTGAATCTGCGTGCTGACCTCAGCCTGTGTTAGCGCCCCAGAACTGCCCGCTGAGCTGTGCTAGTGTCTTGGGCAGAACTGCTCGTTGATGTGAGCTAGTGCCTCTGGTGGAGCTGAGTGCTCCGCCCAGCCTGTGTCACAGCTGGAGAGCTGCGACTGCACTGAGCTGGTGCCTAGGGTGGAATTGAGCGCTCCGCCCAGTCTGTGTCACAGCAGGGGAGCTGTGGCTGAGTTGAGCTAGTGCCTAGGGCAGAATTGCTTGCTGCGCTGAGACAGTGTCTCCACGGCACTACGCACTGAGCTGAACCCAGGACTCTGGGGCTGAACTGTCCACCGAGTCCAGTTTGGGTCACAAGGCACCATGCGACCCAAATCCCGTCCAGAGTCCCCTCTCCCACAGCAACTCCCACCGGCCACCACACTAATCGCCTCCCCCGGAAGGCTCAGAGCTGCAAACCTCGCCACTGCCACTGCTGACGCTGGTGCCGCTGGTGCTGCCACTGTTGCTGCTGTCTCTGCCGCTGCTACTCCAATCCGAGAAAATCCGCACTCCTCCCGTGTGCAGGGGCACGCAGATCCTCTGCACCCTGGTCCCTCAGAACCATGGAGCACTCCCGCTGCCGTGGTGTGGGGACCTTGGTGTTCCTGGCTCAGAAATCTGGGCAATTCCCTGAATTGTTCACTGGAGCCTTCAAACACGGTCCACACTGCTCGCTGCCATCTTGGATCCTCCCCTTATAAGATTATTTTTAAAGATAATTAATTCCTTCTTTGTAACCACAAATGCAGCCTGCCAGTAAGGAAAAGCTAGCTAAGAAATTACCTTGCTTGCTTACACTCTGTTAATATATACCAAGTTACATAGCTACAAATGTAAGTCAGTTCTTCGAAATAACTTGTTATTCATGTTTCTTTCTTATCCATAATATGTCAAACATTTGATCATATAGTGGCACTGAGGAACATGTTTTTCTTACATAAACTCATTGTAATCAATCACTTAAAGAAAATAGACTGTAACCACATTGTGATTTTTGTACTGCTTGAAAGATTTTCCTGGTATATATAAGCTGTGGGAGATATAAGAAAGTTGTTGGGATCTTTTTTCATCTACAAAGATGTGTGCATGTGTATAAAGTTGTTGGAATTCACTCGTTGGAATCTTGTTCCATCCACCAAAGTATATATGCATGTGTACAATAGCTGGTTAGTTTGGAATTCCCTCTTTGGATTTTTTCCATCCACAAAGATGTGTGTGTGTGTGTATGTATGTATGTATGTATGTATGTATGTATGTATGTATGCATGTATATGAATGTGTAAAGTAAGAGAAACTTGGAAGAAGAAGCTTATTGAAACTTACTTGCTGGAGTTTCTCTTACTTCATCATCAAGCATGTGTCTGTCTGTGTGTGTGTGTGTGTGTGTGTGTGTGTGTGTGTGTGTTTCTTTTCTCTCCTTCTTTCCCCTTCTTTTTTAGATGCTTGCCACCATCAATAGAAGCCCCCTTTAGGACCCATCAGCCCTAGCCCAAGTTTGCCACCATCAGTGGAAGCCATTGCCGGTAACAATCAGTTCCATGCCCTTGCCTCAGTTATGCCAGGTGATATCGAAGCAGGACTTTGACAGATCACAGTTATGCTAGTCTCCTGTCTGCAAGTATAGCAGAATATCACTAATAGTGTCAGGCCTGGGCTCAAGTCATTGGTTGGCCCTTCCTTCTAATTCTGCTCCATCTTTTACTCCTGTACATCTTGCAGGCAGGACAAATAGTGGGCCTAAGGTTTTGTGGCTGGGTTGATGTCCCAATCCTGCTATTGGAAGTCTTGCCCAGTTACAGGAAGTGGCCAGTTCAGACTCCATATCCCCCATTTTTAGGAGTCTTATCTAGGGTCGCCCTCATATACCTGGTAGTTTTCATTGTGCTAAGTTTCTAGTTCATCCTAGCGATGTCCCTCAATCCAGTTGTCTCTCTGAGTACACTCTCTCTCTCAGTCCTCCCCGACCCCATCCCTCCATTGCAATTCCCATGCCTCCTCCACCCAGTCCCCTCCTTCCATCTACCTCAGATGTCTAATTTATTTTTCCTTCTCAGTGAGATTCCTCTTTTGGACAATCCTTCTTCGTAGCTTATTTGAGTCTGTGGCTTATAGCATGGTTATCCTGTACTGTATGGCTACTATCCACTTATAAGTGAGTTCAATACCATGTGTGTCTTTCTGGGCTGGGTTAACTCACTTCTTTAGTTCCACCAATTTGCCTGCAAATTTTATGATGTCATTGCTATGAGTGGCTGAGTAATACTCTATGGTGTAAATGTATTACATTTTCTTAATTCACTTTTCAGATGAGAGACATCAAGGTTGTTTCCAATTTCTATTGTGAATAAAGCTATTATGAACATAGTAGAATAAGTGTCCTTGTGGAGCATCTTCTAGGTGTATGTTCAGGAGTGGTATAGCTGGGTCTTGAGGTTGAGTTATTCCCAGTTTTCTGAGAAACAGCCAAATTGTTTTCGAAAGTGGTTGTGCAAATTTGCATTCCCACCAGCTATAGGAGAGTGTTCTGCTTGCTCCACATCCTTGCCAACATGAGTTATCTGAATCATTTATTTTTATTTTATGTGTATACATATTTGGCTGCATGTATGCCTGTGCACCACATTGTGTATTGCCTGTAGAGAACAGAAAACTATGTCAGATCCCCTGGAACTAAAGCTATAAATGATTGTGAGTTACCATGTTAGTGCTATGAATCAAATCCAGGACCCTCTGGAAGAGCAGTCAGTGCTCTTAACCATTGAGCTGTCTCATGAGCCCCAGGATTAAAGTTTTTTTAAAAAAGAATTATTTAAGTTTTTATTATGTGTACATGTGTAGGTATATGTACATGTGAGTGCAGGCACCCTGGGAGGCTAGAAGAAGGCATCAGATACCCTGGAGCTGGAGTTGCCATGGTTGTGAGCTGGCTTCAAACTGAGCTCCCCTGGAAAAGCAGCAAGTACTCTTAACTACTGAACCAAGCCTCTCCAGCTTCAGATCTAGCCAGCGGAGAGCTCATTCTCCACAGTTCTGTGGGGAGCAGGGACTGCCTCTGACATGAACTCTAATGCCCCTAATTTGATCATGTCCTCAGGGTGGGAAGGCCCAGCGTCACACAGAGGAAGGAGAAGCAGGCTATTTGGATGAGACCTGATAGGGTGTGATCATATGGTGGGGGATGAAGGCCCATTTTGTCAGAGGCTCTAGGGGAGGGGAATAGGGCAGAAGAGGGACGGAGGGTGGGAAGGGGAAGATACAAACAAAGGGATAACTATCAGGGTGTAATCTGAATAAATTATAACACAGTAAAATTTTAAATGAGGAAAAAGAAAAAAAAAAGAGAAGGCTGTAGTGGAAACACAGACTTTACTATTTGTTCATCAGTTAACCAGGACACCGGACAGTATATAATTTAAAAAGTATGCTACCTGACAAAATAGCATGCCCTCTTCTGGCATGCAGGTGTACATGTGGACAAAGAACTCCTACGTGAAAATAAATAAATAAACAAATATTTTAAATAACAAAACAAAAAGAAAACTTTAATCCTCTTTATGCTCAAACCATGCTTGAAATTTTTACTACCAAGCACCTAAAAAAGTATTTTGCCAATGCCACATGCCACTCTTAAATTTTCACAAAGTAAGAACTGATACACATTTACATTTTCCTTTATTAAAACATTCATATATATTAAGAAATTAATATGTATATAACTAGCAAAATTAAGACATATTCATTACATAATTCCAAGATTTGTCGCTCATACTTTGATCATTCCCAACTATTTTGATACTATAATCCTGACAAGTATAAACATCATCAAGAAGTTCTTCCATTCTTGCCATCCGGTCACTTCTACTGAGTAACCTCCCAGTAATTTTTTTCCTTTAATTTTATTAATTTATTCATATTGCATTTCAATTGTTATACCATCCCTTGTATCCTCCCATTCCTCCCTCCCTCCCATTTCCCCTTACTCCTCTCCCCTATGTCTGTGACTGAGGGGTATTTCCTCCCCCTGTATATGCTCATAGGCTATCAAGTCTCTTCTTGGTAGCCTGCTATCCTTCCTCTGAGTGCCACCAGGTCTCCCCATCCAGGGGACATGGTCAAATATGGGGCACCAGAGTTCATGTGAAAGTCAGACTCCACTCTCCACTCAACTGTGGAGAATGTCCTGTCCATTGGCTAGATCTGGGTAGGGGTTTGAAGTTTACCATCTGTATTGTCCTCAGCTGGTGCCATAGTTTGAGCGGGACCCCTGGGTCCAAATCTGCCTATCATAATTTTCTTCTTGTAGGTTTCTAGGACCCTCTGGATCCTTCTACTTTGCCATTCTCCCATGCTTCTCTCTTCTAGAGTGTCAATAGGATGTCCTCCCCTCTGGAGAGGGGAGGACCTCCCAGTATTTTTGAAGCCACTGTTTCCCTTATTACCATCACTATTCTCACACTTATCATGCCCATCTGGCTCCTTTGATCTCTCTACCCAGCGTTGGCCACCCGGTAAATGATCTATCACACTGCGCTTGCTGGCTTATCAGTAGTTTTGAATCCCTTCACACTTGACTGCTCTCATTGAAGTGACAGTTGGAACTATAACAGTACATGCACAGTGAACTCATAGTACCTAACCTTGGCTGACCCCTTCATAGTCCTTTTGTGCCACTTCTCTGCAAAACAGTTGGCTGAGCAGTTTCAAACTATCAGGTCTTCTGCTGTGATGTTTTTTAAGACAACAACATTATTAAGATAGGGTCTGTATCCTCAGAGAAGTCAGTCTCAAGGACACCTCTAAGTTCTCTAGAAGTTTTTATAATTTTTATACTTTTAAGAACATAACAACAGAGAGAAGGGTTGGAATGTTTTAAGCATTTGTGGAGTTTGGAGCAGGCCAGGAAGCCAGAGAGAAAGAAAGAAAAGGTTTATACTGCATCCAAAACTCCAGAGGCTTACCTGGGAGCAGACGATGTCAGCCTTTACTCTTAAAGTTTCCAGCTGTCTTAGAAAAGGTTCATTGAGTAAAGCCACCAACTTTACTCAGAATTTACAGGTTTAAATATTAATAACAACTTTTTTTTTTTTAGAAAAACACCTTTACAACAAAATTTAGACTATTGTTTGAACAAGCAAGTCTAACCAAAAATTAACACATCATCAAAATCTGTCTTCACTGTGATTCTTTCCTCCTTGGAGACTTGTGGTGTTTCTGCTGCCTTGCCAATGCTAAGCCCTTCACCTTCCCAATTCCATGACCTCCAAGGATTTTTCAGTTATTGCTACTGTTCTACATCATCTGTGTTTCTCATCTCACTCCTCGCACTGAACAAACAGGGTCAAGACTGCCCTCCCTTTCAACAGCCTCTCACTCTCACACATGCTACAGCTGCTGCCGTTCAGTCTCCTAAACTGGTCTCCACGTTTCCTGCAGAATTGGTTTTCTTTGTGCATCACGCCCCCCCCCACACACACACACACACTCATTTGTTCCTCCTTACTTCACTATCCAGCCTGGGTTGCTGTCACTTTTCCCTCCTGGGATGCTCTCCCTCCATTCTCATAGACGTGGTCCCAAGCTGATAGCCTACCCTGTCTGACCTCCTGTTCACACTGGCCAAATTTAAGAGCAGAATTTGTAATTCAAAAGAGTGAAACATGGAATGGAAAGAAAGTAAAACTGACTGAAACCTGACAAAATTGGACCACATTGCACTTGGGCACACCAGCCATACCAAATGATGCTTGTTTGGGTACAGAAGTCATTATTTAATCAGGAAGTTATTCTTTCAACAAGCTTACAGAATATGAATTTTATAAAATTGCTCATATATGCGACTACTGAGTAGCTTTGCTAATGATTTTTTTTTCCAAATCACAATTATAAAGTATTGATTACCAGATGAGTCTCTGTGTCCAACAATGGAACAAGTTAGCTCAGATAAGGAAAATATTTGCAAAAAATGGCAAATTTGAAATAGTCATACTTGGTATATAGTTTAAATTTTTTTAATTTAAAAACATTTTATTTTATATGCATAAGTGTTTTGCCTGCATAAGTCTGTAAACTACCTGATTACTTGGTGCCCAAGGAGACCAGAAGAGAAAAACAATTCCCCTGGGATGAGAAGTACAAACGACTGTGAGCCACCATGCCAGTGCCAGGAATCAAGCCTGAATCCTCTGGAGGAGAAGCAACTGCTCTTAACCACTAAGCCATCTCTCCAGGCCCTGGTGTAGAGTCCTAAGTGTAACACAAATACATAAGCTAGAACATCTCAAAGGATGAGCCCATGACTGTGAATCCCCACAGAGGTAGAAGGGCTCATAGGAAGAGAACACCTACTGCTTTGCCTGACAGGCATGTGATCACGGATATTTAAGAAAATACTGGATCACACAGGAAGATTCAAAAGGTGCCAACCTCCCCAGGGATACACTCTTTACTTTTCTGCTCGAACTTGCTGTGGTCGTTGAAAGGAGACCAAACTTATCTCCACGTTGTCTTAGAAAGAAAAATTATTAGGCGTGACAATTTGATGGCAGAAAGTAAGTGTCCCTTAAACAGACACCAAAATTAGTTATGAAAGGCAAAGAGGTATTTATGAATGCTTTGAAAACCATTTTACCCAACGCATTCTTTCTCAGAGGATGTGGCTGGAAATAGCTAAATCTTTGCAAATGAATAATGTATGAAAGCTCCGGTACCCTTTGGATAACATAATTTAAACTGAACCCATTACAGCATAAAAGGGGGGAAAAAAAAAAAAAGAACTCACTTCAGACTCCTCTAATTTCAACATGAATTATCACAAGATTTTGATTTAAGGTAATCTAATCTCCATTTTGGTTCACTGCACAGGGTTTTACTAATTGTGCTTACACAGCCCAAGTGCTGAAAAGAAGTTGGAGTTCAAAGTGGCTTAATACGAACAAACTTATCTAAGCCAGGACCTAATTCAAATCCATTTCAAAAGTAAATTTTTATCATGCATGGGTACATCTCTTTTCTAAAACATTTTTTGATTCTGCATCAAAGAGTCAAGTACAAATAAGAATTGAAGCAGACAAATCTTATAAAACACCAAATGAAATGTCAATTTTATTTATTGCATCAAAAAGCTACCCATTTTATGTTGCTGACATACTTCTTTTTTTAGTGTTTTAGTTAATATATTTTAGTCAAATACATATCACATTATCATTAATTTAGAATTTCCTCTAACAGGACTGTGTAAAAAAATTGACTACATGAAAGCTAGACTGAAGTAGTCCCTAATAAGAAAATTATGCCCAGAAAAATGCCATAATCCACTGGTTAGCATAAGATCGTCTTCTCCCTGAAAATAGTTCAAGATTTCATTGTTAACCCCTCACCCATCCCATGAAAGTTTAAGCTTTTCCCCCATTAACCGTATTTCTGTCCATTGAACATACTATTATAGCTTAAATACTGCATAAAATTGAATTCTTCACATACATTTGCCTGTTCTAAGTTCCTTGTGGCCAGATTATTATATTCATCTCTTTACCTTTAGTAATTTGCAAATCATGCACTCAAAATGATATGTGAAAAAAGAGCTAATCCTAGGTTTAGGAAGACAGGGAAGGTGACAAGAGGGTGACAGAGCTAGTCAAAGCTCATGTGAACAAGGAAAAGAATTTCCACGTGGTTTTTTTGGGTTTGGTTTTGTTGGGTTTTTTGTTTGGTTGGTTGGTTGTTTTTTGTTTTGTTTTGTTTTGTTTTGGGTTTTGGTTTTTTGTTGTTTTTGGTTTTGTTTTTTGAGACAAGGTTTCTCTGTGTAGCCTTGGCTGTCCTGGACTTGCTTTGTAGACCAGGCTGGCCTCGAACTCACAGCGATCCACCTGCCTCTGCCTCCCGAGTGCTGGGATTAAAGGTGTGCGCCACCAGTTGTTCATTCGGTGAGCTATTTTGTACTCTTATGATTTGGTACTGTTATTTTATTTCATTTGTTTTGTATGCTCCTCTACTTCAAGGTTGCTGTTGGTATGGTGTTCCCTGTCACCAAAGACCCAGTCATCCCTGAAAGCTTCGAAATTGGGTTTCCGAACTCTTGAATCTCTCTACCACACTGGGAATGCAGGCTCGGCCCATCCTCCTTCCACCTACTTACTTCCCTGAGCAGTTCTGGTCAACATTAACAGCTCATAGTACATAACTAAGTTGATGAGAGAGAGAGAGAGAGAGAGAGAGAGAGAGAGAGAGAGAGAGAGACCCTATTTAAAGTAAAACTTCTTACTCAATCCTTTATCTAGTATGGGACTCTGCCCTTTTTTAGGCGAAGGCCTTAGAAAGCTGAGAAAGACTGCTTGAGACAAACGCCAGCTCTGCTAGGATCCAGACCCGGAGTGCGAATGTAATCTCACCAACCTACCCTGCCTCTTTAAGGGCTTGATTTAGTCGGTTTTTCTACTTCCACACCTTCTAATTGTAGAATTTACTTTCATTTAAATCTCCTCCTGGTCAAACGCTGATTAAACTAACACATATGGTCTCTAGGATTTAGACAGTGAGCTTCCCCGGCAAGAAGCTACTTAAAGAGTCAACCACCCAGCCCTCTTCAGTTTACCCTGCTTGAAATAGATGGGGCAGTACCCAGGCAGACAATGAATTGAGCCAGACTCCCTTACATTTTCTCTTCTACCATGAAGGCAAGATAAAAAAAAAAAAAAAAAAAAAAAAAAAAAAAAAAAAAAATCTGGCACTGAAGGCCGGATATCAATTTACCACTAGCTCAGCACGTTCCAAGTTAATGTTCTCAGCTCTTCAGAATCGAGCATAATGTTAACATATTATTTACATCTCACAGATAACCTTACTTTCTATAACCTAACTGAACCCTCCCCTCTTTTTTTAAGAGAAAAGCTTTGATTGCCACTTGAGATTTATGGACCATAGCATTTTCAAGTTGACACCATAATGTCTCAGAGAATCTGCTACTGGAGGAAGCCATGGCGAGCAGGAGACAGGCGTGTGGTAATAATACAACCTTTCCTGCGGGCTTCATCCTCCAGGCTTCATCCTCCACTTGGACACAGACTGTTCCCTCTTTTTCTCTCCTGATAAAGCTTGGAATTCAAAATAATGATGATAGTGATGTTTTTCTCTGTGTGTCTGTTGGTAGTGTTGGAAGTATATGTTTTTCCACATTTATGTGGTGAAAAAAATATTTTAGCTTCTTTTTTACTTTTATGAATGCATACCCGCACATGTTCATGTTCAGTCCTGTGTTTTATTAATCACCTGCTCCTATCTGCCAGGCATTGTTCCAGATCCTGCCAATACAACAAGGAACAAGAAAAACAAAGCTTTTGCACTTGGCACCTGAGGAACTTCTGCCCTGTGTCAGGGGTCCCCCAGGCCACAGGGGAACCCAGGTC
This sequence comes from Acomys russatus, assembly GCF_903995435.1. Taxonomy (NCBI): domain Eukaryota; kingdom Metazoa; phylum Chordata; class Mammalia; order Rodentia; family Muridae; genus Acomys; species Acomys russatus. Next base: position 41,571,603 of record NC_067142.1, read on the forward strand.
ATGAAATGTTTCACATAGTTTAAATTCTAGAGAGAAGATAAGTTAGCGAATTCGATGCAGCATGTTCAGGGTCCCACTGTGGGATTTTTGAGCTGACATCTGAAAACAAGATGAACTAGCAAAGACAAAATGGAGAAGCCACAGCAAGTTCAAACAGGCCCAAGTTCAGGCACAATCCTGGCCTGGTTGATGTACAAGATCAGAGGTGGGAAGTTCCTGAGAAAGACAGAACAGCATGAGGTAAAGAGGAGGCCCAAATTAGAATGCAGACGTTGCTAATACCGTAGGGAAGTCCTCTGAATGGCAGAGGAGGGACACAATAAAACAAGTTACAACTGTCATATACAACACATCAACATCTGTGTGGAACACCCTTGGCTGAAGGGGCAAGAACGAAAGCAGAGCCAGCATTCGGAGGCAACTAGCGTGAGCAGTGCCCTATGAGAAGGCAAGCTGCAACAATAAAGAGAAGGAGACAGACTTGAAGATTGTTTTTGAACAGGCAAGGTCTAAACTTACTAATGAATTGGACACTAGTTCTACACACACACACACACACACACACACACACACACACACACATACTTACTCTGCACCATCATAATATAGTTTTCAAGACAGAAGCCATATTCATGTAACTTACTACAGTATACTGTTAAAAGTCATTTGCCTTTATTTTATTATTATCTATTATTGTTAATATCTTATTTTGGCTAACCTGTAGTTTAAAATTTTCATGTGTATGTGTGTGTGGGGTGTGTGTGGGTGTGGGTGTGGGGTGTGTGTGGGTGTGTGTGTGGGGTGTGTGTGGGTGTGTGTGTGGGGTGTGTGTGGGTGTGTGTGTGGGGTGTGTGTGGGTGTGTGTGTGGGGTATGTGTGGGTGTGTGTGTGGGGTGTGTGTGGGTGTGTGTGTGTGTGTGTGAGAGAGAAAGAACACATGTGTATGATGCACGAATAAGACTTGATACTCTCCATGGTTTCAGGATTCCATTGAGTGGTCAGAATGTATCCTTCACGGATAAGGGTAACAACTGGAATGAAAAGGATGAAAGAGATGAAAAGAGAATCAAGTAACCACATGCCTGAGATGCCACAGTGGTTTTGGTATTTTAAAAAAAAAAATCAGAAAGTATATCCCAGGCTTGTCAAATGTGGGTTCCCTACTAAATGCTCAAAACGGAAAATCAGTCAGACACAAAGGTGACTCTAAAGTGCTGGAAATTTCTGCAAGGTCGAGAAAAAGAACAGTTTCATTCAAAAGGTGTGGTAGTTTGAAGAATACTTAGTTACTAGGGGGTGGCATTATTTGAAAGGATTAGAAGGATTGGGAGGTGTCGCCTTATTGGAAGAAGTGTGTTACTGGGAGTGGGTTTTGAGGTTTCAAAAGTCCATGCCAACCCCGATATCTCTCTCTTTCTCCACCCGGGATCAGGGTGTGGCTTTCAGCTACTGATCCAGTGCCTTGTATGCTATAATAACAATGGGCTAAACATCTGAAACTGTAAGCAATCCTCAAGTTAAATGTCTTCTTTACATAAGAGTTTATCTTGGTTATGGTGTCGCTTCACAGCAAAAGAATAGTGACTAAACAGAAGTTAGTACCAGGACTGGGATACTGCTCTGTCAGGCCTGACAATGCTGCTTGTTGGTGAAACATGGACTTTAGGACTTTGGATCAGGAGAGTAATTGAACACTTTAAGTGGGTCTTCGTGGGACATACTAGTAGGAGTGTGTGATGCTCCATGCAGGGCAGATGTGGCAGCCCAGTTCAAGAGGTTTCAGAGGGGACGGATAATAGTGGCATAGAGACCATCTTCTGATATTTTGGTGAAGACTGTGGCTGCTTTCACCATTGTCCAAAATATCTGCTTGAGGCTAAGTTGAAGACTTTTTGGATTAATGGCATTAGCAGAGGAGATTTAAAGACCTCCTAGTATTGACTGTGTCATGTGGTTGTTAGTGGTCACTCTCATGCAGATTTATAATGAAAAGAAACCAAGATAGACAAATGGAAATACAAAATGTACAGTTTGAGGAGAAAAGGAATAGCAGGAAAGGTTATGTTAAAGTCAAGTTCAGCACTCAAGGAGATAAAGTCTGATATTAAGTGATATAATTTTTTAAAAAGGAGTGGTGACTTCCAGGTAAGAACCCATCCAGATAAACTTTCAGCTTGTGAAGAAGAAATTTTAAAAAGTTTAAGAAGAGAAGGAATAAGAAGCTGAAGCAGGAGACCAAGTTCTAGCCCCAGCAAGCAACAGAACTTGTCAGTCTCAGCCTAGCGGTTCTGGATACAAAAAAACTGAGTTGTAGAATCTACCTCTGTGACTAAGGAATACCACTGGGGCCAGGCATGTGTCAGGGGTGTCCCTTCATGGAGGCACAGTGAGGCGGGTGCCTGAAGTTATAAAAGTGAAGCCTGGATTGTGTTGGAGATGCCAGAGTCACAGATATCTGCCAAGGACTTCTGCAGACCAGGGGTAGAACCAGCCAAGAAAAAGAATTGTGTTACAATCAACAAAGCTAGAATGTGTTGGAGATAAGAATCTTTTGATATCAGATATGAAGATGCAAAATTTGGAGTTTTCCTTGCTGGTTTTAAGTCTCTCTTTAGTCCATATTTCTTCACTTTCCTCCCTTTTCTTTCTTTTGGAATTGTAATGTGTATTCTATGCCATTGTATGTTGAAAGTATGTGATCTGCTTTTTTATTTTATTTTACAGTGCCTAGAGTTATGAAACTGTCATGAGTCTCAGAAGAGACTTTGAACTTTAGATTTTTAGTCTTGAGGCTGCTTGATAGACTATGGAGACCTTGAAGTTGTGCTGAATGTATTTTTGCATCATAGTATGGCTACCAGCCTATGGAGGTAGAGAATAGAATGTGGTGATTTGAATAAGAATGGCCACATATATGTTCATGTATTTCAATGCTTGCTCACCAGGAAGTGGCACTGTTTGAAAGGATTAGAAGGATTAGGATGTATGGCCTTGTTGGAGGTAGTATGTCACTGGGGGTGGGCTTTGAGGCTTCAAAATCCCATGCTAAGCCCAGTCTTAGTCAGTTCCTCTCTCTCTTTCTCTCTCTCTCTCTCTCTCTCTCTCTCTCTCTCTCTCTCTCTCTCTCTCTCTCTCTCTTTCTCCATGCCCCGTCCCCGTGTGTGTGTGTGTGTGTGTGTGTGTGTGTGTGTGTGTGTGTGTGCACGCGCGCATGTGCACGCTTTTGGATGAGGATGTAACTCTCAGCAACTGTTCCTTGCCATGTGTGTCATCACACTCCCTGCCAACCTTCCATTATGAAAATGGACTAATCCTCTAAAACTGTAAGCAATCTCCAATTTAATGTGTTCTTTTATAAGTTACCTTGGTCATGGTGTCTCTTCATAGCAATAGAAGACAAAAGGTATTTGTAGAGTGACTCTGTAACTTATTCAACAAACACCAAATGTCTATGTGCTCCTGACACTACTTAAGAGATTGAACATGGATCCATAAGTTTCATTTTCATAAAATTTTCAGTCTAATGGGAAGACAAGAATAATATATAAATTAATAAATAAATATTTCAGATATGGCATCTCATGAAAAAATAAATCATAGTGATAATACACATAATTAGGGCTTTATGATTATGTTGCATTTGTGTGAATAAACCTGAATAAATTTGCCAGTATTTGGAAGAATGCAAACGGACTAATGTTTGAGCAATAAAAGAATTAGCAATTTGTTCAGAGTTACAAGGTGTGGGTTTCCAGGTGAAACACAGAGGCTCAAAATTCAGAAAGAACTCATGGAGCTATTTACAAGTGAAAAAGGTAAAAAGAATGAAGGCTTCTTTCAGGAGCCAAAAGTCATTCTAGCAAGACCACCAGAGTGCTTTTCCAAATAAGACTTTATGCCCTCCATCTCTTCAACTCTTTTTATGCTTCTAGAACAGAAAAAAAAAATTTTTTTTATCTGATTTTATAACCTGATTCTGTGTGAAAATACCCAGAGGAGAGTTCTATTCTTTTTTGCTTTCAAATGCACTGGTATCATTTATGTTCAGTTTACCTCTTTCTCCTTGATGTTCAGTTCCTTTCTCTGTGACTAGTGGTATCAAGTTACCTCCTTCCCTGGGAGAAGAACAAAGGTCAGCACTAAAAGAATACAAAGAGCATAGGGCTGTTAAGTGAGAGAAGTGATTAAAGGTCTCCAACTAACCTTGGCAACTGTTTTTCCAAAGTCAGAGAAGAAAGTGGGAGAGAAGCCAATCATATGGAAGCTGAAACAAATCTGAGCCTAGCATTTCACCCACCTCAGGAGAAGCTATATAGCTAGAGATTGGAAGACTGGGGCTCTGAAACATGTTTGCACTGGGAGCTTAAACAGATAAGCAACACTGAGGAATATAAGGAAGAGATTTACTGTGGGAGTCTTAGCTGACTGCTAACAAGAAGGCTGTGAGGACAAATAACATTTTTTATATTAAAAAAAAACTACTAAATTATGATCATCCTCCAAGTTAAGAATCCAAACCATGTTTTCTCTCAGGGATATGCAGTACATACAGTGAAGTAAAAAATAAAAACTCTCTGTCCTTACAATTTCTGTACGCATCTCAATTCTGGTAAAACACCAGCAAAACTCACCCTGTACCTACAGTTTAAGTCTGAACCCAAAGTCATAGAAAATGATCTTCTTGGTTGAAAATTAGATCAGTGTATATGTAATCAGCTCCTATTCAAAACCCCAACACAAAACTTCCCTTAACAAACCACAGTGTGACACATCCACTCTGCAAAACAGGTTTTCCACAGCTAAATCCAAATTACACACAGAGATTAAGGAAATCAGAACCTGCTTTTGATCATTAGTCTCATAACTTCATTAAAAATTAAATGACATCAATCAATCCCATGAAGGACTTAGATCATCATAGATGCCCCACTCACCTAAGATTGTGTGTCTTTATAAAGCAAAATGTGTTCCCATGTTAGTATTTTCCTTGTAAAATTTATATTTCACTTAAACTATCAATAAGATATATATCACCCAAATAATCTTTTGCACATCTCCTTCATCTTCCTGATATTCCCATGAATAGCCCAAACAAATAAGAAATTTTCTGTTTGTCACCATATGGCAAATATTTCTGTATTTTCCCTTTTATTTCTTAGCTGGAACTACTGAGATATAGTATTACTTTCCCTACTGCTGGGCTAACTATACCAAGCCACAATTAATTCAGAAACATTGTTCTTGGGAGTAATTGTATTAAGCAAATGTTGCTGTAAAGATATCAAATTGAATGCATGCCTAATTGATAGTATTGAAAACAATAATAATAAGGAAGAAATTTTAAAGCTGTAATTCATAGTGTCAATATAATTATAAAGACAAAATACTTGGTTTGATAGTTAGCAACGATTCTCATATAAGTGAGATTTAGAATCTCCCAGAAAACAACTCTTCAGGCCTCTCTGGTAGAAAGATAGGAAGACCTATCTTGAATATGTGTAGCACCACTCCATTGGCTAAGGGTCCAAAGTGAATAAAAGGAACATAGTGAGCTGAACAGCAGCATTCATTTCTCTCTACTTCCTGGTTACAGTATAAATGTGACTACTTGCCTGATGCACCTACTATCATGAAATTACCCTCTTCCAGTGATAAATTTTTGACTGGGATGCCAATTAGCATACTCCAGTGCATCCTAGCCTCCAGTGTTGACAGCAATAAAACAACTATCACTATCTTCTAGGATATATTATCACACACAAAGAATATATTTAGTCATGTAATCTTGCACATGTAACATTTATAATTTATAATTATCTAAAAGTTTATACACTAAGAGCTTTCACCAGTGTCAATATTGGCTAAAGAGAAAAACTGAGGTGTTTACATATTAAGTATACCACTACATATATAGTATGTTAAACATAGGAAATACACAGATGAGCAAAAGACAACATCCTCCATCTCACACAATACATGGTCACATAGTAGCTTGAATGTGAATGACCCCATAGGCTTATAGATTTAAGTCCTTGATCATTAGGAAGTGTTCTGGGTATCTGACTGAATGGAGACTACAAAACACTGGCATCTGGATCATTTAGCCCAGAGGATACCCCATAATCTGGAACACAAGTAGATTCAAGCTCATTTCTCCCAGATAATCTACAGAAAGTTCCCTGGTCCATGCATGCATGGTCACAGACCCCAAGGTCTAGCCATACACATGGCAAGGCACACAACATTTGCTCTATGTGTCTCAGAAGGAACATGGGCTACAAATCACCAGTGTCTGAGTATCCCTTACAAGAAAAGACACCACAGTGCGGAATATAGTTAGACCTGACCTCAGGTAACCCAGCTGGTGCACAGAAAGTTCTGAGGTCTGATCTCAGGTCGCCCACCTGATCAACCTGAAGAGTTCCCTGGTTGCTGCAGGTGAGGGGTCTCAACCTACAGCCACTCACCTACAATCTGCTCTCAACAGCCAGGGAAGGACAACAGAACCTACCACCTAACACCGGAGACAGCAAGATGGCTAAAAGGTAGTGTAAAAACCCAAACAAAATCCAAAATAATACAGCATCTCCAGAACTCAGTTATCCCAAAGCAATCAGCTTGAATACTTCAGCACAACTGAAATACAGGAAAATGACCTCAAATATTTTCTAATGAAGATAATAAAGGAGGATATGAATAAAATCTGTAAACAAATACAGGAAGATACAGATAGATTGAGGCCCTTAGAGAGGCCATGAAGAAGTCACTGGAAGAAATTCAGGAAAATGCAATCAGGTGAAGGAACAGTAAAACAGTTCCAGATTTGAAGATGAAAATGGAAACAATAATAAAAGCACAAACTGGTTTTGAGTCACTGTTCAGGGAGCAAACTGTCTCAGGCATCCTTCTCATTTTGGAAGCTCCTAAAATGCATTCCCTGTATACTCAGGTAATTAATTATATTCCTTCTCAAGTCTCTGATGGAGTTGAAGACCAGATAGTGTAGTTTTACAATTAAACTTAGTTGTTTATGGATTAAGATGTTTTTAGGTCAGATAGATGTTTTACATTGATAATGATGAGATATGATAGATATTGATTTACATTTTAGTTCATCAAGATAGGAAAGATGTTTTCTTCAAGGCTGCCAGATACAAATAGCCAAAACCACTAAGAATGTAACACATATATAATTCCTGATTGTTTCATGGATCTTCTTGTGGTAGGTAATTTATTGTATACATGTGTAATAATATAAGTATGTATTTAAATGATATTTAATAAAAATTGTAATAATAAAAAAGAAAAATAAATAAAAATAAAATAACAAACTGAGGAAATCTGGGAAAGAGAGAACTTAGAGAAGAAAACAGGAACTGCAGAAGTAAGCAACACCAACAGAAAACAAGAGGTGGAGAAAAAAATAGGTGTAGAAGATACAATTGAAGAATTTGATGCAACTATCCAAGAAATAAAAAACACCAGGAAAAGATGAAACCTAAGGATAATAGAAATTGAGGAGGAAAAAGATGCCTGCCTCCAAGACCCAGAAATATTTTCAACAAAAATCCTAGAAGAAAATTTCCCCAATTTAAAGAAAGAGAAGCCAACAAACATACAAGAGGCCAACATACATACATACATAACACCAAATAGAGTAGACCAGAAATGAAAATCTTCCTGCCACATAATAATCAAAACACTAAATGAACAGAACAAAGAAAAAATATTTTAAAAGTGCCAAGGGAAAAGGGCAAGGTAACATACAATGGCAAACCTACAGGAATCATACCTGAATATTCAACAGAGACCATAAAGCCAAAAGGGCCTGAGTAGATGTCATTCAAACCCTAAGAGACCACAGATGCCAGTCCAGACTACTGTACCTAGAAAAAATATTCAATAACCAAAGAGGGAGAAAAAAAGATCTTCCATGACAAAAATAAATTTAAACTATACCTATCCACAAATCCAGTCCTACAGAGGATACCAGAAGGAAAACTGAAGCCCTAGGATGCTAACTACACCCAGGAAAACAAAAAAAATAGATAACTTCACTTTAGCAAAACAAAAATTATACAATCATACAAGCACACAAACATACTACCACAACCAACATGAAAATCAAAGGACCTAACAGTCACTGGTCTCTCAACATCAATGTTCTCAACTCTCCAATAAAATGGCATGTACTAACAGAAAAGATACATAAACAAGACCCAACATTCTGCTGCATTCAAAAAACACACCTCAGTCACAAAGATAGACATTATCTCAGGGTGAAAGTCTGGAAAAAGGTCTTCCAAGCAAATGGGCACAAAAAGCAAGCTGGAGTAGCCATTGTAATATCTAATAAAATATATTTTCAACCAAAATTAATCAAAAGAAATGAGGAAGGACACTTCTTACTTATCAAAAGAAAATTCAACCAAGATAAGATCATAATTGTGAACATCTATGCCCCAAATACAAGGGCACCCACATTTGTACAAGAAACATTAATGAAGCTTAAAACATACATTGATCCCCATACATTAGTAATGGGAGACTTCAAAACCCCCTCTCACCAAAGGATAGGTCAACAAAACAGAAGCTAAAATGGTAAATAATGACAATAACAGGTGTCATGAATCAAATGAATCTAACAGACATCTACAGAACTTTTCACCCTAACAAAAAGATTATACTTTCTTCTCATCACCTCAAAGAACATTCTCCTAAATTGACCATAGATAGTAGGTCACAAAGTAAACCTCAACAGATAAAAGAAGATTGAAATAATACTTTGTGTCCTATCAGATCACCATGGAATAAAGTTGGGCCTCAACATCAACAAAAATAACAAAAAGCCTACACCCATATGGAAATGTAACAATTCGCTACTCAATGATAACTGGGTAAGGAAGAAATAAATAAGTTAGGGACTTGGTAAAATTCAAAGAAAATGAAGATACAATATCCCAAAATTTATGGAATCGAATAAAAGCAGTGCTAAGAGAAAAGTTCATAACAGCAAGTGCCCTTATAAAGAGACTGGAAAAATCTCATACAAGCAACTTAATGACACATCTAGAAGCCCTAGGAAAAAAACAGAATTAGACACATCCAAGAGAAGTAGATTCCTGAAAATCATAACACTCATGGCTAAAAAAAATCAATAAATTAGAAACAAAGAGAGCAATTCAAAGAATCAACAAAACCAAGAGCTGGTTCTTTGAGAAAATCAACAAGATAGACAAACCCTTAGCCAAATTAAATAAAAGGCGGAGAGATACCATCCAAATCAACAAAATCAGAAATGAAAAGGGAAACATAATGACAGACACTGAGGAAATTCAAAGAATCATTAGGTCTTACTTCAAAAGCCTATATGCCACTAAATTTGAAAATCTAAATGAAATGGACAATTTTCTGGATAGATTCCATTTACCAAAGTTGAATCAAGATCAGGTAAACAAATTAAATGTTTCTATACTTCCTGAGGAAATAGAAACAGTGATCAGAACTCTCCCAGTCAAAAAAAAGGCCATGGTCAGAGGGATTCAGCACAGAATTCTACCAGAACTTCAAAGAAGTGCTAATACCAATACTCTTCAAACTGTTCCACAAAATAGAAATAGAAGGAACATTACCAGACTCATTCTATGAGGTCACAGTCACCTTGATACCTAAACCAAACAAAGACCCCAAAAGAAAGAGAATTTCAGACCAATTTCTCTTATAAACATTGATGCAAAAATATTCAATAAAATGTTTGCAAACTGAAAAAAGTTTGCAAACTGAATCCAAGAACACATCAGAGATATCATTCACCATGACCAAGTAGGCTTCATCCTAGGCATGCAGAGATGGTTCAATATACAGAAATCCATCAATGTAAACCACCATATAAACAAACTAAAGGGGAAAAATAACACATGATCTTCTCTTTAGAGAAGATTTGACAAAATCCAACACCCATTCAGGTTTAAAGTCTTGGGGAAATCAGAGATAAAAGGAACATACCTAAACATAATAAAGGCTATACACAGCAAGTCAATAGCCAATATCAAACTAAATGGAGAGAAACTCAGATAAATTCCACTAAGATAAGGGACTAGACAAGGCTTCCCACTCTCTCCATATCTCTTCAATATAGCCTTTAAGTTCTAGTTAGAGCAGTTGGACAACAGAAGGAGATCAAGCGGATCCACATCAGAAAGGAAGAAGTCAAAGTATCACTATTCACAGATGATATGATAATGTATGTAAGTGATCCCCAAAATTCCAGAGAACTCCTACAACTGATAAACACTTTTATCAAAGTGGCCAGATACAAGATTAATTCAAAAATATCAGTAGCCCTCCTCTATATAAATGACAAAAGGACCATAAAAAAATATTATGGAACTATACCCTTCACAATAGGCACAAGTAATATAAAGCATCTTAGTGTAACTCTAACCGAGCAAGTGAAAGACTTGTATGAAAAAAAAAAAGCCTAATTATTTGAAGAAGATATCAGAAGATGGAAAGATCTTCCATGATCCTAGGTTAGGAAGATCAACATAGTAAAAATGGCCATCTTACCAAAAGCATTCTACAGATTAAATGCAATCATTATCAAAATACCTACACAAGTTTTCAGAGACCTTGAAAGAAAAATTCTCAACTTCATATAGAAAAAAAAAAAAAAAACCCATAATAGCTAAAACAATCCTGTACAATAAAAGATCTTCTGGAGGAATCTCCATCCTTGATCTCAAGCTGTACTATAAAGCAACAGTAATAAAACTGGCATGGTACTGGCATATAAATAGGCTGGTTGATAAATGAAATAGAATCAAACACCCAGAAATAAACCCACACATGCATGGACACTTGATTTTTGACAAAGAAGCCAAATCTATACAAAGAAAAAAAAACAAGATAGCATCTTCAACAAATGGTGTTGGTCTAACTGGATGTCTACATACTTATCACACTGAGCATGACTCAAGTCCAAGTGGATTAAAGACCTCAACATAACAGCAGACACACTAAATCAGTTACAAGAAAGAGTGGGGAAGAACCTTGAACTCATTGGAACAGGAGACAACTGCCTGAACAGAACACCAGTAGCCCAGGCTCTAACATCAACAATTAATAAATAGGATCTCCAGAAACTGAAAAGCCTCTGGAAGGCAAATGACACTGTCAACAAAACGAAGAGTCTAGAGACTGGGAAAACATCTTCACCAACCCTACATCCAAATATCCAAAATATATAAAGAACTCAAGGATTAGACACCACCAAACCAAAGTATCCAATTAAAATACAGTGTACAGAGCTAAACACAGAATTCTCAACACAGGAACACTGAATTTCTGAAAAACACCTAAAAAATGCTCACAAAGTCCTTAGTATCAGGGAAATGCAAATCAAATGATTCTGAGATTCCATCTTACACCTATCAGAATGGCTAAGATCAAAATCTCAAGTGAGCACATACTGGAGAGAATGTGGAGAAAGGGGGACACTCCTCTATTGCTGGTGGGAATACGAATTTGTATAACTGCTTTGGAAATCAATCTGGCACTTTCTCAGAAAATTGGGAATAGTGCTACCTCAAGACTCAGCTATACCACTCCTGGGCATATACCTGAAAGATACTCCACCATACAACAAGGGCATTTGCTCAACTGTGTTTATAGCAGCTGTAGTCATAATAGAATCAGGAAACAACCTAGATGAAGAATGGATAAAGAGACTATGGTACATTTGCACAATGGAATACTACTCAGCTTTCAAAAACAAGAACATCTTGAAATTTGCAGGGAAATGGATGGAACTAGAAATGATCATCCTGAGTGAAGTAACCCAGACCCAGAAAGACATGCATGATACATACTCATTAATAATTGAATATTGGCTCAACATAGATGTCCTCTGAGAGATTCCACCCAGGGGGGATCAGGACAGATGCTGAGACTTGCTGCTGGACTCTGGGCAGAGCACTGAAAGTGGTATTGAAGAAAGGGGGATAGAAGGATCCAGAGGGGTCAGGATCCCCACAAGGAGACCGTCAAGACTGGTGATCTGGAACCAGGGAGGCCTGGACAAACTGTTGTACCAACCAAGGACAATTCATGCAGTGAACCTAAACTCCCCTGTTCAGATCTAACCAATGAACAGTTCATTCTCCATGGTTTTGGGCAGAGCAGGGATTTCCTCTTACACAAACTCTGATGCACCTGTTTTGATCACTTCTTCTTGGTGGGGAGGCCCAGCGAGCACCCAGAGTAAGGGGAATAGGCTATCCAGATGAGACCTGATAAGCTGTAGTCAGATGGTGGGGGAGGAAGTGCCCTTCTGTCTGAGGTCTAGGGAAAAAGAATAGGGTAGAAGAAGGAGGGAGGTTGAGAATGGGAAGATACAAGCGAGGGGATAACAGTTGGGATGTAATCTAAATACATTATAATAAAAATTTAAAAACAAAACAACTTATAAATGATGAAAAAGTATTAAGGATATGGAAAAATGAAAATATTTAAAGATAACTTCTATAAAGATATCTACCATATTTTTCAGACCATACGATGCACTTCTCCCACCCACCCACCCAAAAAACTGGGGTGGGGGGAGATTAGGGTGCACTTTATGGTCCAATTGCTGTTTTTACTGTTTTTCTTGTTTTACTGCTCTAAAAAATGGGTATGTCTTATCGTCAGGTGCATCTCATAGTCCGAAAATATGGTAAAGCATTTTAAATAGCTGGTGATAGTGGCACAGTTTGTAATTCCAGCTTGTAGCTTAGGAACTGTCTGGAGGTTATAGACCTTTAAGACATAGTTCAGTGTGGAAGGAAGTTGGAGGCATGCCATTGGATGCTGTGTTGGAAGCCCAGTATATTTTCTCCTTCTCTCTTTATTTCCTATCTGCCACAAAGCACACTTACCTGTTGTGACATGTTACCTCACCCAAGGCAACAAGAGAAAACAACCAGGAAACAAAATCTCCAAAGGCAGGAGCCTCCATCGAAACCCTTTCATCCTTTAATGCAGGTATTTTCTCACACTCAGAGAAGTAAATAAACTAATCCAGTGCCCAGTTTATGATAGTGCAACACAAACCCCTTCCATTGTACAAAGGTATGAAAGCAATATGTATTCAATACAACTGTACTTCACATTTTGAATTTTGATCCTTTTTTGGGTTGAGTGTACGCTGCACAACACATTTGCAGCCAGCTACACCACCCAGTGAGAGGCCACGTGGTCATAGTTTATAACAGCCCATACTCCACATGGTGCTGTGTTGCTAAGCCAAGATGCTTGTAGGTTAAGTATTCTAAATGCATTTTCTATTTAGGATATTTTCAATATATGATGGATTTGTAGTTCCAGGAGCATTACAGGAAAATTATGGAGGAAAGGATAGAGATGCTCCAAGGGAAAAATTACTTGAGGTTAAAAGGCTTCAGTGTGGATAAAAATAAGGATATATATATATATATATATATATATATATATATATATATATATATATATATATATATATAGAGAGAGAGAGAGAGAGAGAGAGAGAGAGAGAGAGAGAGAGAGAGAGAGAGAGAGAGAGAGAGAGAACATATATATTGAAAATACATGTTTCTTCTTTGGAAAGAAGAAACAAGGGAGGAAAAGAAATAATATAAATATTTATTTGACCATTTCTAAAATTACTCATTTTAGTTTCAAACCCAGGGTTAGTCATTGTGAGATGCTTTGAACCAGACTTAACTCCTGAAAGATAATCTCTCTCAATATATTCAAAAGGGTAAAACTGTTTAAAGTCATGGTAGCACTTGCCTGTAATCCTGACACCCAGGAAGTGGAGGCAGATAAGCATTAAAGGTCATACTCAGCTACATGGTGAGTCTGATGTCAGCTGAGACTCCATGAGACCCTGTCTCAAAAGAAAAAAAAAGGAGAAAAATGAAACCATTTAAAGGCACCAAAGAACATCCAATAAGCAGGAATGAACTGTTGAAAGTTAGATTTTTTTTGAAAATAGATTGTTTTTACACAATATATTCTGATTAGTTCCTGTTCTTCCAGCAGATTCTCCATACCTCCCCTTCCATCCAAATTCACATTTTCTTTCTCTCTTTCATTATAAAACAAACCAGAATCTAAAAACTCATAATAAAATAAGAACAAACAAGGCAATCTAAGACAAAACAACAACTGGTGGTGTGGGGGGGGGGGGGGGCGGGGACGGGGAAGGAAAGGAGCTCAAGAAACAAATATAGATGAAGAGACACACACATTTGCATAGACAGAAATCCTATAAAAATACAAAGCTTGAAACCATAATATGCAGATTAAAGACATGTAATGTTAAGGGTGGAAAGCCTTGACAAAGCATTATGAGACAAATAACCTCCAAAAGTGCCACTAAGTTACATTTGTGTTAGCCATCTACTGCTTGTCTGTAAGCATGATTTGTATACCCAGTAAGATTCTACAGGCGAAAACTACTTTTTTCCTTTGTATGTGGTAATCAGTTGGAGATAGATTCTCAGTTAGGGATGGGACCTTGTATCTACCTCCCCTCTCAGTCCTGGGACCCCATGTGGCTTAGACCTGTGCAGGCCCTGTGCGTGCTGCCACAGACTCTGTGAGTTTATATGTGTGTCAGTTTTTCTGGGTTTAAATGGCCTTGTATCTTTGGTGTCTTCCATCCTTTTGGCTCTTCCAAACTTTTGCTCTCCTATTTCACAGGGTTCCCTAAAACCTGAGGGGAGGGATTAGGATTTAGGTCTCTCATTCTCTGCACATTGTTGAGCTGTGGGTCTCTGTATGAGTTCCCAGCTATTGCAAGAAGAAGTTTCTCTGATGATGGCTGAACAAGATACTGATTTATGAATGTAGCAGAATGTCATTAGGAGTCACTTTATTGCTATGTTCCTTGAGCAGAACAGTAGAGAACAATAGTACTTGGTTCCCCTAGCCCCTAGCCTATCTAATCTCAGGACATTGAACACCCAGTGTCAGGGTTGAGTTCTATCTCATGGATGGAGCCTTAAAGCCAACTAAATATTGGTTGGTTCCTCCCACAAGTTTGTGGCACTATTGTGCCAGTGTATCCTGCAGGCAGATCTTCATGTAGATCAAAGCGCTTGTAGCCAGAATATTGTTTATGCTTCTCCTTTGGTAGTATGCAGAGTACCTTCCAGCAAAGGTTAGATTTTTGAACATAACAAACTACATCTATTGAATGAGGTCCACAACTTCCTGCATGTCCCCTAGGAATACTTCCCAGTCCACATGTGATGCAGGGTAGAGAAAACTCAGATGGAATGGCACATTATTAAATTAAGAAGCCAGTAAGCAGAGTTCAACTCTGTCCAATGAATGGCCTCCAGAAGCTACTCCAAAAAAATCTCAGAAAAACAAAAGCAGACAGAAAAGAAAGGAGAGAAAAAAAAAAAGAAAGAAAAGAACTGAGCAAGAAATGTATCTGATGTGGAACATAGCTCAGTTGGTAGAGCGCTTGCCTAGCACAATGGAGCCCTGCATTCAATCCCCAACACCACATAAACCTATCATGATGACACATTGATAATCAGGAGGTAGTAGCAGGAAGCAGAGAAGTTCTAGGTCATTCTCAGATGCATAGCAAGTTGAAGACCAACCTGAGGTGCATGAGACAGTGTCTCAAGAAAGGAAGAAGGGGGAGGGAGAGAGAAGGAGAAGAAGGTGAAAGATAAAGAAGGAGAAGGAGAAGAAAACTATTTGCTACACATAGGGAAGACATTTGGAATCCACATTATATCAAGTTAGAGAGGTCTAGAAAAATTTCAGAACTTTCCAGGAATATAAAACAACAAAAGAGCAAAGACACACAAGTCAGAGGTGGAAAACCAATAACGAACTATTTATTAAGCCAAACAATAAGCACACATGAATGGAAGACAATAGAGTTATTGGCGTTTAATGGCATTCTATAGTTTAGTTAGTAAAATGTCTGCCTTACAAGCATATGGACCTGAATTTAGATCCCAACACCTACAAATAAAGCCAGACAGCACAGGCTGTTGAGATGCTTGTGCACAGGCCAAATGACCTGACTTCTATCACCATATCCCACAACGTAGCAGAAGAGAGCCAATTCTTGAGAGTTGTCCCCCCCCCTCTCTCTCTCTCACACACACACACACACACACACACTGAGTATGTAAATTAATGTTCCACTCAATTAATGTAAGAAGTAGTATGTATAACCTTTAACCTACAGTTTGTCCTGCCTACAAGATGTACTGGCAGAAAGATAAAGCAGGATTTGAGGCAAGGGACAACCAATGATTGGTCCAGCTTAAGACCCATGCCATGGGAGAGATCCAACTCCTGATACTGCTGGTAACTGTTAGGCTTGGGCCCCCTGGGGCCATGCCCTGGCTGGTATGCAATTGTTATTCTGTCCTGGCAACTTCCTGTTTTAAACATTGTGCCTTGCTGAGCTGACCACAAGTTCCTGTTTTGCATCCTGGTTACCTTGGTTACATGGTTCCTCTTGTCCTGGGGCCTTCCCATCTACATCATCTTGCATTTTTCCACCTGCCTCTGTACTGTATAAAAGGCCTTGGCCCCTCCTCATTAAATGGCACTCTCTTAGAACGGATGACCCGCTGTCTTGAGTGTTCTTCAACCCACAGTCCCTCGCCCGATTCGTCGAGGTAATTGCAGCACAGGCACTGCATGATACTATTAAATGATATCCTGCTATACTTCCAGACAGGAGACTAACATAACTGTCATCAGAGAGGCTTCACCCAGCAACTGATAGAAACAGATGCAGAGACCCACAGCCAAACATTAAGTGGAGCTTGGGGAATCCAACGGAAGAGTGGGGAGGAAGGCTTATAGGAGCCAGAGAGGTCAAGGACACCACAAGAAAACCTACAGAATCAACTAACCTGGGTCCATAGAGGCTCACAGAGACTGAACTGCCCATCAGCGAGCATGCATGGGACTGAACTAGGCCCTCTGCACACACGTAACAATTGTGTATCTTGGTCTTCATGTGGGATTCCTAACAGCGGAAGCTGGGGCTCTCTCTGACTCTGTTGCCTGCCTCTGGGACCCTTTCCCCCTACTGCGCTGTCTAGTTTGGCCTCAATAATAAAAGATGTGCCTATTTTTGTTTTTAACTGCAATTTGATATGCCAAGGCTGGTTGATATCCATGGAAGGCCTTTCCTTTTCTAATGAGAAAGGGAGGAGGAGTATATTGGGGGGTGGGGGACAGTGGAAAGTAAGGAGTGAGAGGACAAAGGGAAAACTGTGGTTGGGATGTAAAGTAAATATAAATTAATTAATTAGTTTAAAACAAAAGAAAGGAAGGAAGGAAAGAGAAAAAGGAAAGAAAGAGAGAAAGAAAGAAAGAAGTTAGTGAACTTGAAATTAAACCAACAAAAGCCCACTCTAGAGGGGGAAAAAAAGTCAAGTTTCAGTGACATGCACGACAATATCAAATGGGCTGAGAAAATTAATGAGAAAAAAAATATTTTAATTAGTATCTGGGCACTTCCCACATCTTGTGCAAAGGGAAAATAACTTATAGATCCCACAAATTCAGAAAGCTACTTACTTATCTATGCAGCAATATGGGTGAACCACAAAAGTTTGACAATGAGCAGAAGAACAGAGCCCAGACATTTGGTTTAAATTGTTCCTCTTCCCAAGGTTTGATGGCGCTCAGCTGTTGTTTCTCTGCGTTGATTGTGTGCCATGACTCATTGTCCCTCACAGATCCTGTGTCCATTCTGAGTGAGCTTCCTGGAAATATCATGGTCCTTGCTATCCATATTGTAAATCTGGGATATAGCTGTTTATAATCTATGCCCATTTGTCTCAATGACACTAAAAAGATGTATAATGAAGCTCCTCCCCCTTTTTATTTCATTTCCGGGTTTGGTTGTTTCTTCACCCTTTCCATCCTTCCATGTTCTCTCCTCTCTGTGTCACTTCCCTCTCCATCCATTCTCCTTCTTGCAGTAATATGAGTGCAATGTTTTATCTGAAGATTACTACCAGCCACACAGCTATGTTTGGTATAAATTAATTTAAATGAAATTAATAAAAATGGAATTTCTCAGTCAAAAAAAGAAAGAAAGAAAGAAACAAACAAACAAAGAACAGAACCCAGATGTGTAAGAGGACACACTGCTTGGACTTAAATATCCAGAGTTCCAGAACAGGCAAAAATATGCAGTGACAGAAAAGCACATTAACACTTGCCTATGGGAAGTGGAAAGAATATAAATAAGAACGGGCAAAATTGCTGGGTGAGAGAAATGTCTGTATCTTCCTTGTAAATAATAACACAGGAGTATACAGTTATCAAAATTCAGTGAATTATTCAGACACCCAAGAGCTGTACATTTCATTGTATGAAAATTTTACCTCACTAAAAGATGGAATAGGAAAAGAAACTTATTTTTGTCACATTCAATCCTATTCTAAAATTGTGAATATAGATCATCCTGAATGTAGGAATGACATCCAAGAAAATGGGGAGGAGATTTTACATCTGCTGTAAAACATTGTATGATAAAAGGCTTATCTACTTTGGACCCAGTGTCTTTCATCTGAGAATATGTCAGTTTCTATCATGCAAGTCCTTTGAATAACAAGTGTATCATTCCAAACATTTCTGAAATAACTCGCAATACTTTGATAATTCCTTACCCTGTCACTTAGTAATGGGTAGAGAAATCTGAGCTGCAGGATGGCAGCTGTGGCGGTATAAGAGAACATGGCGTCTCAACTGAAACTACGTTGCTTTCCTTTGACAGAACCGACTGAACTACACCACAGAAGCACTACACCACAGAAGCACTGCACCTCCTCCTCTCGCCTGGGCCCGCCCTGTAAGTGACCTCTGATGAACTAAGTGTCTCAGGAATGCTGACCAACTGGAAATCGAATAAAATGCCTTCCGAAAATAGAGAATGAAAGCCATATTCTAAAAATGACGTCCAGCTGGCACGGCTCACACTGGCTTCTTAATAGCTGCTTTCTTCACATGGTCGGATGTGGGCCACTCTGGAATTTCAGCAAAACAGAGCAAAGTCAGACTGGCAGAGTTCACGGAGCATCAGGACAGTGCTTGAGCGTATAGATTCCCATCATGATCTGTGGAGCTCCTTGTGGCTATTATCTCCTTGCGCACCATAATCAAAATTATTCTAATTGGAAGTTATGGAAGAAAGGACTACATGTTATCATATCCTAGCAATGCCCTGGCTACTTTAACAAATTGACAGTTGCAGACTGAGTAGTCCCAGACACAGCATACTCTACCTAATCTCTATTGCACTGCCTTAATTTGAATCCTGGTGGACTCTTTATAGAACATTTTATTTACAATAGTAAAAGTGCTTGGCATAAAAAGAGATGCACATGCG
Source organism: Acomys russatus (assembly GCF_903995435.1). Lineage (NCBI taxonomy): Eukaryota > Metazoa > Chordata > Mammalia > Rodentia > Muridae > Acomys > Acomys russatus. The sequence continues at coordinate 41,591,014 of NC_067142.1, forward strand.
TGTGTAACATCATGGATGTACTTCTGTCTCACTTTCAAGATGAGAAGCTGACCCGCATCTACTGGAGGTGAATCTTGGGTCTGCCTTTAAATTTCAGCCAGTGTGTATTAAAATGAAAACATAAGTGGAAGAGATATATGAAACCCTTACATATGTTTCTTTATTTTCTCATATTTCTATTAGTTTCCCATATAACACCTTCGTATTATCTGTATGAATATACTTGAGAAATGTCAATGGAAGACTGTCCTATCCTGGAATTGGGGCTAATACCCAAAGCAGAGAATAGGTGGCTGAGTTTCTCACACTGTAAATGGATACCTCTCCAGTAGGTAAGCTTCCTGGATTCATATAGGAATAACTGACCATAATCAGGTCAGAAAAGTGAAAGCCAAGAAACAAATGTTCTTCCTCCCAGTAATTTGAAAGGAATCTTAGAGAGAGGCAAGGCATCAGGTTTGTAGGGCAGGAGGAGGCCAATGAGACAACCTACCATTTCTACCACCCGTAACAGAAACAGAAAGGAGATGCAGTCGGCCTTTCACCCAAACACAGGAAAAGGACTCTAAGAGAGGCCTGTCAGCATAATGTTCTTGTGGACGCTGTATGGTTTACCCTTGTTCATTCAATGCTAATTTCTCTATTCCACTGCATTGTTTATTCTAAATATCTCCTGTTTCAAGTTTGTATAAACATGTCACCATTTGTTCTCTGTGTTGCCAATAAAAGCCAACTAGCTAATGCTAAGCAATAACAGAGAATGGGGTGGGACGTCCTGATCTAGTGAGGACAGGAAAGGAAAGAGGAGGAAGGGAGGATGGAGCCAAGAGGAGAAGACTGGGAAGCACTGAGAGAAAGAGCTAGACCAATCATGAGTAAAAAGCTGGACAATGGTATGCCCAACCCAGAAAAAGTATTTGAAAAACTCATGCCTGGGATACCAGAATAAGACGAAGCTATTCTTCCAGGATTTTGGCATGGCACCGAGAAGTCTGCTGAAACCTACACTGAAATCACATCAGCAAAGACCACTCTGATTAAGCGTAATTAGATGATGTTTGCCTTCCTAACTAATCCTCCCTACTTCAAACGCTAAAGCAAAGCTTGAACAAGAAACAGGGAAAAGACATATTCCAGAGTCAGGCTCTAATACCTGTCTCCATATGGGTTGAAATAAGAGTAGGAAGTAAGCCCTGATCCCTAGCTACAGGTTTTTAAACAACCCAAGTAGATTCTCAAAAGAGAAAACCAATCTGTTCTCATAAAGATAATCAGAAAGTCAAAATAGTCATAATAAAAATGTAAAGGGATGATTATCTAGTGACAGCAGGGAACTGATATAAAGTGTTATAAAAAATTAAGAATTTATATTTATACCTTACACATACAGGATATAATTCCTCAACAAACCTGACACACAAAGGGGTATGTGTCCAGTGTTGGAACACATCCTGGCAGATATTTGTGCTCAAAAAGTGGATGTCATAGTCAGATGTGGTGGTGCATGTCTTTAATCCTAGCCAAGGCAGGTAGCTTTCAGTGAGTTTGAGGCCAGCCTGCTCTACAAAGTGATTCCGGGACAGCCAAGACTACATGGAGAACCCCTGTCTCAAAAAAAAAAAAAAAAAAAAAAAAAAGTGGATGTCCTTATGCACTCACTAATCTAACGCAAAAGAGAATCCCTGCAAGATTCTGAATGTCACAGTGTTAGAGCGATGGTAATAAAGAGCATTACAAGGGAAAGGAGAGGAAATGAGAAAACTAGTTAGAGCTGCAGTTTCCATCACTGTAAGAAATAATAAAGTCCTGAACCTCAGTGATCTAGCAAATTGAAGGGGAAAAAATCAATAGATATTCATATATAAATATGATTAAAAATATCTTCCTAACTTATGTCATAAGTCGTATGTCATATCTATCACATGTCACTAGACAAAAATGGCAAGAGACGTGATAGGTATGATATGACAGATAGAAATATCTCTTCTAAGTCTTATGTCATACCTGCCATATGTCATAGGTTTTAAATGATAAGATTTAAGAACAAGTTAGAGTTTAGAAATAGCTTTGTTTTCTTTAAAAAAAAAAAAAAAACTCTACGATTTCAGCATGCTAAGTAGATACATAATTATCCATTTCACTGACCTGAGAAATGCAGAACAAAGAGAAAGTTTCTCTGTGTAATAAGATGATGACTTAATTGAATATTGTAAAATAGTTAGACAAGATAACGAGTATTCCCAACACAAAGAAATTATAAAGGTCTTTGGTGATAGATATGCTAAATATAAATATGTTAAAAATATTGCACCATAGCCTATAAGTATGTATAATTGATATGTGTCAATTTAAAATAAAGATATAAAAGTAAAAGGTACTGAGCATATGCTCCATGAATCTTGGATGCTGCATATAATGGGCACATTCTATACTTTTTCTATACTTATAGAATACTATACTTAAGTATAGGACTTATTCTATAGGACTTATTCTATAAGGTGTGCTTAACTTGATATAAGTTTGAAATGAGATGTTCATTGGCAAACCAAGTGGGTACAGGCGGCAGAGAGCTGAAAATGCTGCTTTCAAATCCCTAACACTATTAACGATACTCGGTTATGTTTGCAGACAGGGGCATAGCAGAGTTGTCCTCTCAGATGCTCTACCCAGCAGTGCCACAAAACAGATGCTGAGACTCACAGCTAAACACTGGATGATACTAGGGAGTCTTGTGGAAGAGTTTGGGGAAGGAGAAAAGGACCTGGAGGTGACAGTAGCTTCACAAGAAGGCCAACAGAGCCAGCTAACGAGGGCCTAGAGGTACCTGCTAAGACTGAAACACCAACCAATGACCTTGCATGGACTGGACTATCAGATGTAGCTGATGGACAGCTCAGGCTTCATGTGGGTCCCCTAGTAAAGGGAGCAGGGGGCTGTCTCTGACATGGACTCTCTTGCCAGCTTTTTGATCACTTTGCCCTGGCAGGATTGCCTGCCAGGCCAACAAGGAAGAGGACCCTCTCAGTCCCGATATGACTTAAAGAGCTGTCATAGGGGAGGGGAATAGAGGGAAAGCAAGAGGGAGGGAGGAATGCGAGAATACAAAGAATGCGATAACAATTGAGATGTAATATGAATAAATTAATAAAATATATATATAATGAATAAAATTTTAAAAATGAATATGAAGTAAAAAAAAAGAGCTGGGGTGAATGAGAAGGGGAATCCCCTTTTCTGAGGAATGCAGGAGGAGGAGAGCAAGAGGGTAGGAGAATATAACTGGGGGTTGAGGAGGCATGAGTCTATGACCAAGATATAAAGAGGATAAAACTAAGTACTTATTTTTTTAAATACCCATTAAAGATTACTATAACGATCAGAATAATATTATTTTATTTCCATAGTGCTTTCATATTTACTATTTTGGAATCCTTGGAACTGGAATTATGGATGGTTGTGGCCCTTCATGTGAGTGTTTGGAATTAAAAAGAAAAAGAAAATGCTGGTTTCAGAGTTTATGAAAAATTGGTGGTTTAGTCAAATGAATTTAAAATTATTAGGATATAATATAAGCATATGGATAAAAGAACACCAAGATCCGAAAGTTGAAGAACAATAATATTTTAAGAGGAAAGATTCAAGATGGTGGTGAGCATCATGGAACATGTTTAGAAGCTCCAGTAAACGATTCAGGGAATTACACGGAATTCTGAACCAGGAACACCAAGCTCCCCACCCTACTACAGTGGGAGTACTCCATAGTTCGAAAGGACCAAAATACAGAAAACCTGCATACCCCTGCACACGGGAGGAGTGCAGATGTTCTTGGACCAGAACGGCAGCGGCAGCAGCTGAGGTTTGCAGCTGGGAACCCTCTGGCAGAGGCGATTGGCATGGTAACCGGTGGGAATTGCTGCGGGAGAATGGACTCAGTGCAAGATTTGGGCCCCACGACCCTAGCTGAACTCAGTGCTTGGTTTGGGCCCTGCGAGCTAAGCTCAACTCGGCTTGTGGCTCGTGCCCTGAGACCTAAACTGGACTCAGAGTGCGGTTCAGCCCCTGAGACTCTAGCAGAGCTCCGCAGGCAGTTTGGGCCCAGAGTCCCTGGCTAAGCTTAGTGCGTGGTTTGGACCCAGAGACTCTAGCTGAGCTTAGCTCATGGTCCCAGCCCTGAGAAGCTGGCTGGACTTGGCGCACAGTTTGGGCCCAGAATCCCTAGCTGAACTTGGCAGGCAGTTTGGGCCCAGAGACCCTGGCTGAACTTGGCGCACAGTCCTGGCACTGTCAGGACTGGGTGAGCAGCTTGGGCCCAGAGTTTCTGGCTGAACTTGTCGGGCAATTTGGGCCCAGAGAACCTAGCTTAACCCAGTGGGAAGTTCGGGCCCTAAGACTCTAGCTGAGTTCAGCACATGGTTTGGGCCCTGAGACTCTAGGTGAGCTCAGTGTGCAGTTTGGGCCCAGAGTCCCTGGCTGAACTTGGCAGGCAGTTGGGGTCCAGAGACTCTAGCTGAACTCAGCAAGCTCAGTGTGCGGTTTGGGCCCGAGACCCTGGTTTGACTCAGCACTAACTGGACTAAGTGCATGGATTACGCCTAGAGACCTGTTTGGGTCCATAGATGCTAATTGGACTCAGTGTGTGTGTGGTTTGGGCCCCGTGACACTAGCCTGGACTCTTCAAGCAGACTGGGTCCCGATGCTACCGGGAACCACAGACCAGCGGACCATCAAAGCTCCAGGACTAAGGAAATCTTGGGAAGACAGAGAGTAGAGTGGCCATCAGACCCCCTCTGCCCAACCTGCTTCAGTCCCTGAAGAGCTCCAGTGCTACAAGGGGACCTAGAAGGCTGTGTACACTTTGGCCTGGCCTAACGCACATTCAGAGACCCAGGACAATTACAGGACCCACAGGACAGGGGAGCTGGGAATCACTGGCTGTGAGAGACCAAAACTATCGGGCTAGCCTCCTGCCATCCAGACCAGTGAAGCATCAGAGTTTCTGGCCTAGGGAAATTGTGAGAAAATGGGTGAGTCTATCCTCAGACTCTCTCCACCCAACTCTGGAAGCTACCTGCCAAAAACAGAGATGGTGAGATGACTAAGGGACACCGTAAAATCATACACACACACACACACAAAAAAAAAAAAAAAAACAAAAAACAAAAAAAAAAAAAAAAAAAAAAACAACAACAACAAAAAAAAACAATATGGCATCTCCGGATCTCAGCGATCCCAAAGAAAACAACCCAGAGAACTCAAACACAACAGAAATACATGAAAATGACCTCAAATCCTTAGTAATGAGGATGATAATGGAAGAAATAATATTTTAAGAGGTAGGCCGTGTGTGTGTGTGTGTGTGTGTGTGTGTGTGTGTGTGTGTGTGTGCGTGACACACACACGCACGCACACACATTGAAACTCAATTTTAAAAAAGGCAAGAGGAAATCCAGAAAACCATTTCAAACAGTAGTCAGCAATACTAAATGCTTTTGAAAAGTGTAGTGAAATAAGAACTGGGAAAATTTTAGCTGTAGTAACTGAGTGTGAAATCTAGGAAAACACTGAGAACCTAAGTGAAGGCAATTCTAGTGTGATTCCCTGGGAGCAGATGCCAACCTGCCATGGGTTAGCAGTGAACCAAGGGTGGCATGGAAGCTCCCACATCTATTTATGATTTTACCAAGTTTACATTTTAAACGGAACATGAAGATAAGGCAGCAATATAGTTTAGAAGAGTGGCAAGAGAGTGGCACAGACAGAGAGTCAAAGGAAATGCATTGGCTTGGTTTTTCTGGTAGCTCATAAACTTTGGGGAAGGAACCACTGGTGGATTCCTGGTGACAACAAACATATGGGAGAGAAGAAACAACAAAATAAAAAAAAAATAAGAAAAGGGACTCAAGGTTATAAGATGAAGAATATGAGTAATGGGTAGGTATATAATTCAGTCATTCAAGTCCTAATACTCTTGGTATTAGGTATTGGTATTAGCCAGGTATGTTCTCAGAAAAATAGCCATCTCATGCCTTCTCTCATTTATGGATCCTAAATTTTATATATGTGTAAAATCATATATGTGCAGATAACATGAAAGTAAGACCAGAGAACCAAGGATTCGTGGGAGGGAAGGATCAAAAAGGGGAAGGGTGGACAAAGGGCTTGGTTAAAGCACATTAATTATATACTTGCATGAAATTTGCCTTCTACCATAATATGTGTGAGCATAACATAACTTTTTTTAATAATTACTGTGTGAAGCCCTGACCTGAGTTTTATAAAATTGTTAAGTGAATTTTGCCATGAGATTAAGACAGAATGCCAACAGTTTCTGAAATGGTCTTAGACTTACTTCTACCATATTGCACTTTGAATTTATGCAAAGCAGTGTTCTCAGCACTGACAGTCATAAAATCAAACTTTTAATCAGCCAAGATTCAACTCTTTATATTAAAAATAAACAAGCACATTCACCTTACTAATATGCACATTTGTTTTCCTCTTCTTAAAAAAATAAACAATGAGGGTCTACTGTGTGGCCAGTACAATTGATAGAAAAAGCAGACAAGACAACAAAAAGAAAGAAAATTACAAACTAATGTCAGTGTGAATGTAGGAGCAAAACTTGGCAAAATACTGTCGAGGTAAGTGTGGTAGTTTACAGCTGTATCCCAGCAGTGAGGGACAGGGAGGAGGAACAAGAGCTGGAGGTCAACCTAGTTTTCTTCTTTGCCAAGAAGAAACAGGGGAAGGGAATAAGGAATAGGAAGAAAGCAGACAGGAAGGGGGGGAGAAAGAGAAATTCTATTATGAAGAGGAAGGGGGGGGGGGCCTTAAAGTGCTTGACACAAAAGCATGAGGATCTGATTCCTGACTGTTTCATGGTTCTTCTTGATGTAGGTAGTTTATTGTATATATGCGTAATAATATAAATGTGTGTAAAAAATATTTAATCAAAAATCAAAAACTATGTGTAGTAGAACTATGCATAGTAGAACTTGCTTATAGTCTGGTTTGAATGAATACAAACCAATCTGTGCTGCTCCAAAACCATGCATCACATACATGCACACTCACAATACATGGCACACATACAAACTAAAATAAATAACACGCTATAAATCAGTAAGGGGCTGAAAGGATGACTCAGCAAGAGCTCTAGCTGCTCTTGCAGAGGACTGATCTGAGTTTGGGTCCCAACACCCATATTCAGTGGTTCACAACTACTTGTAACTGCAGCTACAGGAGATCCAGTGTCCTCTTCTGACTACCACAGAGACCCACATGTGACCACGTGTATGTACCCCCTCTGCCCCACACACAGACACAAAGTTTAAATTAATATTTTAAGTTAACTTAATAGACTATAAGGAAAATTAAAATAAAACTTAACAATTAAAAGGATGGACAGGGTGCACAAAATCTCACCAACATGCCAGTCTTTGCTAAGATCTGAATCAGGGCCCCATAAGTGCATTCAATAGCCTCAAGCCTGCAGAGGCAGTTGGATTGCTGTGGGTTCGAAGCCAGCCTGGTCTAAAAAGCAAGTCCAGGACAGCCAAGGATACACAGAGAAACCCTGTCTTGAAAACAAAACAAAACAAAAACAATAGCCTCAAGCCTGGTGGTTCTCAACCCATAGTTTGTGACCCCCTTCTGGAGTCAACTGACAGTTTCACAGGTGTCATATATCAGATACCCTGTGCATATCAGATATTTACATTGCAATGTGTGTAACAGTAGCAAAATTATAGTTACAAAACAGCGATAAAAATAATTTTATGGTTGAGGGTCACCACAACAGCAGGAGCTGTATTAAAGAGCCACAACATTAGAAAGACTGGGAACCACTGCTCTAGCCTAAGTCTGGCCATAGTGGAAGGCGTTCTTCCTACACTGTACTCTCTCCCACAGGTCAGGGACAATCCTCAAAATGGTCCTGTGTATCTCATTTATTCCAGCTATATGAGTGAAGAAGGTTGGTGCATGATATGAAATCTGTTGGTCAGTTCATCTTTACAGTTAAAACCTGATTTATAAAGAGATGTGAAGAACCTGCCATAATACCATTTGAAATCACATACAACAGCATGGAAGTGTGGAGGCTTACAGCTGGCAGATTTTAATTTCCTGAAGATGACACGGTCATTTACTTTGCTTTTACTGAGCTCCCAAAGGCAGCTGAATAACTCACCCTAGAATCATTTCTGCTTGATACAAAAAGAGTACCTCAAAATTAGCAGGGCAGTCTACCTAAATTAGAATTTTTATTTAAATTTAAGTCAGTTTCTCTTCGTGCCTAAGGATTAGGGAAACAAGGTGAAAGTTTCAAAGGATAAGTGTGTTAACCAGCTAGTATAAGATGCCAACAGTTCACATACTTGTTTCTGGATATAAAGAAAACAAATTGAAATGTTCAAATGTAAACTCTTTGAGCTTTCAAAAAAAAATCATTTGACCAAATTTTTTTAAGGTTTAAATATTTCTTGTTTCTAAACCCTAGAAGAGTTTCTAAATCAGTTAAGAGGTTCCCAATTTGAAATAGAAACAAAAACAAAAACAAACAAAAAGAACCAACCAGGTTCTAGAATCAGTGTTCCCAAAATCCAGCCCTTATTTTCTGAAGACCCCAAGGCTCAATACAGGAACTTATGAAAGTACAAACTATGCTATTATCTAGCTTTGTGTTATCATATTTTCAATAATAACTGCCCCAGATCAGAGCTGCCTTTCCACATTAAGATGAAATAGTTATTTACTGACTCTCAGCTCTGCTCTCATCAGGGGGCTAAGTCCCACGGAGAAACTTTGATACATGCTGAATATTCCATGCCACTCTGGGAATAAAAGAGGAGGGAAAAAAAGGGGATTGTCATGCAGAAATTATTCAGGTAGAGGCCAGCTTCGCTCCAACACATAGTGATGCTATAATGTAATGGCTCTAAGCAGGGCTAACAATATTTAAACTGTTCTTTAGCTTGAGTGGATTAGCTAGACTTTTCAAATACTCATAGTTTCTTTTCTTCCCTTTGACAACTCTGGGAAATTCTGAAGGTTAGAGAAAATTGAGATTGTGACCATGACAACCTGGAAGCCCCTTTTTCCTTTCAGATATAAATCAGTTTGTCACTCTTTTGCATAGAGCCAATCTATTCCTACCCACCAGTTTTAGTAAAAATGTCAAACTCTAAGGGCAACTTAAAACCAGGCAAAGGATGGCTCCATTCTGCTTCGGTCTCTAACCCCATCCCGGCCACCCACTCACCTGTTCTCTGCCCAGCAGCCCTTCTGCTGCCACCTAGGTTGGCTGTGCTCAGTCATGTCTGCAGCCAACCTTCCTGCTTCCTGCAGCCCTCTCTCCTCTCCATCCCATCAGTATCTCTTGCTAACCAACAGCTGTCCTTGGAGCTTCTAAGGGAGCTCCCTTCCCATCACTTTCTTCACAAAGCCTACTACGATCTACTTGCTTCTGTTCCTCTGTTCTGCACTAAGATAAGTTCCAAGAGGGCAGAGAAAAAGGAAATTTCACAATGGCTCCTAGTATTGATTGCTCAATGAATGCTCAATAAATGTCTAAGTGCTTAAATAAATGTCATTTCAATAGAGGGAGTGGAGGTCGGTGGATTCTACAGAAGTCCTCTATTCTGTATATGTTTCTAACACTCTAAAAATGCCTCAGCTTCTCAATGATTTTCTCCCTCACCATAGTTGCAGGTGACCCCCACCAGTTGTTTGGGAAATGGCCTGAGCCCCTTAACATGATATCTTTCAGTTTTAACATGATAGACATCTCCTTTTCTAAGAAGTGATTGGGAATTCAAATGAGGAGAAATATATATGTGGGATTTTAGGCATGTCTGGATGTAGCTGCCTGCATGTGGTGGATAACCTTCACAATCAATTTGACAGGATAGGGAGCCACCATGGAAACACATCTCTATAGATTTGTACAGGGCTGTTTCCAGAAAGGTTTAAACTTGAAGAAGGAAGATCCACCCTGAGAGTGGGTAGTGCCATCTATAAGGTGAGTTCCGAGACTGAAGGCAAACAAAAGTTGGACACCAGCACTCATCTCTGCTTCCTGTCCCACCAAGATATAAGAAAAGAGTGGCAGATACACACTCCCACCTCCCTGGAGAAGCCCACCGCCATATTATTCCCTCCATGGTAAACTAAATCCCCTCAAACTGTAAGCCAAAAGGAACTCTTCTTGAGTTGCTTCTTGCTAGCTATTAGGTCACAATATCAATCAAAAGTAATTAATACAATGCTTACATAAGTTTTGACATTTTTTGCAAAAATAATTCTTATAGTTCATTTTCTAATTCTGTGATGAATATCATGACCAAAAACAACGTGGGGAGGAAACAGTTTATTTCAGCTTGCAGTTGTAGTACATCATGAAGGGAAGCTGTGTAGAGTGTCAATTACTGACTTTTTCTTCACAGTTTGTTTATTTCGCTTTCTTACATACCCCAGGACCACCAGTCCAAGGATGGAACCACCCATAGTGGGCTAGGCCCTTCTATATTCACCATCAGTCAAGAGAATGCCCTACAGACTTGCCTACAGGTGATTTGATAGAGGCATCTTTCTCAGTTGAGAGTCATCTTCCTTGATAACTCTAGCTTGATTCAAACTGACAAAATAACAACAACAAAAGCCAAAACAAACAAACAAACAAAAACTATCCAAGTCAATCACACTTCCATATGGAACATGTGCCAGATGATTAACCGAAAGCAGAACTTAAAAGTACTCATAACTACCTCTGAGAGTCAACAGTAAAATAAGGGATTTTAATGTACCCAGAAACTTCAGTGAGTTCTATGTTGGGCACCAGAGAAACTAGAGTCCCTTCTATGGGTTCTTAGTCTTGTTAATAAAAGAATTTAAAATGGATTCAGAAGTAGTCCAAAGATGGTTTTCAGAGTTTAATAAAAAACAAAAACAAGTCAGGAAAGCTATAAATCTTGGAAGAAAGAAAACCACGACCTTTTATAAGCAGCCATATGGTATGCAAGCACTACCATAGCAAACGGGGTGTGAGGAGGGAGCTTTAGGGAAAAAATGGGGAAGCCTAAGTTGTGAGAAAAGGCATTGAGAAATATGTCAACTGTTTTATTCTGACAGATTACCAGAGGAAATTTTTGAAGAACTACAAGTTATATGTAGTTAAGAATCCCCAGGGCAAGTGGTTCCTCTGTTGCTGCACTGTCTGCTGCTGGCTTTGTAGTACACAGTTTTCTTTCCTTTCTTAAAAAGGTTTCCAGATAAGTCTTGACAGGATATTAGATGACTCATTCATGAATAGATGCTCGGATTTCAAAGGGTTATTGGTTAAAACAGAATGTATCCTATTAGAATAACAGTAAGACTGGAAACAAGATAAAAGGAATGTTGTTATGGGGGCAGTTTGGGGGGAAAAGTGGAGGATGCACTTGGGAAAAAGAAATCAATTGTCCAGAGTCTCAAGCCAGAAGAAAGGGAAATTAGGAAGATTGTAGGGGAGAGTAAAATGGGGAGAAAGATACTCACACCTTAAAAAACAGGGCTTAAAATGAAAAGCAGTCTTTCTATTGCCAAGACATACAGAGCTGTAAGAAAAGTTCCCATGTCGGGGCTTGGTGATATAGGAATAGAGCAGAAAAACTGTGATGCCTGGAGGCTGGAGGGAGAGATATGCTGACCTCAAGAGTCCTGTGATGGCAAATGCTTTAAAGAAGCTGTTGAGTTCTGTGGACCAGGTTCCCTCAATGAGTCTACTAAAAAGTAAGTGGCAGGATGGTTGCTTTACATAAAGATCATCTGCCTTAGCTCCCAACATGTAGCAAGGTCTTATGTGTACTGTGAACCATCTTTCATGGATTCTCAAATTGGTCCTCAGGAAAGGGAATGAGGAAGCCCAATGTTCCCTTATCTGTTTTTAGAAGGAAAAGGTTTAAAGATTAGTTGACCAGAAGAAGATAGTCTATATGCTTCAATTTCAAAGCAACAACAGGTTTGTTGATTTATACCTGTAACCGCAGGAGATAGAGGCAGGAGATTCAAGTCTTGTGTCAGCTATATAGTAAGTTTGAACCCAGTGAACTTAGAGAGAATATGTATCTTTTTTTTTTTTTTTTTTTAATTTTAAGTGTTGAGGATAAAACTCAGTGGTACAGTGTTTACCTTGAATATATAAAATCCTGAGTCCACTCCAAAGTTCCAGGGGCTGGGGAAGTTAAAAAGAATAGAAGTCAGGGAGAAATTTATAAAAATATAATTGATACTTTCAACTTGAGGAATGCAACCCTTGGTCACACTGAAACTACAAAAGAATGAGTCTACATGTACAGCAAGTGAACAGTACAGATTTCTTTCAATCCTCTGCTAAGATATACTCTACTAATTTCTGTTCTCTACCAGACATTCCACCACCACCCTTCCATTCCATGACAACAAATTCAGTTCCCCACAGCTGTGACTTACCATAGCGTGTGTGTGTGACACCTTCAAATATTCAAAAGCTCTTCATTTGGCTTGCCTGTAATCTCTTGTACCTCCCTTTATCTTTGTTCTGAAGTTCTTTGCAATAATGTTCTGGTGTGACTCATAACTGATATGCTAATAATGTCATGCCTTGTGTAATGATTAATCCTATTTGCCAAATGATAGTCTATATAAGCCTTGTGCCACACACACTGAAGCACAAACACATGAATAAATGCATCTGCGTTTCTTAGGCAGCCCCCTCCCACCTCTCCTCCCAGTCCCATTCTCATAACCCCATCTCCCCCCTCCCCGATCCATTTCCCCTCCCTCCTCATGGGTACCAACCCACCGTGGCATATCAAGTCATAGCAGGAATGGTCCTTCCTTTGTGACACATATTAATGTGAAGCATTAATATGGTGACTCATTGTTCAGACAATGAAACTGATTGAAATGTCCCATACCTTCCTCACAGTGAGATGCCTCCCTTAACTCCAAAGCAGGAAATGAAAGTATTTAACTACTGAAGGCTGTGGTATGAAGATTAAATATTACAGAAAATGCCACTGAGAACTAATACCAGCTCATAGGAGCTGTGATGGTGGCTCTATCCTTGCCACCAGTTTTGAGTCATGGTATCAAAACCCATCACAGGCCCAAGGCTAAGCAGGCTTCTCAGTTGAAAGCAATGACTATCTGTTTCTGACATTGAACACTATGTTTGTTTTGTGACTCACCAGGCAGAAAGTATCTTTGTTCCCTAGTGCCCTTCAGAGCTCATAATGTGTTGAGTCACAGATGATTCCTCATTCCCAGAAACTCAAAAAGAAGTTCATATGACAAGAATAATGTACCATGGCACTATGCAATGCTCATCTGACTCCGAGGATTGTCCCTGGATAAGTCTTGCCTGGTTCTCTTTTGTAAAGACATCATACGCACGAGGCCCTGTAATCCATCATATAAACCAACAGTGCCCACTGTATTTAACAGCCACATCCAGAGACATCCATATGCCACCTACATGTTAGGCTCCATGGGGCCCTCTCTTTGAAATCCTCAGTGAAGGTTAGCCCATGTCCACATACCTTTGAATCATCAGAAATATTAAATAGTACTTAGATCCTTGGGTGAGCTGAACAATGACAGGATGAGGAAAGACGTTGTTCTTTATATCATCTTGCTCTGGAGAATGAATGAGTGATCTAGAATGACCCATGTCTCTGCTGCAGTAATTGTGGAAATATAGTCTCTGAAGAAAAATGTTTTCTTTTTTCTTTTTTTCTAATTACACATGGTTCAACTCTCTGTACTTCTTAAATTCATTCAGTATACCTGACATTTTTAGTAGTAGTAGTAGTATTTGTACAGAGTCTTGCCTGTGTTGGACACCAACTCTCAATCTTCTTGTCTCCTAAATGGCACCAAACGAAAGCTACAAACAGAGCAGACTCAGACTTACAATGGAAAGAACTTAAATACATCACTGCTAATCATGTAGTATCAAGATCAGTCAGCCCTATGTGCAAACAGAGCAGGCTCACACTTACATTGGAAATATATATATATATATATATATAATCACCTAGTATCAAGTACAGTCAGCCCTAGATATCTGCACATCCCACATTAAATGATTCAATAGACTGAAGATGGAAAAACACCATATTAAAATCATAGAGACTTTTGCTCCTCTTATTACTCCATAAGTAATACGGCAGAACAGCACTTGCACTGCAGTGGGCCCTGAAAGCAATCCACAGGTGGTTTGAGTAGCCTGGATGATGGGCATAGGGCACTGCAAATAAGCTGTATCTAACAAGGGACTTGAGCATCCCTGGACTTTGGTATGTTTGGGCACATTTGAGGTGGGAATGTTCTGGAACAATACTCCATAGGTAACAAAGATGACTCATTTAAGTCATCTTACTGTTATAGTATTTTGACCACCTTTTTACTTACCTTCCTCTCGTCTCCTTCCTCTGTAGCCAGCTTGCTGTGACCTCCTTCTACTCTTCTCGGATTGCTTTCCTTCATCTGTTAGTCCCTTCACCAGACCCTACTTGACTCTTCATCAAAGTCTTTTTCCCTCTTCAGCTGAACAGCTCACCAACTCGCTGTAGCCCATTTTCCTGATAACAACTGGGAGGCCTAGCTTGTTCCTTTCTCCCAGGAAAGACAGGCCTTTCCTTAGGGGAACTCAAGGACCGCTTGGTAACAATTTCATTCTGCTTCAGCAGTGAAATGAATGTTGATCAAGTCTATAAACCTTAATGGTAGCATTCTTGGATCCTCATAGGGGGTTTCTCATTCTTGTACCCTCCCACCTTTCCCACCTGACAATAGCCTGACTCCTATAGAGAGTGCAGATCTGCAGTAGGAGAACAAAAGGAAGCAATCCCCTGGGTTCTGCGGCACATGCAGGAAATAGTATGGTAAACCAAGAGAGAAAGCGCACCTGGACACCATGAAATGTGAGAATCCAAAGTTATACAAAACAGTGTGGAATTCACTCTGGCTGAACTGAATCCCCAGCTGGCCCCATGCAAGCATTTCTCTCTTGCTGAATAAGACACCAAGCTACTTGCACGAGACTGGCACTCAGCCTATTCACAGGCTTCAGCCTTTCCCTGCATTGGTTGCTGGCTGCTAACAATAGTGATTACTGTTGCTGTATGTGGATCCTGCCTGTCAAAACAGCTGAGTGATTGGCAGGAGGCAGGCATAAGAAGGGTGGAATAGAGTCTTCTAGTGTCTATTGCAGTCATTTGCCAGTATAATGTAGGCTTGTCAATTAGCTTGTCAGGCATCAACTTACATTGAATTTGAAAACAGTAAACGTCATACAAAAGTATAGGTGATTTATATAAGATCACTTAAAATCTGCAGTAAAATGAAACAAGATACACCAACAGATTGCTCCTTTTCTGGTTATTACTACAGAGGAAAGACCAAAAAAAAAGAAAAAAGCAACAACATCAAAAAAAACAAAAAACAAAAAAAAAACAAAACTCGAGAATAGAAATGAAATAACTGTTCGAGAGCAATCAGCTTAAAAGCACAAATGGATTCTCACTTCGCCCCCTCCCTCAACTTCAGATACTCCAGTCCATCAATCTAACTAATAATGCTTTGGTATTTTAGCTAACAAAGCCTGTAACCCTCAAATCAAGTCTATTCTTTGGTGCACTTGCAGCCTGACAATACAATACACCATGTGATAAAACTGCAGGGAAAGGTAAGGGAGAGAGAGAGAGAGAGAGAGAGAGAGAGAGAGAGAGAGAGAGAGAGAGAGAGAGAGAGAGAGAGAGAGAGAGAGAGTTCCTAATAGGTTATAAGCTAGTGAGCTACTCTGAAGCAGCACCACTCTCATTTGTGAGTGGAAGCTGGCCCTTTGGAATCACACTTTTCAATGGAAGCATTGAAATATTTTGCTTTCACTGCTAGATCCATTACCAAGAGCAAAACAAGTTCAGAGACAAGAAATCAGAACTTGGTCACACACCTAGTTTCTCTCTTCTATTCAGGCCCTGCTCCGCTATTCCATCATGGAAGCTGCTTTGATCTTATGTTGCTATTACTCCTGTCCATTGACAAGACTTCAGTGTGTCTCCCACTTTCCCCTCTATGCTCCGCTTTGTTCTCAGTCTTCCTGTGTAGACCCTAACCTCTTTCCACAGCTATTTCTTTCTGTAACTTGACCTCTTGCACTTGGCTTATGTGCGTTTTTATTTTTCTTTTTTGTTCTATTCACACTTTCATATCTCCTGGACTCCTTTCCACTTCCCCCTTTGGCATTATGCCTCTCAATTATTTTACTATTTTTTTCTTTACTGCTATTTTTTTCCTACAGCTTTTAATGTGGTTTCTATAATTATATGTTCCTATGTGGTCCAGAAGGTTGCCACTAAATGGCCAATTCTCCAATTTTGTTTAATTGTTTAACAGATAACTTGCCTAGCCAGATTTTCTGTTCACCCTTTCCCCAATCCACCTGGATATCTCTGCACAAAGCCAGGCTTCCTCTGCTCACACAGAATCTGACCAGACTGAATTAAACAGAGTACAGAACCTCTCTAAATTAGTCTAGCCTATCACATAGGCACACTGGATTCTTTTTAACAAACAGACACAGGCAGTTTCACTAAGAGCAAATTGAGTGTTCCAGCCACTAACACTGAAGTGCTATATTACTTATTCTATTTATGGACTTGACTGAACACTAGCAAATTCAGATTGTAAGAGGTAAGCACAGACATTTCTTTAAGAGAGGTAAATATGGAAGGCTGCAACCTGAAGGATCAGCCTTCCTTGTTGCTTCCTCACTAGCCATGGCTCAATGCAGCTTTAGCAGGTTAGAAGGTGGCGAGGGAAATGTGTTGCAGTATTTTGTGTGCCTTTATTATTTATACAGAGTAGCACATCTGTATACCTTATAGGTGAGTAACCAAGCTCAGCATATCCTGTACCTTACTATGCTGTTTTACTTAAAACTACAAATGGAATGTTTTCCCTAAGGAATATAGAAATCTCTTCAAATCTCTTCAAATCTCTTCAGCTACTTAGACATCATCAACAAAACCTAGATAACAAACTTGGGGATTACATACACTGAGCTACCACCTTCCACGCTCTGAAGTGTTGGTATATCCTAAGAAAATTTCTGCAGAGAGGCACACTGACCAGCTCATTATTTATCATTGACACTGTCAGCATAATATCTCAAGTACAAGGGTCATCACTCCTGGGAGCTTACTTTCAAAAGCTGAATAAAATTAGAAATATCGAAAGAAGGACGGCTGTACAAATAAAAATGTTTATGGGCTAGGCACACACAGGTAATCCCAACATGTAAAGACCAGCCCAGGATAATAGCATGACCATGTGTCAAAAATAAAGCAAAAGCCACTGACTACAGATGACTCTCCAGCAGAGATAAACCTCCCACCTCCCTTTGCCAAAGAAGTTATGTGAAAGTGTGAGAAATAAATACATGAAATCAGATCAGAGTCTACATCCCAGTTCTACTGCTACTGGGCCAGTTAATTATTCCTATGATTTTCAGTTTCTTTTGTTTTCATCTGGATACAAGTGATCATTTCCAATACCTTCAAAGTGAAAAGTAGTAAGAAAATATTTCATAAATGCCATTTCCTTTCTCTCATCCATATATGCTAGCCCAGATGTCCATCCTACTGTCACTCCTACTTGCTTCTTTGTGACCTCAACCTACCCAGTTCAGGGCCTTTTTGTGGGGCCTTGAAGCCTGTTCCCCCTGTTGGAAGACTCATACCCACAAATCTTCTCATGGTTAAATCTCCATCATTCGACTCTAAACCCCAATTTCTCTGACTCAGAAGAAAAGGCAGCCTTGTCCCAGTAGCTCCTCATCTCACTGCTGTGGCACCCTCTTTATAGTACTTATTGCTGAACATTAGCTCATTGTATTATTTGTCAGCTCCATTATTTATAGATTGCTCACACACACACTCTCTCTCTCCTGTAAAAGGAGAGAGCCCGAACACCTCATTCACTGCCAAGCCATCCCTATATTTAAACCTGACTCTGAGCAACAAAGAGCCAGGGGAGTGGATGAGACCATTATAATCTAGTAAAAGCAACCTGGCTGCAGCATGAAAAATGGACTGAGTCTGGAAAAGGCAAAGCCAGGGAGACAGGAAAAAGATTAGTGTTTGCCAGGGTTTGATGGGAGGAGGGATGGATAGGCAGAGAACAGGTTTTCAGGGCAGTGGAGCAACTTGGTATGATACTATGATCATGGATACATGTCATCATACATTGCTCAAAACCAATGAAAATAAACAACACCGAGAGTAAACTCCTAATATAAAACATAGCTTTGGAGTGATAACACAGTACCTGATGGGTTCATCAGTTATAACAAAGGTACCTGGGATTCCTAATAATGGGGGAGGCGAGACATGTTCCAGGTAGAGAGTATGTGAGAATTTTTAATTTTTAAAAATGTGTTGGTGAAGGCAATGCTCTAAACAAAGAGACCGAAACAAGACAAAACTACACAAATAAGAAACAAGCCTAACTTGCAGTGATAGCATACTCCAAAGGTAGACAGGCTCACATCCAGAGTGATAATGTCCCTCTTAGCACAAAACACCTTCACACTGACCCAACACTAGAGGTGGTACTGTGGCAACTGATCTATTTAGTCTCTTAGCTACATTAATCTACTTGCTTTGTTATTTAATAATTTAAAATATATTAATTTAAGGAGTTAGCTACCACAATAGGTTCCTAGCTAATTTGCACTTGACTAACTCACAAAGATATTGTATGCAACACACTACTAAAATACATTGACTTTCTCATTCAATGATTTCTGGCCAGCCTCCTAGACTCTTGTGGTCATTTTGATTACATGCTGAATTGGCTAATCATGACTGTCAACATGACTGGATTTGAAATCACCAAGTAGGCGCAGCTCCAATGTGTTGATGAAGGTGTTTTCAGAGAGGATGAACTGCTGAGGGAAGACCCTCACTCAGATCTGGCACCTTCTTATGAGCAGCTCAATTGGCACTAGCCTCCAGCTTCTTCACCCTTTCACTGTAAAGTCAGTACTGGTGACTCTCCAAGGAGCTTTAGACCTTCAGCAGCATGTTGATTCCCCAGAGATGTCCAGGTTCACAGCATAAGCAGATACCCAGTTCTCTGCCTCTCTACAATGCAGACAGCCATTGTTTGACTACCCAGCCCCCATTGTATAAGCCAATGTAGTAAATCTTCTCTTGTGATACATAGATTCTATTTGTTCTGTTTCTTTTGGGAACCCTGCCTAATATGCTTCCTCACACAATTTAATTTTTGATTCATCATACTGCGTATTTTGTAAGTAGGATGTCTATATTTTATCCCATTGCAATAAATGATTCTTTAAAAACAATTAGAGGGTGTAGAAATTTCCAGAATCTACAAATACCATTCATCCCATACTTAAGCTATGCTCTATGTGCTAAATTCTGGCACAAGAAAGAAGCTGCCCAAGAGTTTTTTTTACAGAATCTACAAATATCATTCATCCCATACTTAAGCTATGCTCTATGTGCTAAATTCTGGCACAAGAAAGAAGCTGCCCAAGAGTTTTTACAGTTCTTTATGGGAAAAAGTGAAGCAGCTGATGAAAGGAACTCCATTCGTTTTTCATTGCTACTTTAACCTGAGATCTTTGCTTTTAGATTTCCTGTCACATTTCTTTATCTTATACACAAGGTTATCACGAAATAATAACTGAAGTTGTTGGCAGCATTGAGAAGAAACATTTAGTGCCATTCTATTTCCTTTTAGCACCAGTTAAAAGTGACCACACCCTCTGCCTTCTTGGGGCTGAGGTACAAGAGGAATGTTTTAGCAATGGTACTTAAGTGTGGGGCTTTTCAGTGAGCAGCAGTTCATTCTCTTTATTGGTCTTTCTTTTTTTTTTTTTTTTAATACTTTCATTGAATGTCTATAATTTACATGTCATGCTCACCTCCGTCCAGTAAAGTAAAACAAACAGACAAACAAAAAGTCTTGTCATGGAAGCTGTGATGTCTTTCTTACGGACTTGAAAGTCACACTGCTGCTTTGTATTTGTCCCTCTTACCTCGCCTCCTTTTCGTTGCATATGTTCTTTTGGAAGATTCTGACCTCAACAGTCTGCTCCAGACACAAAGCCATTTATTTCTTTGGCTACCTCCTCTGTCTGTAGACTGTTCGTGACAACGGCTGGGGACAGGCAGCTTTGTTTACAGTCCTGGCTGTTACTTGAGCAAATTACTCAGCCTCTGGGCCTATTTCCTCGTCTATAAAATATGAGTAAACAGACATACTGCAAGGCAGCGCTGTGAAGAATAAGTTGGTAGCTGATGTAAAACACGTAGCAAAGTGACCAACACAAAGGAATACCTGACCATTTGGTGACACGAGGTCTAACCCTCTTGATTTATGTGCTCACGGGGTTGCTAGCAATGCCCTCAGCTTTTCCTTTTTCTTCATAGAACTGTAAATGTGTGTTGTTGCTTAATGTTACTTTCTCCATGGTGCTCTCTTCGTTCCCCTGTGTTTGCTTTAAGTCAGCTGCTGAAGTGTTTCTGTAGCCCAGGCACCCACTACCTCAACTGAAGGACACTGGGCTCCACTAGGACCCACATGTTGGTTTTCTTTTCTATCTTCCTCACAGTCAGCTCCCTATCACCTAATACAGTACTGGCACACAGTAGGTGCATGAGTCTACACTGAAAGAACTGACTTGATTTAGAGTGCATTTGTACCTATGTCTGCCTGCTCTCCTTTAGTCTAACACTAACTCAAGAGCACCACGCCACTGTTTCACTTCCCATCACTTATACATCACTGCCCCTCATTTTCTTGTCCTGGGAATAGCCGTGTTCATCTTGCAAGCCAAGGTCTAGATCTAAAAATAAGCATATTCATCTTGAAAGTTCAAGGAGCATGAAAGTGTCCATGTGATTATCACATGAATGTCTGCAGTGGATTCTTTTGGTTGTCATCAATATGTTTGGCACAAAAGCATAGCAATATCTTCCATGCTTGATTTTACATTTGATTTCTATCTGACACTTGTTAGCATCTGGCAGTGACAATCTCAGTATGCAGGTTGACAGGAGGTCTGATACAAACACTAGCAGTCTTTCTCTATAGCTTATAAGGCTGAGGGAATGGATTGCTGCATCACACGATAGTAGTTATTTTGGTGATACACAAAAACCTATTTAAATAGCAAAAATTTATATTAAAAGATACAAATGACACTTTAGCTAGACCGACCTGAGACACCAATGCTTCTCCATTCCTGGCGCTATTCGATGTCACGATCTTGGACAATCATGGTAAAGGGAGGAGAATAGTGAATGGCAGGTTTTATAGATGTGAGTGTAAAAAGTTGTCAAAGATGATGTCCACAACCTAACTCTAAGCATAGACCTTGTTTTTATCCATTGTTGTTTGATGAAAAGAAAACATACAAGGACCTTTCTTGCAGTATATTAGTGATCAGTGTCTGAGGAATAAGTTGACAATGGACTCACTGCTCCTGAGAGGTGTCTGTATGCATCGCTGTTATCATTTCATCACCATTTCCACCAGGTTTCATGGTGATTGTCTTACAGTGTGATGAGCTATGTATGCAGTTTATCAATGTCTGACAAATTATCTCAAGTTTAAGAAGTCGGAGATGCCCAACAAGGCTGGTCCAGACTTGGTCTGCAGTCTCTCTACCTCACCTGCCACAAATCTTCTACTTAGTTTACTATTTCTACTTCTGGACTAGTGCAAACACAAATATATACAATTTTTTAAAGTAACATGTCCCTTAAAATGACCCTCAAAGAGAGAAAAAACCTAAAGGTATAGATAGATAGATATAGATAGATAGATAGATAGATAGATAGATAGATAGATAGATATAGATATAGATATTCCTTAAACTGAGATATGAAGGGTTAATCTACATTATGTCAAGATTTGATTTTTTTTTACAGTATGTTTTTCTTTGAGGTATTTAAGTGCAACATCTATAAAAGACAACTGATAAACATTTTAAAATAAACTTATAAACACATAGATCTATAACATAAAACTACTAAAAACATTCTTTGTGAAGCAAATAAATAAGTTAGCACGTGTCATATAATATTGAAACTATCAATACCTTGAAGAAGGACATAAACGTATAAGTCATGGGCTAAATGTGGTTGGTTGTGTGTTTTTACAAGTGAAGTTTTCTTGGAACGTGGCCATGCCCTTTGCATGTATGTTTGGCTACAGTAACAAGGTTAAGTGGATGCAACAGAGAATGAGTAGTCTTCAGAAATGGAAATATCCATCATCTGTAAATGTACAGAATACAATTTCTGACTTCTCCTGTAGAATCTACAATGTCCTGGGCTTGCTTTTTCAAAAAGACAATAGCTTAGTGGGTAAAATAAAAATAATCTCTGGGTGTGCCTATGTCTGCACATGCATCTGGGTGTGCATACAGATATGTGGATGAGCATGTGGAGGCTAGAGGTCATTCTTCAGGAAACATCCATCTTATTTTGAGAGAGGGTCCACCTGGCCTCGAACTGACCAGGGCAGCTAGACTAGCAGGACAGCAAGCCCCAGAAATCTAGCTGTCTCTCATTCTCAGCACTGGAAATTACAAATACAGACCATAACACCTGGCTTTTTCACATGGCTTCTTGGGATCCAATTCAAATCCTCGTGTTTGTGCAGCAAGCACGTTACTAAGACATCTCCCTGCTCCTAAAAATACTCTTTAGTGTTTACCAAAGCCTGTTAGAATTGAAGGACCATAGAATACAGGCACAATCCACACTGCTCGCTGCTCTCAGGACATTCTCCACAGCTGAGTGGAGAGTGGGATATGACTTTCTCACGTACTCTGGTGCCTCATATTTGACCACGTCCCCTGGATGGGGAGACTTGGTGGCACTCAGAGGAAGGATAGCAGGCTACCAAGAAGAGACTTGATACTCTATGAGCATATACAGGGGGAGGTAATCCCCCTCAGGAACAGTCATAGGGGAGGGAAGTAAGGGGAAAATGGGAGGGAGGGAGGAATGGGAGGATACAAGGGATGAGATAACCATTGAGATGTAACAAGAGTAAATTAATAAAATAAAATTTAAAAAAAAAGAATACAGGCACAATGTGAAAAGATTTCAACAAATTTAGAATTAGTAATTATAGTTGCTACCTCGGGTATTCTGGCTTACGCATATTATTTCCAGTTTTTAAAACAAGCCCCTGGGTAGCTTATGGGATACATCTACCTTACAGTTACAGAAGCTGAAGCCAACTTTATTGAAGGCGACCATTATAGACTGGGAGTTTGTATCCTAAAACTCATGTATTGAAGCCCTAACTCCCAATAAGATATTTGGATATAGACCCTTTGAGACGTAATTAGGTTTGGGTGATGTCACAGGGCAGAGACCTCATAATAGAGTTAATGCTCTCACAAACAGAAATTCAATACCTTGTTCTCTTTCTCTGTCTCCCTCCCCACCTTCTCTCTTTACTAAGCAGGGAAACACCAAGATCATGGCTGTCTGTGAGTCAGGAAAAGTCTCCTAGAAATGTTGACACCTTAAGTCTCCAGAACTGTAAGAAATACGTTTGCTGTTTAACTCACCAAGCTATAATATTTTTGTTATGGCATCCTTAACATAATACAAACGCCATGATCTATTCAGGTCCACAGTCTGGATTCCAGGTGTTTTAAAGCTCATCAGGAGCATCTTGTGTAAGCAATACTAAGTAGTAATCACAATCACAAATACCTCCAACATGCTCCGAGGCACTGCACTAAGAAAATGCTAATATAAACAAGTGCTTCCAAAGACTTCTCCTCAAAAATGAAGGAGTTGAGGCATTTCTGTTCCACACTCCCCTCTGACACCAACTTGAAAATGAGAGACAAGATGAAATCCAGGTGATAGAAGACTCAGCTCTGTGCCATGATCAATGAAGAAGGGCACCACCTGCAATGACTCTTGATTTGTATCCAGGGAGATTGAGAACAGATGCAAAAAAACCTCTTGTCAAGTAGTCTGTGACTTACGTATTTGCTAACTTGTTTTTCTTCTGGCTAAATCTTCTACGGGGATCATTTTCTCCATGATCCAATCAACAAAAGACAGCAGTCCACCGAGTTTATTTAAACTGACATGAGTGCCGTTGAAACTCCACAGAAAATCAGGGCCTTAGCTTAGCAGCTTGTCATAAAATCCCCTCTCACATCCTAACCTTTCTCCACTTACAGCCACATCTTGCTCCTTTTATCTCCCACTTTATAAAGAACAGAATTAATATGGATGCATAGTTGCTTTCATGTTCCTTTATACAACTTATATTGCCTTATTAAGATCTCCAAGCTTCCAAACGTCCAAAACTTTTTGCCAAAAGGACTATTATTCTCCTAAGTCTAGATCTCTCGTTAAACCTGGTTTCTAGCCTCCAATCTCTGCTCCCACAACATTAGGATCACAGTAGTACACAATTACACTGGGCATTTTATGTAAGTTCTGGGGAATTGAACTTAGGTCCGCATATTACACACATTAACTGTTCCTTCTCATTAATCCATCTCTCTATCCCCTAGAAATACATTAATAAAATTATTGTACATGCACTAAAAGACATAAAGGCTTCATGACAAGTATGCATGCCTTTGTACTCATCATCCAGAACAACATATAGAACACATCCGTTGAGCTAGGAAGTTCCCTCATGCTCCATCCATTCACAGATGCTTGTCACTGCTCTCTGGCATTAATGTCCTGATCCCTATCTATACCCACAGACTAGCAGTTTTTTTTTTTTCCTAAAACTTCATATAACTGAAGCTGTTAAGGATGCCTTTGTTTCTCACATGTTTAGCTCAGCATCTTTATAAGATTCATCTACATGTTTCTGCTGCATGCATAAGTAGATTATTCTTATCCTATAGACAACACATAACTTATTTATCCATTCTCTCCTCGGTGACTGTCTAGGTTATGTCCAGATTTGGGATGCTGTGACTATTCGTGGGGATTTTCTTGTGAAGTGATACATTCATTTTGGGTGGGAAAGCATAGCCAGTATTGAAATTACTGATTATTGAGGGAGCAATTGTTTCGGATGGTTGAAAAGTGAAAAACAGATTTCCAAGGTCATTAGACTATAATGTATATGTTTAAGGAGTCCACGTGCGACTTCCTCGGTTCTGCACCCCTACGCCTTCTCTCCTCACTTCCCAAAATACATTTCTAGTGCTTCTGTACTGAATTCCACAAGCCACTTGGGTTCTTTTCACTCCTCTCATCTTCTGTGAAGTTGTCATATCTCCAACTCCTGCACCATCAGCCAAAACTTATTTCTTCTCTCCAATAACCTCTAGCTGCATGTTTTGTCACTTCTTCCAGGGCCTTTTTCACGCAGCTATTCCTATACTGTGCACCACGGCCAAGTTATAGACTGTTTTGTTCCCCAGGCCTCACTCATAGACAGTGTCAAGTGTGCCACCAGTACAAAGAGCTTTTCAAATGATGAACTGTTACTTTCATATATATTTAATCTCTTCCCTGAAATTATAAACTCCTTGATGGCAGAATCATGTTTTATTAATTTATGCAGAAAAGACACTTCCCTGCATTAAAATAGCTGAAAAATCTGATGTAGTCTAAGAAATACTTTATTAAAGATGCACAAATATTCTAATTAAATCAAATTCAATTTAAAGAATGTGAGAAATAAGCAAGATACTTAAATTTCATCACATGGTTGTATAATCTAAGTTTTATCATCTTTATAATCTAAGTTTCCTATCTAATTGAAAAACTAGTACTTTTTGTTAAAATATAATGCTAAAATGGCAGCACAGAAATCGTATTTTTCAAGTCCTTATTTCAAATCAGAGCTGATTTCACATACTATTTTCATAACACTCATGTATGCAAATGTAGTCACAGAGATTTGTAAATATTAATCAAGAACACTTAAGCTTTGGTTGCTCCAACTGAGTCTCAATTGATGGAAAATTTAATTCCTTGAAAAGACTGTTGTATTAATACTCAATTATTTCCTATGATATAGTTGTGTTAACAACCTTAATTTTTGAATCACCAGGCACTGTTTTAAATGAAAACATCAAATTAATGTAGAATTGGGGAAAGTGTCTAGCCTTTAACATAAAACATTTCTTTTACACTAATCTTATAAGATCATTTGCACTCAAACTTATTTTAGGAGAATATGGAGTGGTGTTCTGAAATGTTGCTCTGTTATCTCAACTATTCACTCACCTTTGAGCCCAAGGGACCACTTAGAGGATGCTGCCACACAGAGCTGCTTACTAGATGTTTCCCGACATTTTGCTGCCGTTTCCAACACTTGCTATTATGAGAAATGTTAAAAAAAAATAAAATACACTTTCATTGTCAGTGGAAATTTATGAGGAACTGCAGACATGACATTGAATTCCAATATTTTCCTTAACTGGTCTAGGAGATGACCTTTCATGTAGGAAATGTATAAGGACAACAACCCAAATTTTAAAAAGATAAACAAAAGATAAGAGAAAAAATGCAAACCATAGATAACTGAATCCGTGACTATTGCAGCAAAAGTCGCATCTTAAAATTCTCTGCAGGGGCTGGCTCTGCCTCCATTTCCTGCCTTTGGATTCCTCCCCTCCAGGAGGACTGCCTTGTCTCGCCTCAGTGGGAGAGGATACACCTAGGCCTACTGTGACTTGAGGTGCCAGAGTGGGTTGGTACCCCTTAGGAGTGCCCCCTTCTCTTAGAAAAGGGAGGATTGGAAGGAGGAGTGTGAGGGTGGGACTGGGAGGAAAGGGGGAAGGGGACTGGCATTAGGCTATAAAGTGATTAAATAGTAATGTTTAAAGGTATAGCAAAACAAAAACAAAAGCAAATCAAAACAAAAGACTTTCCAAAGAGTATCTTAGAATGATTGCTTGGAGTGGGTTGTAGTTTGATGTTTGGGATGTTTGGGATGTTGGAATGTAGTGGGAGTTTGATGTTTTTGAAGCCTATATTCATTGTTTAAGAATGGGATTTGAGGCCTGGAGAGGTGGCTCAGAGGTTAAGAGCACTATCTGCTCTTCTAGAGGTCCTGAGTTCGATTCTCAGCAACCACATGGTGGCTCATAACCATCTACAGTGGGATCTGATGTCCTCTTCTGGTGTGCAGGTGTATGTGCAGATAGTGCACTCATATAATAAACAAATAAATCTTTTTTAAATGGGATTTGAAAGCTTTTTTCTAAATAGCCCAATAGTTCATTCTCTCCTTTCTCTCTTCCTCTCCCCCACCCGACTTTTAATCTCTGTTGCCGTGACTCAGTTCTGTTTCAAAGATGAAAGAAATAATAGACAATATGCAAATCAGTGTACAAAGTTGCATTTCAGTATTATTTTAAGTTGACTCTAACTCAATCAAACGTAAAATCACTACTATTTTGCTATTTAGTAACTATTTGATATCTCTCTATATGCCACCCTCCTTGTGAGTGTGTGTGTGTATGTATGTATGTGTAAGTGTGTGTGTGTGTGTGTGTGTGTGTGTGTGTGTGTGTGTGTGTGTATGTTACTAAGGGCTAAATGGAGAGCATAGTGCAGGCTCGCCAGATTCTTAACATTCACAAATCCCTCCACCTTTTTTTTTCAGTTCTTTTTTTCCCCTTTGAACTGTTGTGTTTATTAAATAATTTGTATGGTTGCAATGCACAGCTTTGAGAATGCAAACTCACTATGGTATTTTTAACAACTTGTGGCAAGGTAAAAGCATTTTACGTTCTGACTTTTTGCTTTTGAGCATAAGTTACCCAGACTAGCCTTGAGCTTTGGTCCTCCTGCCTCAACTTCCCAAAGAGGTAAAATTGCAGACATGAACCATATGCATAGTGTGTGATGTAAAATGTAACAGAAGGTTTCTCATTTCAGCTCCAACATGAAAAAAGCCTAAAATCATCATGTCATTCTCACAAAAATAAGTAAATAAATAAATAAATAACTGTTGGACAAATGAAAAGTCAATACTTTTCACTTTGGTCAATTAAAGAAATGAGTTCACAGGGAAACCACCACCCCCAGAAACCTGAAGAGAAATCAAATACAGGAAATAACAGCCAACGTCAGCTCACTTAAGAAGCACAAGCTACTAGAACACTTGATTGGTCCTTTTAAAGGACCTGGGCGTCCAACCCCTTTCGGGTTTGCATAATCAGATATCCTGTGCATCAAATATTTATATTACAGTTCATAACAGTAAAATAATAGTTAAAAAGTAGCACCAAAACAATGTTATGGTTGAGGGGGAGGGGTTACCACAACATGAGGAACTGTATTAAGCGTCACAGCATTAGGAAGATTGAGAACCGCTGAGCTATAGACAAAGCCTGGATTAGCTTTAAGAGACACCTGGGTTCCAGCCTTCTGTGATTTGACCTTAAATGGCTGTCATAGTAAAAGCCTTTAACAGATTCTTTCCAGCCTAGGGGCAAGCATTCAGATTGGGGAAAGAAGAAAGTCAACATGTTCAGCAGACCTGGAGCACGCTCACATGTTAAACAGACCTGGAGCACCCTCACATGTTAAGCAGACCTGGAGCACTCTCCCTAACAGCCTTACTGTTCTGAACAAACTACCTCACTGAAGCCTTGTGTCCTTGGCGGCCTTATTTTCCTGCTCCACCTAAATGGTTTGGGGAATAAACTAATAGTCATACCACTATTAAAAGATGGAAATTTAGGTGTAAGATTATAGAACACACCTTCTTTGTACCCTAGCTCCAGTTAAACAGGGCTCTGGTGTGAAAAGAGCAAATTACACCAATAAAGCTATGAGACAGAGTTATGGAGGTTCTTAGAGAAACTCCAAGACAACAGGCTTGTCGTGTCTCTTGGTCTGTCCTGTGAACATGACTTGCAACATTCTGGTAAAAGCCAAAGGAAAATATATTGTAATAAAAACTGAAGCAAATGGATCTCTGAGACCTAGTTGACTCGTATGCCTTTTCATGCAGGATCTTATGGTAAAAGAATGTTCAGTTGTTCATGAAAAGGCAAAAATGCTTTTGCTTTAGATGGATGGGGAGTGAGAATTCCCACGGTGCCCTGGGCCTAACTGGGTTTGTGTACCCAGACTTGGGCCTTTCCAATAGGTGTATATTGTTTTTCACATAACCTGTTATGTGACCATATTTTCATATGCTTATTTTCTACCTGTGTATATTTTTTGCTCTGGTGTCCTTTAAGGTTTTTCTCTGATCCATTTTTTTTTCTCACTGTTCAGTTTACTTCTCTGTGTAGTTTGTAAAGCAATCCTTTATAAAGTATGTCTCTTGCAAATATTTTCTCCTTGTCTGTATCTTGTCTTCTCATTCTCATGACAGTGCCTCTCTTACAGCAAAAGTCTTAATTTTAATAAAAACGAATGAAGGCTAGCTTACTGCTTCTTTCCTTCTGGGATCATACTGCTGGATCTAAAAATCTGTTGCTAAATATGATCATCTCAATTTTTCCCATGCTGTCTTTGAGGAATTTTCCACATTTGTGTTTTGTATTTAGAGATTTGATCCATTTGAAGTTGGTTTTACAAATGGTCCAAAGTTTATGTGTAGATTCAGTTTTTAAAACTAATTTTTAATGAGCATACACAGTATTTGGTTTTATTGTAGCATTTTCAAACAAAATTTGTGTTTGCTGCTTTCCCCTTTCCTGCTCTCACCACCCCTGAGCTCCCCTTCCACTCTTCCACTCTTCCACCCTTCCACCCCTACCCATAAACTTTTCATTTGCATGTAACCTGGGTCACACCTTCCCAACACCTCTTTTTCCCTTCCTTCAAGTTTCATAGTCTGTACCCGCACTTATGCTCGCTTATATAACATACATCACAGGCACCTTTTGTAGGTAAGCATTCAGCCATTTCAGTACCATATGTTGAGAAGATTGTCTTTTTTTTTTTTTTTTTTTTTTAATTAGAATGCCTTTTCCTTCTTAAAAAAAAAAAAAAATCCCATGGGGACCACTGAAGTATTATTCATTTTAGTTACAGTAGTTTTGATTTCTGGAATGTTATTCTTTCTTAGAATTTCCATCTCCCTGTTTATGTTATATTTTTTCCTTGCATGTCCTTTTCCATGGGAGCTCTTAGGACATAAATCATAGTTATAGTCAGCTCTCGGCCTGGTAATTCTAACATCCTTGCCATATACGGCTCTAACTCTCCTGCTTCCTCTTTCTCTTGAAATTATGTTGGTTGGGGGAGGAGTCGGCTTTGTTTGCCTTTAAAGTGTGCCTTGTAATTATTTTGTGTGACACAGACATCATGCGGAGACAAAAGGTATTATGGCAACTATATCTCTAATGACAAGATGCTAAGGTACAGGGAGAGGGGCAGCATCCTCTGGTTACAATGAGCCTGTGTTGCTGAACCGTGAAATTTTCATGACCTTCTCAGCATCACCTGCTCTCCCTTATGGGTGGGGCAGGAAGGCTGGAGAGGACGATGTTGAGTATTTCTTTCCCCAGCATGAAGGCTGCAGAAAGCTCAATAAGGCATTTCCCTTCTCCCAGGGGCTGGCCTCCAGGAAAGCCCAGTGTGCACTCTGGTAAAGAACAATCTCTTCCTGAGAAGAGACCTAGTTTAAAAGGACAGAATGCTCTGGGCATATGTCAAAGTATCTGATTTCTTCTCCCCTCCCCAGACACATGGATTTTTTTCCCTCTCATTTTCAAGGTGAGCACCTGCTGAACTGCTGGAGATGGACACACAAATGGACACGCTCAGATTTGTCCCCACTGAGCCTCTAGGAAGTCCTCAGTTGTAGTCCTGTTTTCCTACCATGGTTCTAGTTCACATATCGGTTTCTGCTTCTACTAAGATGTGATCTCAGTGATAATCTATCCAGACTGGGGTCCATGCCAAATTCAACCCATTACGTTAACTACTGACAAATCTAGGAGGGAGTCCTAACGATCTGATTGACATTTTGTTTACTGTTGACATACAGAGCCAAATTCCAAGCTCCTTATGGGCTGGATCAGAAACCAGCGCTAAGAACACTGCCAGACACTAGTTAAAGCTAGCAAGCCAGCTTTCATGGAAACTTGGTATGAAAGAGGAGACTCCGATGCACACTGAGTAAAATTTTAATCAAGATAAAAGTGACTAAAGATTTTCAAGGGATGACAAAGGGAGGCTGTGGCAAAGGAAAGAACAGAACTGGGTAGAAAGAGGGAGATGATAACTACAGAAAGCAGATAAGTGGACAGTTTTAGAAAACAACTGGCAGTGTAAGCTAGGATAACTTCACTATTTGGCAATGTTTGTTCTCCTGATCAAAACCCAGCTCGGGATTGCTTTTAAACCAAGTGGCAGGTGGAGACAGGCTAATACTTGATGAGGATGAATGAATCCAGTGTTGAGACAAGGCTTTGAAGTCATGAAAGTTTGTGCTTCATCACGGCTTTTGGCCCACCATCTAAACTGATAATAGTACAAGAATCATTATATCTGTTGATGGCTTGTTTGTTTGTCTTTGAGATAGAGTCTTACTATGTAGCAATGGTTGGCCTCAAACACTCTATGTCGACCAGCGAGAGCTCAAACTAACAGATATGCCTGTCCCTTCTTTCAGATTGCTGGAACATTTAAATAGCCATGTGACACAAAGTGTAATACTTTTCTGAAATATCATCTCTCTTTTATTTTTAAGATTATTATATACTTACATTATCTTCCCCCTCCCTTTTCCCCACACAAACCCCGCTTTGTATCGCTCCTTGCTCTCTTTCAAATTCCTGCTCTCCTTTCACATATATTCCTAAAAATAATCCACTCAGTCTAAACAAGTCAAAACTTTTTTTTTTTCCTAACACAGGGTTTCTCTGCATATCCTTGGCTGCCTGAACTCACTTTGTAGACCAGGTTGGACTTGAACTCACAGAGATCTGCCTTCCTCTGCCTCCCAGAGTCCTGAGACTACATGCATGTGCCACTGCTGCACCCAGCACTTTTTTTCTTAACACTTTTAAGTAAACTATGCCTCTGTCTCTATACTTAGACACCTTTTGAAAAACAGTTCTATTTATCTTTCTGTTGATTCCCTCTTTAAGAGTGTAATTAAACTTTGTCATGTAGGAAGCAGTTTATGTGTTAGAGAAATTTATGTTCACGGGCATGTAGTTTGGGGGGTTTTATTTGGTTGGTTTTGCCTTTTACATCCATTCCACCAAACATTTGGATATCTCAGCTTCAGAGCTTCAATTAAACTTTCTTCTTCAGAAAACTCTCTGATACTGAAAAACAGAAATCAGGGGGTTTTGTTTGTTTGTTTGTTTTTGTTTTTTGTTTTTTTGTTTTTGTTTTGTTTTTTTGTTTTTTTTTAGCAGTACTTCAGAAATTCCCAGCCCTTTCCTCACTCTGTGCTTCTTAAGTCTCACCTTCTAGTAAAGTGTCCACTTTCAAAGCAGCTAGCAGCATAGCGTCATTAGAAACAGGAAGTCTACTGGTCATTTACTTTGCTAGCACACATCCATAACTGTTCCTTAGAACGGCTTAGATAAAAATTGCTTGGAAACTCATTAACTTTTATACTTGCAAAAAGCAATTATGTGGGCTGGGAATGTGGCTCAGTCAGAAGGCAGTTGCTTCCCAGGTGCAGTGACACACTTGGCATTCCAGCACTGGGGAGGCAGAGACAGATGAAATCTGACACTTGCTGGCCAGCCAGCCATCTGAGCCTACTCTCAGATCAATGACAGATTCTGTTTCAAAAAGAATGGTGGAAAAAAAAATGGTGTGTAGCTCCTGTGGAATAAGACCTGAGGTTGTCCATTGGCCTCCACATAAACATGCACACATGTATGGTTACCTGCACACATACCCACGAAAAGGAAAGTAACATGTTATGTACCCTCTCATGTAGTACCCACTGTGGGGTCTGGAATCAATCCACATGTGAATCACATTAACATTTATACAACAAAATTCATGATTACTCATGTTAAATAAGACTGTGATGGACTAAAGTCATACGCACATACAGTTCATCCTCACATCAGCCTAAGTTAGATTTTGCAATAAACCTCATCAAGACTTCTAGTTCTCAGAATTGCATGTAAGAAACTTGGACCCTGTGTTGCCTTGTGCCTTTTTCATTTCTAAACTGGGCTCTTTCAACAAGGATAAATTCCCATTTCAAACTGACACAGAAAAGTAGAATGGGACTGAATATTATCCCTGCTAATTTATAACGAGACTAGCTTTTCATCTCCTTCATACCTGGTCACACTGTTCCACGTGGGGCTGTGTCGTGTACAGATGTGCATACTGTCTAGTTGGTTTTCATGTTGGCTTTCTTCAAATCTCCTGTAATTGTCTGCATGCGCACACACGACAACATCTAGCTCCCATGGTCCTCCGAGCAGCCTGTCAAATTCCTCTGTGGCATGTGCCCTCCGGGGCTGATATTGTGACAAGTATCTGATATGCTATAGCTCTTGAAATCCATTTCTTATTTAGCAGAGGAGTTAGAGTGACCGGAGGTCTTATGTGGCCCCTCTTCTCTCCCTGTCATGTCACTCGTGGAGGTTTTCCATGACAGGCAGTTTAAGGAGTATTGTGCTATGACACAGCTCTCCTCTCCTCCCTTCAAATGCTATTTTAAATTAGTTCCAATGTAATTTCACTTTCTTTTCTTTTTTTCCTGCCAAAAGACTTCCTTTCCAATCAAGCCTTATCTAAGCATTTATCACTGTCAGAAAAGATGAATGGCCAAATTATCACACAGAAGAAGATTAGAACTCAATGTTTTAATACTTTCACAATCATGTTCTATTCTTCTTCGTGGGTGCTTTAATAAAGGCAGTCAGCAAGAACCAGAGGTGCAGTTCTGCCTTGGTTTGAATGCTGGGTTTTCTACTTCACAGATGACCTTAAAGAAGCTATGGAGCTGTCTTGTCACATAGAACCTCATCTAGCTCGTCAGGAGGATAATTTTCTAAAATCATTCCCTTGGGGACTAATTACACTGTTTATATTTATTTTACAATTTCATACATATATGCAATGTATTGGGATTACATTCACACACACACACACACACACACACACACACACACACACACACACACACGTCTCATCCCCACTTTGTCCTTCCGAAACTTTTTTTTTATTTAAGTAATTTATTCCGACTACATCTCAATTGTTATCCCCTCACTTATATCTTCCCATTCCCCCATCCCTCCCTCTTTCATCCTATTCCCCTCCCTTAGGTCTGTGATGGAAGGGGGCCTCCTCTCCCATATATGATCACAGCCTACCAGGTCTCATCCTGGCACTCCCTCAGAATCTTTTTCTTCCCAACTTCTTTTTGTTAATCCACTTAGATCATATATACATGAGTAGTGGCTATTTACTACAGCAAGAACAATTTACCAGTGTCTGTAGCACTGAAAAAAAAAAAAAGTAACTCCCTCCTGCAGCAACTATTAACTGCCAGTGGTTGCTGATGATGAGGCAGGAGGCCATGGGTGCCTCCCCATCCATAATCTTCTGCTTCACCACAGCTCACTAACAATGTAGCACGACCCAGCCAAGGAACAGTGTGCACTTGCTTCATGGTGTACAGCTAGGAAATGGTGGCTCCAAGGGTTACAACATCCAGCTGCTAGGAGGCACTGACATACTTGTACTCAAAACTCATCCAGAAGGTTCTGAAGCAAAATCCAAAATTATTTGAGCTCCATCTCTCAATGGCTGCCTTTGAATCACCTATGCTCCTATAAATATCCTGCCACCCATGTGCCTATAAAGAAACCCTAATTAACCTTATTGCTTCACCAAACTAGACTTGCATGGAATCATTTCTCTGGCTCTTGGTGCCCTACCTGGGATAAAACTAAATGTGTTTACATATCTCTTTCTGTGATAAGTCACATAGCAGGTTGGGAGGATGGGACAGTAGAGAAAGAGACGTCACGAAACCAAGTGACAGGATGAGCCAATGAACAAGCCCTGGCCACAGCTCTGTAAGCAAAATGTCAACAAGTTCTTACCAGTGAGTCTTATTTTCCATGTAGTATATATCTGATTTGTAATACATATTGAATGTGAATTTTTTTTATTTAATCTTTATTTATTTAGAACTCTAGTAATCTTGTTTGAATTCTTAGACTTGGTGTCTTGGTTTTTGCCTCCTACCCTTGTGGATGAGTTTAGAGTACCAGTATGCCAGTGCTCAAGGCAGCTGGATTTTGTAGCCCTTAGCTGTACGTAAATATGCACCAGTCTTGACTTGTGTTTGTTCCTTTGGTGGGTGGTGCTCTGCTGTTTGTGGGCTCTGGCAAGGCAGAAAGAACTTCATGGCAGGAAGCACTGTGAGTAGAGCAAAGTTGTTGTCCAGGAAGAGGCTGGTCCCACTATCCCCTTGAAGTGTGCATCTCCAATGACCTACTTTGTCCAGATAGGTTCCACTTCTTGAAGGTTTCATCACAAGCTGAGGACCAAGACTTCAAACATGAGCTCTGGGAAACTTTTAGGATGCAAATCATAACAAATATGACACAAGTTGTCTTTGAAATACTATTCTGATTTCCTATGTAGAATTCTTCTTCATCATTTCTCTTTTGAGATTATAATATAATTACATCATTCCTTCCCCCCCCCCTTTCTCTTTCCTTCCTCCAAACCCTCCATAGACTACTCTTTGCTCTTTTTCAAATTCATGGCCTCTTATTCTTTACTTGTTATATATGCCCAGTCTGTATAATCTTCTTTGTATGTATGTATGTATGATTTCAGGACTGATAATTGGTAATAGATAACCAATCAGTGCACTCTTCCCTAGGCAATACAATTTCTCCCAGTCTCAGCATTCCTTAATTACCTGTAGTTCTTTGTGTAGGGCTGAGGCTCCTAGGCTTCCCACATTGGTGCGTCTACTATTGGTTATCCTTTTCCAGCTTATGTCCAGGCAGTAGTGTTGGTAAGATTTTATGGCAGTAGCTACTAAGATTCCTAGGAGACCCGATCTCACAGCAACCTCCCTGATCCTCTGCCTCTTCCTCTCTGCTCCCTCTTCCACAACAACTCCCCTGTCTTAGGTGTGGGAGCTGGGCTCCACAACTCAGCATTGTTGTTTTCTGTAATGGTCTCTGTTGTAAAAAGAGGTTTCCTTGATGAGAGGTGAGGACTGCACTTATCTGTGGGTATAAGCACAAATATTTTAAAAGTCCTTGTTTTAACAACCAAGGCAGGGAACTTTCCACATTGCTCTCTATGTATATATCTCAACCTGTATCTAAATCCATGCTCAGAGATAAATCAGTGGCTGAGTTCTGCTCACTCAGCTCAGCCTGTTATTGCTAAGACTGCCAATAAGGTAGCTATTGCAATAGCAATTTGGGCAATGAAAGCATTGGTCTATAAGAAATTGGATTGAGAACAATTTATTTTACACAATATCCAGCCATCAAGTGATATAATTCAGTCTCTATCAAACCATGACAAAAGTGAAAAATGCTTTCATTCCCTTAGGAATAGAAGCCCAATCCCTATATATCTACATGGTTTTTACTTTGGTTTTTTTTTTTTTTTTTTTAATTCTTTCTCTCTGCCTCTCTATCTGTCTGTCTCTGTGTCTCTGTCTCTCTCTGTGTCTCT
Source organism: Acomys russatus (assembly GCF_903995435.1). Lineage (NCBI taxonomy): Eukaryota > Metazoa > Chordata > Mammalia > Rodentia > Muridae > Acomys > Acomys russatus. Next base: position 41,627,700 of record NC_067142.1, read on the forward strand.
GTCTCTCTCTGTGTCTCTGTCTCTGTCTCTCTCTCGTGTGTGTGTGTGTGTGTGTGTGTGTGTGTGTGTGTGTGTGTGTGTGTGCATGTACATATATATAAGTGCTCATAATGCATGTGCATATAAAGGTCAAAGTTGACTGGAGATTTGCTTCTATCACTTTTTTTTTTAGTTCTTAGTCTTTTATTAGTATGTATTAACCTTACAAAATAATGTGTTTTAAAGTCAGACCCCACTCTCCACTCAACTGTGGAGAACGTCCTGTCCATTGGCTAGATCTGGGTAGGGGTTCCAAAGTGGATGTACAAGTTTGAACTCCCACCAGCAATGGAGGAGTGTTCTCCTTTCTCCACATCTTTGCCAGTATGTGCTGTCACTTGAGTTTTTGAACTTAGCCATTATGATAGGTGTAAGATAGAATCTCAGAGTCATTTTGATTTGCATTTCCCTGGTGGCTAAGGAGGTTGAGCATTTCTTTAAGTGTTTCTCAGCCATTTGATACTCCTTTGTTGAGAATTCTGTTTAGCTCTGTACCCCATTTTTATTTCTGTTATTTGAATTGGTGGTGTTTAATTTCTTGAGTTTATTTTGGATATTAGGTCTTTGTGGGTCTATCACTATTTTTTGAGACAGAGTCTCTCACTAAACTCAAATCTCATAGTTTGAAGTGCTCTTGTTGACCATTGAGCCCCAAAGAGCCACCTGTATCTGCCTTCACTTCCAAGGCTGGCCTCACAGAGAAGTGTTACCATGCCTGGCTTTTCATAGATGTTAGGGATCCAAACTCATATTCTCATGCTTGCAGGGCAAGTACTTTGTCCATTAAGCCATATTTCCAGATTGCATGTTTGTTTGGTGGTTGTGTATGTATGTGTGTGAGTGTGTGTGTGTTAGATAGAGAGAGAAAAACAGAGAGAGAGAGAGACAGACAGACAGACAGACAGACAGAGACCACTATTAAATAGCTGGAATTCCCCTTAAGAGCTCATCATCCCTCAGTCAGAATGTCTCAGAGCAGGAAAACAATAAACAAGAAACAGGTGAAGATGTGGGGAAAGGGGAACCTTCATTCACTGTTGCAGCTACTATGGAACTAGGTATGGAGATTCTTCAAAAAACTAAAAATACTTCTACTATATGACCCACCTATACCAGTCCTTGGCATATTCCCAAAGGACTTATCTCCACAGATACTTGAGCAGCCATGCGTACTGCCACTACTCACGATAGACAGCAAATGGGAAAATCTAAATGTCCTTTGATAAATGGATAATGAAAATCTAGTATATATAAACAATGAAATACTATTCAGTTGTAAAGAAAACTGAAATCATGACATTTGGAGGTAAACAAATGGAACTAGAACATATACTGAGCAAGGTAACTGAGACTTAGAAAGACAAACACTATGTGTTCTCTCTCTTATTTGTGGATCCTAGCTCTGAATATTTAAATGTGAGACTATAACCTGGAGGAACTAAAGTCACCAAGAAAATACAAAGGCACTATGTAGGGTGGGAGGCTAGGGAGTAAGAGAAGAACACATGGAGAAGGGAAGACAACACAGAGGGAAAAGAAAAGGGCAGGGATAAATAATCCTAAGGATGTTTGAAAAAAGCCATAGGGAAACAAAGTCTTTTATGTTTACTTACTGTTTCTTGTACCATAAGTATGTGTGCTGCATGCACACACATATACAGCTTAAATATAATTATACTACTTGGGATGACAATGTTCTCCAACCACCCCCAAAGCCATAGGCTACCTAACAAAAAATCCAGGTACAGGAAGCCCCCTTTAAAGTTGTTAGTCATTCCAGCCTACAGACTGGGAAAAGATCTTCACCAACCCTACATCTGACAAAGGTCTGATATCCAAAATATATAAAGAACTCAAGAAATTAAACACCACCAAATCAAATAACCCAACTGAGAAATAGGGCTCAGAACTAAACAGAGAATTCTCAACAGAGGAACAACGAATGGCTAAGAAACACTTAAAGAAATGCTCAACGTCTTTAGTCATCAGAGAAATGCAAATCAAAACAACACTGAGATTCCATCTTACACCCATTAGAATGGCTAAGATAAAAAATTCAAGTGACACCACATGCTGGCGAGGATGTGGAGAGAAAGGAACACTCCTTCATTGCTGGTGGGAGTGTAACTTGTACAACTACTTTGGAAATCTATCTGACGATTTCTCAGAAAACTGGGAATAGGGCTTCCTCAAGACCCAGCTATTCCACTTCTTGGAATATACCCAGAAAATGCTACACCACACAATAAGGATTTATGCTCAACCATGTTCATAGCAGTCTTATTCATAATAGCCAGAACCTGGAAACAGCCTAAATGTCCCTCAGTTGAAGCATGGATAAAGAAACTGTGGTACATTTACACTATGGAATACTACTCAGCTATTAAAAACAAGGAAATCCCGAAATTTGTGGGCAAATGGATGGGACTAAAAACTATCATACTGAGTGAGTTAACCCAGAAGCAGAAAGACTCACATGGTATATACTCACTTATAATAGGACTAACCCAAAAGGCACGTCCCACGAAAGTCTTCACTTACCAGGAGATTGGGATAGATGTGAGGACATCCTACTGAGACTCTAGGTAAGGGAAATATAGGAGATGGGGAAATAGAAGGACCCAGAGGGTCCTAGAAACCTACAAGAAGAACATCGTGGTGGGTGGATTGGGGCCCAGGGGGGTCTGCTCAAACTATTTTACTAACCAAGGACAATACAATAGTAAATATTGAACCCCTATTCTGATCTACTCAATGGACAGGACATTTTCCACAGTTATGTGGAGAGCAGGGACTGACTTTGGCATGAACTCTGGTGCTCCATATTTGACCACCTCCCCTTCGTGGGGAGGCCTGGTGGCACTCAGAGAAGAAATAAGCAGGCTACCAAGATGAGACTTGATAGTGGGGGAGGAGGCCCTCCTCGGTCATAGACCTAGCACAGGGCAATAGGGTGAGAGCAGGAGGGAGGGAGGAATGGGAGGATACAAGTAATGGGATAACAATTGAGTTGCAATCTGAATAAATTAATAAAATTAAAATTAAAATGTTTTTAAAATAAAGTTGTTAGTCCTCCTAGGGACCCCAAAATAATGTCCATTATTGCCATTGCCCTTAATGCCTACCAGAAGCTGAAGGTAACACCCTATTGTTGAAGACACTTTGGACAGAATACTTGGAATTGAGCTGGAACTGAGCTACAATCCTCTTTCCCGAAGACTAGTTCTCAGGCCACCAGAGAGAGCTGTGCAAGCTGCCAAAGGAGAAAAGCAGTCAGTAATCCAACCTAGCTGAAAAGGCTGCGCATTCCAACAATGCCCAGAACAGCAAGCTATCCCAAATGATGTAACAGAGGCACTTACGTCCTGAGCATAAGCACCAGCTATCTAATTGGACTTAAAGCTAACCATTCAATAGGAGGAAATGTGTGCCTGACAGAGTAAGCCGTGGCCACTTATCATGGCTAGTGAGGCCAAGGACCCTATAGGAGTACCCATTACTGCCATGTTCCTAAGCACAGTATAACTCCTAATACGGTTACCTGTAAACCTAAAGATAAACGTAACTCTCTACTCTCATTAAAGAGAATCCTTTCAGCAGTAGTTACAGATCATTACAGAAAGATATAACTGGTCAAAATGCAGAGAACAAAACAACCATGTTGCACCCAATCCCAGCGGATACATCTACAGTGAAACTCCAACACCAAAGACTCAGGGCACATTGAAGAAAAAGAGGCAGAAAGGTTGTGAGAGCCAGAGGGCCAGGGCATCTGCTGCAAAGTGGCATCTTCTATAGTTTACAGGGAAGCTGTACCCAGTAATTATCAACATGGTTATCTAAACAAGACTTGAAAAGGGACAAGGCAAATCCGCATGCCAGCCTAGATGGAGGAAACCTCTCCTGGCTGCTTGCTAAGAGAGAGAGAATCAGTGTGCTCCAGGTATAAGTCCCAATAGGTCAGGCAATACCAAGAAGCCAGCCCTTAAACACACACATATATACGAGCTCCCAGAAAAAACTCAACTGGTTGCACTTAAAATTTTATATAAATATATAACAATAATAATTTAAAAAATAAGATCATGAATTTGAGTGGAGTATGAACACATGAGAAGAGTAGGAGAGAGAAGGGGGGTGGGAAATAATATAAATACAGTCGTTATATATAAACTCAAAATAATTTTTAAAAGGACATTGAAAAGACTATGTAAATATTTATTATAAGCTTAAGACTTCATGATTTAATCTTTAAACTATATACATATATAATTATATCTTATATTTTGGCCTTTAATGGCTGAGCCATCTCTCTAGCCTGATAATTATAACTTGTTTTAATCCTCACATATTAAAGTCAAAACTCTGGGCTCAAGCAATAATGCTTCTTATACATATCCATAAAGTCTCCAGGCCAGCAGATCAGAATGGTTTAATGATGGGGAATGAGAAGCCAATTTCCATGTCAACAAATCAGAAACCTTACAGGTTTTATTGACCTTTGCCCCTCACTCACCCCATAGGTTTAATCAGTAAATGCTCACAACGCTCTGGGCACCACAGGTTTGTCATTTGAGCCCTCTTATCTGGCACTTGAGCCAAACCTCCCTCAGTACCTAGCCATTACGAAAGACTACCCACACCTCTACAGTCTACACTTGTCTCTCTCCATTAACAAAGGTATATACACAGAAATTCATAACATGCTGTGTACAAAGAACACGGGCAGGAATATCCCTGCAGCATTGTTTCCTGCAGTGCCCAGATGTATGCACCAATACCCACAGCAGTGAAAAGGGCAAGCTACACAGCCAGGACTGTAAAATGACCTAACTATACGCAGCATCATGTGAACAAGCCTTGCAAACAATGGTGAGTGAAGCCAGCCAGACATAGAGAAGCATACACTTCTAATTCCATGTGTAAGAAGTTTAAAATTCAGGAAAATGAATGTATCGTTCTGGAAGTTAATACACTGATGTTCCAAGTGGAGACAGTGACTGAAAAGGGCTTCCTGCTCCACGTCTAGATATTGGTTACATTTTCACTCATTTCACATAATTAAACCCTAAGTCTATGACTGTTACTGTTTTTTTTTTCACACATTATACATTATACAAAAAAAATATATACATAAAAAGCTGACACTAACTTGATCATGCCATGCTCCTACTTAACACCAGCCTTGGAACTAAAGGCCAGGCTCATTAACAGGGCCTTAGAAGCCCTTTCCAACACAGCTCCTGCCTCATAAAAATCACCTTCCCTTTCTGCATGCTGTAGCTTCTTTCAAACGCATTCGCATTTCTTCCCACCTCAGGGTCACATCACGTGACATGCCCTCTCCCTGGAGGCCTTCTTCCTGCCATTCTCTATTATTCAAATGTCAGCTTAATTAATTTCCCCGGGGAGACTTCTCTGACCCTTAGGCAGGCCTGGACTTCCTGCCATGACTTCTGTCCCTTTCCTCACATCTTTGTAACACTCATGACCTGCTTCCCAACGCTCATAAAAACAACTGTCTTCTTTATCTCCATCAGTTATTCAAGTGCCCACCAGCACCACTGGGAAGGAAACACCATCTCTAACAGAGACAGGAGCAGGGACGCTCAAGCAGCCTTGATGTCTAGGCTTCCAAATAAGAAGATGGAGTCAGCAGATCCCACCTCACATCACACCTTACTGTCACAGTTTGACCCTCAGAATTTGCCTATAGCAGTTGACTTACCCCGGCTCAACCAGGGTCTGGTCAGATTTAAGCCACATCACACTTAGTTCACCCCCACGTACTCCAATCACTGCACTGTAGTCTAACCTCAGGCTCCCTGGGCTTGTCTCTTCTGTACCATCCATCACGTCTCAGTTCATGACAGCCTATGTACCAAATTCAGTCTAAAGATAAACTTTTCATCCGGTGTTCATTCAGTGTTGCTGACTTGTCTAAGACTGACTTTTAGAATTGGAACTAAGATGGTAGATTGGGAGCAAGGCCTACTGGTGGTCAGCATCCTTTTGACTCAGAATGAAGTAACCAAAAACAAGTTTCTCAGAAGCTCTTCAAAGGGGTGGCATAAAGAAACCCAGAAGTTTCTCAAAAAAAAAAAAAGTTCTCAGTGATGATCGCCCAGCAATTCAGGGTCACAGTACAGGTGAGCTGTAAGAAAAGGGAAAGAGGAAGAGATGTGGTGGGCAACACTGGCACAGAAATAGATGCAGAACAGAAAAGCAGTGCAATGGTGCCTGGTCAGAGACCTGCACAGTAGCTGGCATTGGAGAAGTGCATTTGTCAAAGGCCCTGTGTGGTAATGTAAGAGAAAGTCATCTTAAGAGTTTGTGTTTAAGCTTGCTGCTCTGGAAAATATAAATTCCCATATTTCCTTTCACCTGGAACTCAGCAAATATTGCAATGTTATCCTAGCCAGTCAGTGTCTTTCTTGTGGTTTGGTGTGGCCTTGGCAGAATACCACTAAAACAAGCCCATTAAAAGATGTATGGATCGGAACAGATGCTAGGACTTGCTGCTGGTCTCGAGGTGAGAGTAATATGGAAAAAATGGAAGATCTGGACCCAGGGGAGCTTGCACAAACTGTGGCACCAACCAGGACAATGCGTGCAGTAAACCTAGACGCCCTGCTCAGATCTAGCCAATGGGCAGCTCATTCTCTACGGTTGTGGGGAGACTGGGGGCTGCCTCTGACATGAACTATGGTGCCCCCGATTTGATCACTTCCCCTTGGTGGGGAGGCCTGGTGGCACACAGAAGACAGGGAAGCAGGCTATGTGGATGAGACGTGATAGGCTGTGATCGTATGTTGTGTGTGGGGTGGTGTTACCTTCTGTCAGAGGTCTAGGGGAGAGGAATAGGGTGAAAGAGGGAGGGAGGGTGGGAATGGGAAGACACAAGTGAGGGGATAACAATCGAGATGTAATCTGAATAAATTATAATACATTTTTAAAAAGAAGTGTCTCATCAGATGAAAAAAAAAGATGTACACCACAAGATTCAGGTTAGAGACACAGGAGAGCAGAATTCATCTTCTCATTAAGACAGGCAACCAGCTAAGTTGGGGGCGGAGCATTAGGAGAATAAGCAGGTGAGTACACTTACACACTGGAACTGGGCCTTGGAAAACCATAGTTATGAGTAGTAGAAATTATGGAGTACCAAAACTCCAACTAGTCCTTTATGATAAGAATAAAAAACACAGTAAAGGAAACAATTGTCATGGTGAAAAAATTATTAGTCACAATTGGAAAAAAATCCATACTAAGTATTCATTGAATAGCTAAATCTGAAAAGAATGCAAATGACCAACAAATATGTTTTTAAAGTTCAGTATTGTTATCCATCAAGAAAATATAAAATAAAACTACTTAGAGATTTCATCTAACTCCAGTCAGAACTGGCTAGCACTGAGAAAACATGATGCAGGCCAGAGAGACAGCTAGAGATACTTGCCTCCAAACTTGATAATCTCAGTACATTTCCCAGAGTCAACATGGTGGAAGCCTTCTACATTTTTTCCTATGACCTCACACATGTACACCGTGACACCAGGACACATGTGTGCCAAACATATGTGTATGCACTCACACTAAATACATGTAATAAATATTTTTAAAGAAAACATATGATGACAAATGTTAGAAAAGATACGGAAAAGGGGAACCTTTTTTCACTTGTGATATTGCAAACTAGTGTAGCCACTGTGAAAAAAAAAAAAAAAAAGAACTATAGTGTGATTCATTTTTCTCATTCCTGACTGAGTGTGTGTGTGTGTGTGTGTGTGTATCAAATGACTAACTATCATTCATCAGAGACAACTATGTATCTCTGTTTCTTGTAGAGCTATTCATTTAGCCTTCAAATCTGTTAACAAATAAGAGAGTAAAGAAAGTACAGCATAAAATAAGTGGAATATTATTCATCCATAAAGAAAAACAAAATCATATTGTTTGCAAGAAAGTGGATGGAATTTCCTACACGTGACCTACATTCTCTGTGGAAATTATGGGTTGAAACTGAGAAGTGGATTCTCCCTTAAAAGTGGCATGTCACAGCCCCTACTATCCCCTGATGCCTCTTTAATTCAGAGTGAAGTGTCAGTTGCCATTTGTCAGTGTGAATGAGCTATTTCTTTACTTGTATTTCTCAGATGTGGAGAAAAGGGAGGAAAAACATTTTCGTGGTTCAAGAGAAATTGGAAAAGGCTATTTATTTCAAGATGTGAAAACGTGTGATTTATTTGGCAAAATGTCTTTATCAAAAGAAGGCACCCCAGAAACAAAGCATTTTGCATTTCCTTCATTTACCTTAAGTATATGTGTGGGTGCAAGAACCCCAGTGCACACCTTTCCCAATTTTTGGCAGTTTTCTTTTTTTCACTATGCGGGTCCCCGGGGGGTGGAGGGGAGAAAAGCATGTGGCAGCCTTTGTTATTGCTGCTGTTGTTGCTGTTAGTTGTTGTTGCTGTTGTTCTTGTTGTTAGAGAGGGTCTCACTGTTTAGCCCTGGCTGGCTTGAAACGCACTATGTAGATCAGGCTGGCCTCGGACTCACAGACATCCACCTGCCTCTGCCTTCTCAGTGCTGGGATTAAAGGTGTGCACCACCAGCCAGGTTATGTTGTGTTATGCTACTAAGCTTCAGACCACGTTGTTACTGAACAATAGGTGATGAGAACACCCAAGATGATCTGAGAGCACATCCTATCAAAATAGTAGTCTTCAAGAGCAAATCCGGGGCTTATCAGTGCAACTATTTTTTTATATTCCTTATGGTTGACTTAATATTGTGCAAAAAAAATTTTTTTGGAATGAGGGTGAATGATCAAAATAAGGCTGTACTAATAATACTTATAATAGTTATAATTATCATATGTATAATTATATTATTATGCAATATAATAATATATGCTATATTATTAGACCACGTCTAATAATACCTCAATTAACTTTTTTAAACTGCACTAATGAAGCATACTGTCAACCTAGATGGCTAGAAAATCATGCAGAATATTATGAACAAAGTTGAAAAAATAATACTCATAAAATAGATAAACCTCTCTGAAGAAGTACCTCCAAACAGCAGCCTAATAATTGAGTAGAAGAGATATATCCATTAAAATAGCACTGACAAAAGTCTCTGATCTCAGTAACTTTGGATTCCTCTTGCTTGTCTTCAAAGTTGACAGGGAAATGTGTTAGGAGAAGGAAACCATCAGGGTAAAAATAAAAACATTCACAAGAAAGAACTTGACAATTAATATTAACTATTCATATGATGTTGAATTATAGAAATGAAAAAGAAATATCTAGGACAAAAGGTCTTGATAATCACAAATGCCTGCTTAAAGTATCCTAAAATAACATAATACACTGAAATTATTTCTATGTTCAGACCTACTAGGAAACTCCCCATTTCCAAAGAGATGTCTTTCATCATATTTCTATGATCATTTTTTAAAATAAGCAACATCACATTTAAACTAGCCACTAAATCAAAGCTTTTACATTGCCAATGTAAAGTTTTATTAAAATGTTTTGAATTATTGCATGATTTGTAGCTGGGTTTTTGCCAATTAACATAAAATGTGAGGTAGGGAAAATAGATTGGTTTACATGATAGTCCATATTGGGGCGGCAGGCAGCCCTTTAATAAATGTTTTCACTAGATGATGACTACTTATGCAAACAGAATTATTGTTTTATATTAGACATGACTTTTTTTTTTGAGACAGAGACTTATTATGTGCCCTGGCTGGCCTGGAACTCACTACATAGAGCACTCAGGACTCATACCTACCTCTAGAGAGCCAATTGCCTCTGCCTCCTAGAGTGTTGAGATTAAAGTTACACACCAGGCCTGGCAACATATAATATTTTCGTAATTTAGGTTACCAAACCTAAATTTTGTGAGATGTTTTCTCAAAAAGTACAAAAGCGTTTTTTAAAAAAAAATAGAAGCTAGGGGAAGAGAACTCAGTAGTAGAATTCTTTCCTGGCACACTCAAGGCCCTATGTTCACTCCCAGGAAACACACACACACACACACACACACACACACACACACACACACACACACACGACACTGATGGAACAATGTCATAAGAACACAGTAAGTAGATGGAAACATATCCCACAGGGTAAAGGTGGGAGAGTGATGGTTCTGTCTTTTTTCTTAAAGGTTGTAACATTTGAGTCAAAGCTGGTAGGAGATAAAAATATATATTTACATATATTAATTGAAAAAAGGAAGTCTGCTGAATGGTGACAGGGGCACAGCTGTTGGAAAACTACCATTTGTAATCATCACAGGAAAGATTTATTCAGGCAAGACATGTTAATAGTTGCTAAATATAGAAGAAATATTTTAAGGATGTGTGATATTTGCATGGCCTTTAAAAATATCTAGGGCTGGAGAGATGATTCAGTGGTTAAGAGCACTGGCTACTCTTCCAGAGGTCCTGGGTTCAATCCCTATAACCCACATGGCAGCTCACAACTGTCTGTAACTCCAGTTCCAGAGGCTCTGACACCCTCTCACAAATATACATGGGCAAAACACCTATGCACATAAAATAAAATAATTTTTAAAATATCTGTTGGGAATGGGAAGATGGCTCAGTAGCTCAGACCACCTGATGCTCTTGCAGAGAACCTAAGTTCAGCTCCTAGCATCCATGTTCAGAGGTTCATGAATGCATGTAACTCCAACTTTCCAACTCCAGAGGACCCAATGCCTCCTTCTGGATTTGGCTGGCACCCATATACATGCAGAATCCACTCACATAGCTACATACTCATATACATAAATAAAAACATTAAAATTAAGTCTTAAAAATTTATCTCAAGATGCTTCATCACTACAGAAATGCAGTTGGAGAAGATAATAACCCCTAAAAGTTCTATAGAACTGTAGGGATAATTATGGTTGTCTTTGGTTAATTTATATTTCAAAATAACTAGTAGAGAATATTTTAAAAGTTGCTAGCACCCACAAAATATGATCAAGAGATGGTGGTATGCCAGTTATCCAGATCTGGCAATAACACAATGTATGTATGCATTAAAATGCTACTCTGAATTCCATAAATGTATATAGTTATGTCAACTAACAAGAAAAAAGTTATTAAAAAATGTCTTTCTACAAATTACCAAATAGTATATAATATATTGTAGGGGCATTGATAATACTTTGACCAAATAATCAGAAGTATCATCAAAGGAAACAGAGGTGTCATGTTTTCATGAATGTGCTATCTCAAGAACTATGTGATATTCTCTTCAGAAATACTACTTTAAAGCCTGGAGAGATGGTCAGTGGGTCAAAACATTTCCACACAACCTAACAACCTGAGTTCAATCTGCAAGACTCATATGTTGAAGGAGTGAACCGAGTCCCACAAGCTGTCCTCTGATCTCCACACAGTCATCATGGCATATGCACCCACATACAACACAGAAAGAAAATAAATAAATGTAAATAAATAAAGTATAGATAGATAAATAGATAGATAGATAGACAGACAGACAGACAGACAGAGAGGACAGACAAACAGATAGGTGAGAGTAAAGAAAAAACTACCTGAGAATCTAGTCATGAGGTAGTATCTGATAAACCTCAAATTGGAATATCCCAATTAAAGGAAGGTGACTAAATTTTTTAGAATTCTCAATGTCACACAGACTGAGAAACTATCAGAATAAAGAAAATTAGAGTCATAACAATTTATAGATCCAAAGATGATAGATAGATGATAGATAGATAGTCACATAGAATTACAGATACAGATATAATGGCTTTACTGGAGGTTAAACTCCCTTAAAACTTAATTATTGCGTGTGCTGGCAAATATAGACAGTGGATCAAAGGACTGAATCAATTTGATAAGTCATTATGGTTATTCAAATCTCCCCATTTTTTGGCAATAACTAGTGATGCACTAAGATAATAATGCATATCACATGCTCTCAAATAAGCTATTATGTATGTGTGTGCACAGAAGAGTAAAGGGCTAAAAGAAAAGGAAAAAGAAAAAGCAAATGTTACTTTTTTTGAATGTTGACAGTATATAAATGTTAGCAATACTGAACTATATTAACACTATGTAAGCCATGTTGGGTAAGGCTATATGGATTTCTTCGTATTTATCACACAGGTTTTCTGTAAAAAGGAACTTCTTTCTGGGTAAAGGTTCAATAACACCAACTTGTCTCTTAAAATTAAAAAGAAAAAGATAACTACATTGTCAAATTGTAATATGCATGGCATGGCTCTTGCAGAGAGCTGCCAGTTCCCAGCACCCTACGCAAGTGGCTCATTATCACTTATAACTTCAATTACAGGGAATCTTCTGTCCTCTGTGGGCACCTACACCCACATGCATACACTCATATTTTTAAAACAAATGTAAACAAACATGTTTGGACAACTCCAAACACTACATTCAAACTAAGTATTCACTAATATCCACATAGGATTTTAACAGCAATAATTTTTTATGTGTGCAATTTCTTGTTTTATAGGTTCAGGTTGACAATGCCATGTGCTGACTTTTAAACGCTTCAAGACTACACATGAACTTGAGCTTCCTTGGAATCACATGCAGCCTTTGACCCTATGATAGGGGCACAAAAACAGTCTGATCCACACAAGATCAAGCCAGACAATATCCCAGCATGGAGAAGGAAGATGGGCACAAAGTTCCATCCTTAGCTGAGGAGGTACTGGCACTTGATTTACTTCTGTGGTCACTATACACACACACACACACACACACACACACACACACACGCACACATACACACACATGAACACATACACACATGCATACAGATACACATATGCACACATACACACATGCACACATACACACACACACACACATGCACACATGCAGGACACACAACTCATCTCTTAAGCTCCCGTGACAAACTTTACTTTGTGTTTCAATTAGGCCTGGGCATGTGGGCACGGTGGCTCCTGTGGCTTTCCTTTGCTTCCAGGGCTCTCTTCTTTAGTCAGGCAGAGTCTTCTCACAAATATTCCTCTAGGATGACACAATCTTCAGTATCAAATGGCTTCATTCATTTTCAATCCACAAATCTAATAGCATCCTGCCCCTTTCCCCAGTCCCTTCTCAGCACAGTAAATTAGTAAGTTTTGAAAAAGTTTTAAAACACTCCCCCTGCTTTCAAGTCCATCCCAGGGTATCCATCCCCACAAATGGTGGTATGTGAAGTCAGAACTTACCTCATCTGATTACACACATCTAGGCACAAACCCTTCAGTCCATTCTCCCCCCCCCATACTAAGAGCATTTTATTAAAATCATGTGCACATCCATGTTCATGTATGTACAATTTATATAGTCATGTTCATGGATGTACAATTCATAAGGACCAGTAAAAAGATACAACCTAAATGTCCATCAGCAGATGAAAGATACACAATCTGTAGTACACATACTGTAGAATGCTGTGCAGCCTCCAAAAGGAAGGTTCCTCTCACTAGCTGTGCTGAGTCAAATAATGCAGTCACAAAATGTCAAACACACTTGATATCTACTTACAGAAGGAAGCAGAAGGGATTGCGGAGGGAGGAACAGGAACGTTGGTGAATGTGCATAAAGTTTAAGATATGCAAGTGAAAAAAAACACTCTGGATAGGAATTGATTACTGACCTGTTTAACAATGGACCATGTGGCAAATTTCATCACCTTCTCATAATTATGAAATTAATCATATCACTTCTATTTAAAATTCTTCAGTAGCATTCTATCATTCCCTTCACACTCAAAGCAAAATCTCTCATGATCTGGTCACCGTCTGCTATTAATTTGCTCAGTTTCCATCACTCTGGTTATAGTACATACAGGCAGTGCCCTCAGTGCACCTACCTCTTCCCTCATTCTTGTTCTCGTCTTTGCAAGCAAGGAACTCTCTATTCCTGGGCTGAGGTAGAAGCCACATAACAAACCATCCAAATCATTAGATTTATTGCCAGTGTCTACAAACGGCAATGTTCTTGAGCATGGGAAAAATCTAAATTCCTTATTTTCAGATCTCTATGCCTTGGCACAGGACCTTGTGTACAGGAGTGAGGCAAAAAGTGCTTATTGAGAGAATGGATGGATTCACAACTAAATGCTAACTCAGGAGATAGTCTTCTCCCCATTTCAAGCATCTTATCATTTCATATTTGTCAACCTGTCACAAAATACTTCTAAATCAAACACTCAGCATTATTTAGTAAAGGGTTCTATAATTATTTTTGGTAGACCAAAATTAATTGTGTTTCTTTTTAAAGGGAGTTAGCATCCCCTCAATAAATAGAGGCTGGTGCAAATGATAGGGTAATAATGTTTCATCTTCTAGCCAATTTATGAGTATATGACAAAAGTTAGACCAAATTATCTCTTTATTTATAGCATTTGAGTCCTGAGAATAATGACAAAAGATCCCAAAATAACTTTGCCTAAAATAGGTATCCATCAGCTCCTCTCAGTATCAACTTCTAAAACTCAGGACCTTGAGAAGATAAATTTCATCTCAGTCATTAAGTTGGCCTTCACAGAAAGGTTCTTCTAGTTATGCTGGGGTGTACTCTCATGCTTGCAAGAGACCTGTCTGTTCATGGCTTTGGCAAGAGGGATGGGACAGGTAGGTGATTCAGTCACCAGTCAGCTAGCTTGGCTCTGGTTCATGGTGATGACAGAATAAAAGCAAGCAAGTGCTATTGTGAAAGCCTTTCAAGATTTGCCTGTGTCACTCACAGTCATTGACATCCCACTGATTAAAAGTCCTGTGAGTAGGGCAGGAAAACCATCTGGAGGTCAGAGCACTGGTCGTATGATTACAGCCTTGGCGTACAGATAATACAGGATCCTGGCTTGCGGCAAGCTATGTGCTACACACAACCACTGAGCAGCTCTGCCTGTCCTCAATGGGGTTCTAGCTTTTTTTTTTTTTTTTTTTTCCTTTTATTGAAAAGAGATTCTTTTTTCATACAATTTATCCTGATTATAGTTTCCCTTCCCTCTACTCCTCCCAGTTTCTCCCTAACTCCCCTTCCTTCTAGATACACTCCCCTTCTGTTTCTCATTAGAAAAGAACAGGCATTTTAAGAGATAGCAACCAAACATGACAAAATAAAATATAATAAGATGAATCAAAACCTGTCATATTGAAGATGGGCATGGCAGCTCAGCAGAAGGAAAGGAGTCCCAAAAGCAGGTGAAAGACTCAGAGACTGACTTGTTATCATAGTGAGGACTCCATAAAAATACTAAGCTAATAACTATAAAATAAATGTAGAGGACCTGGTGCAGGCTCATGTACTTGCTGCTTCAGTCTCTGTGAGCTTTTTTGTGCCTTGTTGAGATGCTAGAGCACTGTTCTCTTTCTCTCGACCCATTTTTCATTCAGTAGAGAGTTGTTCAGCTTCCATAAGTTTGTAAGCTTTCTGTCATTTCTGTTGTTGATGTCCAGCTTATACTATAGCAGTATATTAGTATGCAGGAGTTATTTCAAAGCTTTCTTGTGTCTGTTGAGACTTGCTTTGTGATTAAGTATGTGGACAATTTGGGGGAAAGTTTCATGAGTTGAAGAGAAGAAGGTATATTCTTTTGTTTGAGTGAAATGTTTTTAAAACATGGTAGGTCCATTTTGTTTGTAACATGTTAGGTCCAGTATTTCTCTGTTTAATTTTTGTCTAGATGGCCTGTCCATTGGTGAGAGTGTGTGAGGGTCACCATAGGTGCCCTTATATTTGAGGCATAGACATTAAGAATTGAAATGTCATCTTGGTAGACTTTTCCTTTGATGAATATGCAGTGTCCCTCCATATCTTTTGATTAGTTTGGTTTGAAGTTTACTTTTTAGATATGGCTACGCCAGCTTGCTTCTTACATCCATTTGCTCAGAATATCTTTTTCAACCCATTACTCTGAGGTAATGTAATCATTGATATTGAAATGTGATCCATGTATGTATCTGAAGAATGAATGGGTCCTGTTTTGACATCCACTTCATTAGCCTGTGTCTTTTTTATTGGGAAATTGAGACCATTTTGAGAGATATCAATGACCAATGGTATTTTGCTGCTTCTGGTGGTGGTGGTAGTGGTGTGTGTGGTTCCCTTCTTTTGATTTAGCTGGTATGATTACTTATTTTCTGAGTTTTCATGCGTGTGTCAATTTCCTTCAGTTAGAGTTTTCCTTCTAGCACCTACTGTAGTGGTGGATTTGTAGATAAATGTTGTTTAAAGTTGACTTTATTATTTTCTCCATCTATGGTGATTGAAAGTTTTGCTGTGTATAACAGATGGCATCTGTGGTCCCTTAGAGTCTTCAGCTTATCTGTTCAGGCCATTCTGGCTTTTAGAGACTCTACTGAGAAGTCAGGTATAATTCTAATAGATGTGCCTTTATATTGTTCTTGATCTTTTCCCCTTGCATCTTTTCATATTTTCCTTGTTCTCTACACTTAGAGTTTTGGTTATAATGTGACAAAGGAACTTTGTTTTCTGATCCACTCTATTTGATGTTCTGTATGCTCCTTCTACCTTTATAGGCATCTCTTTCTTTAGGTTAGGAAAATTTTCTCCTATGACTTTTTTGAAAATATTTTCTTGGCATTTTAACTGGAATTCTTCCCCTTCCTCTATTCCTACTATTCTTAGGTCTTTTCATAGTGTCCCAGATTTCTAAGTTTATGTGAGTTTTGTGAAAGTAGCATCATTGTTCATTATATTTACCATGTATGTTCATATAATCTAGAACACTGGGCATGGTGTCCTTTTTAATTTTTAATTTGTTCACTTTACATCCCAATTGTAGCCCACTCCCTAATTGCCTCCTGATCCTACCCTTTCTCTCTCACACCTTCTCCCTCCGTCCCCTAGTCCTCAGAAAAGGAAGCCCTCCTCCCTTAACATCTAACCTCAGCCTATCAAGTCTCATCTGTACTATCTGTGTCCTCTTTCTCTGTGGCCTGGCAAGGCCCCCAAGTGATTAATGTGTGTGGGGGTGAAGACAGACGGACATGGTGTCTTAATAACTCAGTTGGGCAGATATGGCCATATAAAAACAATAGTAGCTTTAATAATATTTACTTATTATAAAAATTTTTAATTTTTACTTTATAATTCAAATACTAAATTAAAATTTTATTCTTGTCATGCTACAGCATCTGGAGAAAAATAAAACCTCATTGGGGTTAGCAATTTACTAATTAATTATGAACTCTACACAATTACAAACATCAGGGAAACTGTTTAAAAGTAAAAGAACAGAATAGGTAATGAGTTTATTTCCTTTCATTCAGAAGGCAAAAATATTAACTAAATACAGACTCTAAAATTGGAAACATTTACATTATCATAAGGTTATTTTGAGTTCCATGTCACATTCATAAAAAAACTAGGATAAGATAGGTTCTAAAATGACTAAAAATACTTTGTCTTCATAACTTCAGCCTTCACCAGTAGAACTTGTCAGCTTCTCCCAGAAAGAAAGGTCTATATCTTCATTTTATAAATCTGGATTTGGAAATAGACTTTGGCACTAGAACATCATCATCTATGTTTCAGACACTTCTAATCTCAACCTACAGGTTGCATGCATCCTTAGATAGCTATGGAAGCAACCAAACACATCTGGCGATAACATCAGACTGCAATTTTGAAAAGTTGGACAATCCTGTGCATATGTGAAAAACATTTTTTTTTAGTCTTACACTTTCTCTCCCAGAACCATAAGAAAACTAAGCAGAGAGCTAGTGACAACCTACTCAAAGATGCAATACAATAGTGAACAGAGACTAGTTGTCTCAACTAAGTCATATCACCCACAGACACATCTTCCACCATGGCAAATCAGTCAAAACATGGTATTCATGTGAGTGATGGCCTCATACTTTTCAGCCAAAGCCAAGCAAGCTCGGAAGGCACAGTGACACTAACTCAGAATCATGAGTAAACATGTATGCATAAAAGCATATGTAAGACACATCGAATACATTCCACACTCTTTTTCTTTTACTTCATCCATGAGTGGTATATCTGTATCACTCCTGCCCCTTCCTCTCTCCTCCTGTCCCTCTCATGCCCCCTGCCAAATTCGTTTTATACACACACAAATATATATCACACAAAAACCTGTGCATGTACCGTGAGTCTGTTGATCTTTGCTTATGTAAACATATGTTTAGGACTGACCATTTGAAGTTAGACAATCTATATAGGAGTTTACCCCTGAAGAAAATCAATTCTTCCTTTCTCAACAGCCATTGATCACCTATAATTCTTCATCCAGGCATGAGACCATGTAGAATCTTTTGTGTTTCCATGTCAACTGGTGTGGTGGTTTGAATAGGAATGACTCCCACAGACTCATGTGTTTGAATGCTTGGCCCAAAAGAAGTGGCACTATTAGAAGGCAGCAGCATCTTGTTAGAGGAAGTACATTTCTAGGGAGCGGACTTGGAGGTCTTGGAAGCACAAAAACAGGCCTGGTAGCTCACAGTTCCACTTCTGCTGCTTGTGAATCAAGATGTAGAACTTTCAGCTCCTTCATCAGCACCATGTCTGCCTGAATGCTGCCATGCTTCTCACCATGACCATGATGGACTAAACTTCTGAAACTATAGCCTGCCCCAAGTAAATGTTTTCCTCAGAAGAGTCACCATGGTTAAGGTGTCTTTTCACAGCAATAGAAACCCTAACTAAGACAAGTAGTGTTGTTATTAGGTCTTGTTCAGGCAAACATTATCTTTGAGAGTTCCCTGTCATATCTAAGGGGTGGTAACAATGGACATCCTGGACCTTAAGTGCCTACAATCTTTCCATCCCTCTTCAGTTATCTTTTCTGAGCCTTATGTGCAGGAGCTGCATTGCAGGCCTATCAGTTGTACATCCTGCAGTCACTCTCTGCATTTTGAGCACTTGTGGATCTCTGGAATAGTCTCTATTTCAAAAGAAGCTTCTTTGATGGAGGGTGAAAGCTGCATTTACTTACCTACAGGTACACACATTTAGAAAAAAAAATTATGTACAACTAGCAACCTGGAAGTAATAGGTCCATCACCTTCCCAACCATGGATAGTTGGCTAGGTTTACAGTATGAGGCACTAATTCCTTCCTGTTATTCCAGCCTTAAGTCCAATGAAACAGCTGTTGGATGTGTCCAAAGATAAGGACACCACGATGGCACCTTTGGGACTATCTTGTTGACCCAGTTATTGTTGTAGTTCATAGGCATTATTCCTGAGTAGGCCACTGATTGTTTCTCTCCCTTGGCAGCACCCAGCACCTTCTGTTGCTATTAGAGCCACTCCTCAGGAAAAAGGCTCTGGGCCAGTTCCAGTTTGATTCCTCCAAGTCTTGTTTCCAAAGTGTGTGGTATCTTCAGTGATACAGTCTTTCTTTCCAATTCTGGAAGTCAACGAAGGACAACAGACATAACCTTGGTTGTTTTGGGAGAGTCTCCTAGATTCCCCTGACCAACTAACTACTCAAGCAGAAGTCTCTCTTGCCTGATACTGGGTGTTTTGGTAGACAGTCCATGTTTCTTGGAAGTAGCATTATCACCCCATGTGCTGAAATTTAATTTCCGGGTACCACAATCTCTTACCTAATGCTCCCCAACTCCTTTTCTGCATCTTAAATGGGAATCAGAAAACCTAGCTGCAGGCTTGCCATAAAAACACCCTACTCTCAAAAATGTGTGAACAGAATCCACTTCTGTCATTTGGGCCCTGACTTTGTCTCTTCAGAGCCCCTACCAAGCCGATTGGTATTGGGGTCTAAACTCTCCTTAGAACAATTGTCCATAAACATGGCATTGAATGTTTTTGGCATCAAAGAACAACTTATCTCACTCCTATCATTTCTGTCTCTACCTCCCCAATTCCGTGATTGTACCTGGGATTATCATGCCTGGCCTTTTACAAGGGCTCTGAGGATCCAACTTGGGTTTTGATGTTTGTAGAGCAAGCACTTTAAGACCTGAGTCATCACCCTAGCCACTAGATTAGTTTAAACCATTAAATGTTTACAGGGTAAAAGAGAGCATTGCTAGTTAGTAGCTATGTATAATGAGGATTGTATCATCAATAATCTTATATGTTGAGGTTAGAAATGCCTAGAAAATTACCACTGTAAGTTGAAGAGAAGATGGGTTTTAATTTCTATATATAACTTAATCAAAAATACCTTTAAAGTAAACTTAAGCACATTTTAATGGAAAAATAATGGTACACAAAGGGCAAATAGTACTGAAAACTTTGCTAAACTTTACATTTCTCAGTTGATACTGCTTTATTTTCAAATAACCAAAATGATATGGCCAGTGAGATGGCTCAGTAGGATAAAGGTGCTTGCCTCATAACCCCAGCTCAATCTCCAAAACCTGAGAAGGGTGCTATTGTTAGGTAAAAGACCACAAACTTCCCAACACTGTGGAAAGACAATAACTTTCCAACACACCCATACAGGACATAAGCTTGAAGCCTGTGCAAAAGTGCTTCCTGAGATTTACAGGAAAGAACAGTTTTTCTCACTTGTAACCAGAGAGACTGAACCATATGCCTCTCTCACTGTACAAGACTGAAGACTGCAGCTGAGAGCCTATTCCTCATGGAGAGAGAGAGAGAGAGAGAGAGAGAGAGAGAGAGAGAGAGAGAGAGAGAGAGAGAGAGAGAGAGAGAGAGAGAGAGAGAGAAGAGAAGGGAGAATTCTGTTAACTTCCATTTCTGCAATATGTTAAAACTTAAAGATAGAAGATATAATTTATGTGAATATTTAAAGACAAATCACCATCTACATAATTTATAAAAGTAACATAAAGAGATTATACCCAGAGTCTGGCACTGCCTCATTCAGTAGAAGAATAAAATTTTAAAAACCTGCAGAGAGGAGCTATTTTTCAGCTGATTAACTTTGGAGATAGCAGGCAGCAATGTTGTGAGTGGAGCTCTGTAGGAACAGCAGGAAAAGTAGGGGAAAGGTAGGGGGACGCTTACTTCCTTCACTCCACACAGTGAACATGTTTCCAGGAGCCACAGGGAAAACTAGAGTGCCTCTAATCAGACAACAGAGAGAGAAGCCTAGGGCACAGTTGGGTAGATGCTTATGTGTTATCCAAGGTTTTCTTAAAGAATGACCTTCAAAAACAGGAAGCTGGGGGTGACATTTTCCTGGTAGTAGAGGAAGTTTCCCAGAGCATATGAGCTGCAAGAGTGGCACCCAAAAGAAATCTCCAGTGAACAAAACAACCACGAGAAACATCAACTGCTGTAAACCTTCACTGGTGTCTAGGAGTATTTAATCAACTCTCAATGGTAACTTGCTCACTTAGGAACTTCTGTTTCTTTACCATTTCTCCCTCTTAGCTTAAACATGCAAAGAGAGGGGAAAGGACTTGGAGGAAAAAGAACAGAGAAGCAGCCAACCACTGTCTCTCCACAGTGTGTGCTGCTATCCAGCAGGAAAGGGGTTGCAGAATATGACACAAAAAACATGGCACAGTTTGTTTAGCTGTACATTTTTAATAGTTGAATCTGCTCGATCTATGGCACCAACCAAGGACAATATGTGCAGTCATCATCAAACTCCTACCCAGACCTAGCCAAGGGACAGAATATTCTCCACAGTTAAGTAGAGACTGGGGACTGACTTTCACATGGACTCTGGTGCCCCTTATTTGGCCATGTCCCCTTAATGGGGAGGCCCGATGGCACTTGGAGGAAGGATAGCAGACTACCAAGAAGAAACTTGATAACCTAGCATCATATTCAAGGGGAGGAGGTCCCCATCAGTCACAGTCATAGGGAAGGGGAATGGGGTGAAAGTGGGAGGGAAGGAGGAATAGGAGGATGCACAGGATGGGATAGCAATTGAGATGTAATACGAATGATTTTATTTTTCAATAAAAAATTAATTTAAAAAAACTCAAAAAATAGTTGAATCTAGACTGATTTGTGGTTTAAATTTAGAATATTTTTTTTTATTTTACAAACGTGAACACCTTTAGAGTGTTGGGAGCGGATGTGTATGCACAAGTATGTGTGTTTAAGTGCTATCAGAAGTACATGTAGAAGCTGGAGGATTATGTGGGATGTCCTGTCCTACTGCTCTCTTTATTGAGATAAAGTCTTGCCTTGAACTATGCTGGCTCAGCTCCATGAGCCTTGAAGACTGTTATTTTGTTGTTGTGTTGTTTTCTCCATTAGCAGTGTATCCCAGGCTACAATACGTAAAATCAATCAATCCCTGCCTATCTATATACTCATCTACCTACATGTCCTTCCATTCATCTATCTATCCATCCATCCATCTGTCATGAAAGCAGATAGGGTACTATTTTGGAGGAAGAAGAGAACCAGGGGAAGAAAATGGAGTAATAAAAGCGTGAATGTGAGAAAAGTACAATGACATCCTTGTATGAAAATGTAATAAATGAAACCCATTTTGTATGAAACTCTGAAACAATTTAAAAAGCAACAATACAAAAACAGAAGCTATGTAGCATTGGGAAAACATGTAAACTGCAAGTGTGACAAAGGATGTGCATATGGAAAACATAAGTAATCCTTGATCTTCACAGAAGAGACCATCAAAAAAAGCATGTAAGATGAAACTACACAAAACAACCTAATAAACATCAGATTTTACAGTTGACTCTTAATGAGTTTTTGTCAAAGCTTCCTGTGTTTTATGTATATAACATATACATATCATACATATAACATATGTACACATACAAAAATTTGAAAAGTCCTGAAACTAACATTTCTTTAGCATACTTACTTTAAAAGAATAGAAACTTTGAAGACATGCCTTTTCTGGACATAACTTATAATACAGAGATCATGTCTTTCCTAAGTGGTTACCCTGAGTGTTCATACTGTTTGTTGTCTAAGCCGGATCAACTGGTGATATACGTATATGCTAATATTTGCATTTCATGTTGCATTTTAATGTGGTTAGATGTCTCTGGGTTTCTTTAGTGAAGACTTCTACCACTTTTTGTGAGATGTCACCTTTTCCCCAGTTATGTCAAGAGGTTTATCACTACCAAATTCCACTGGTTGCACAGCTACTCTCTTAAATGTACCAGTGTTAACAGTCTTATTATCGACTATTTACTACAGAATCCCCCTTGTGCCTCATTAGAATTTCACCTTATAAATTTTGCTTATTTTCATCTTTGTTGGATAATTCCATTATAGGTGATTTGTTTTTATAAAGTGCCATAGGAACTTATCATCAAGAGACAAGGAAACAACACAAACATGCACTTTGATGTACTGAGCCATGCTAAACTCAGCCATGTTAGAAAACCTGTGCTTAGGGTGCACACTGCCACCTTCAAGTTGTTGACCTTTGCTGAAGGAGGTCTTGTGTTTAGGCTATCTTTGGATTGTTTACCTTTGAAAGAAATAGGGACGTTCTTACAGGGAACTACTCAGAGGAATAAGAAAGTTCTTATAGGGAACTACCCAGAGGATTAAGGAAGTTCTTACAGGGAGCTATTCAAAGGATTGTATTCTTGCCTGGGGGTTGGGGAAAGTGAGATTGCAATAAGAGCTTCTGGTGACCTTGCTATATAAAGTCTACTCGCCTGAATTAAAGGGAGCCTTGATCAGAAATTTCCAGACTTGACTCAATTTTTCTGTCCCCCACTTTCAATTCCTACTCCCTCTTCCAGGGAACCCTGTTCAATTTGTCCCACAGCCTGGGCCACTTTGATTTCTACCTCAATAGAAGGTCTGTAACATTTACCAAAGGTTTTGAAAGAAGTAACTGATCACTGACCATGGCACCCAGCTGTTGCTTATACTGAACTCTATGGACTGGAAAGCTAGCAACAAGGTCTGTACTTAGTGCAACCACACCGAATACGCCGTGTCAGCTGAAATTTGAGCTGTGTGGTTTGCCTAAACCAGGATGGGGGAAGGGAGAGGCACGCAAAGCCAGTGCCATTCATAAAAAAAAAAATTCTCATAAATCTATAGCTGAAAAAGATCAAAGTAAAATGGAAAGAAGACATTGAGCAGACATGTTGACAAAATGTAGATAGAAAACTGATTCCTAAAGATATCTTCAACAGTAGTCATTTATATCTACTAAAACATTTTTTTAAAAAATTCATGAGTTATCAAAGGCTCACAAGGCTCGAAAGATTCCACCTTTCAAGGAGGAAACCATGGGAAGGTACACTCACTTTGCAAAACAGTTTCACAGCTTTAAGAAATATTACTTAGATAGCTACCATAGCATCCAACAACCCGTACTCTAGGGCCTATCAGAGTAAAAATTCTGTCCACACATTTATATGCAGATGATTGCTCTATGGGCTTTACTTGCCCTCAAATAGAAACACCCCTCAGTAGGTGACTATTAGAACAGATCGTGGCACGTTCATACCATGAAATGCTACTCAGGGATTATGGGGAAATACTGATAGAGAAGTTGGTGAATCGTGGTGGCACAAGCCTTTAATCCCAGCATTCAGGAGGCAGAGGCCAGCCTGGTCTACAAAACGAATCCAAGACAGCCAAGGCTCCACAGAGAAACTCTGTCTTGAAACACCAAATTTTAAAAATAGCTGGGGAGTCTCCAGGAGATTATGAATAGGAAAGAGCTCATCTAACAGACATGGTGTCTAAATGATAGACTATCAGAGAAAAGGTTCAAAATGGCAAAACTAAGAAGGAGCCAAATGGACTAGCTGACTGTCAAACTTAGAACCAAGGTATTAGTTACTAGAGGTAGCACAAAGGCCTTCAGTATTGATGTAATATTTCTATATCCAGACTATAAAGATACATGAATCTACTCATGATGAAAAGACACACACACTCAAAACGAGGAAACAGACAAAAATGAAACAATAGGTGTGGTGCACACTTGTAATCTCAGTACTCAAAGGGTGTGGGTGGCATAAAACACTTATACATAAAACTGTTGGATATTTGCCCCTTCACGTACATATAAATCTAGCTTTTCTCTACCCCCTTTTCTTCCTTCTTTTAATACAGTGTCTTATATCATATACCATAATCCAAGCTAGCCATAAATTCCTGGTGACCTTTCCACCTCAGCCTGAGTTCTGGGATTACAGGCTTTAGCCACCACAGCTGTCTTTAAAAGAAAAGAAAAGAAAAAAAAAAAAAAAAAGAAAGAAAGAAATGGCATCTGACCCAGTATGTTTTTGGCATTTATCCATGATACATTCACACATACAGCTGTGCAGATTTCATATGCAAATGTATATGCAAAGGATGTCACTGTAGCAATGACATAGAACAGCAAACAGTTGTACCCATCTAGACTGTTTCTATGGTGTTCATACAGCCATAGTGGAAGAGTACATAACCAGGTTAAAAGCTTAGGACAGAAGACAAAGAATATGGATTTATCAATCAACCAATTCACCACCCTATTACTACTAGGTAATGCTTCTGAAAAAGAACACTTCATATCTTTATCTAGTGGTTGTGACAGTTATTCTTCATTGCTAACTTCACAAAGAATTAAGACTTAGAATTAAAGAGCAGTTCCAGAGAAAACTACTCAAGAAGACGACCCACCCTGAATGTTGGTGGCACCAAGCCACAGGCTGGGAGCACAGAGTACAAAATAAAAAGTGAAAAGCCTGTCTAGTGTCAATATCCTCTGCTCTGCACCTTGTCCTCCAGACATTAAGAACGGGCTCCACTTATTGCTCCTTCAGGCACATGAGATAAGTACCATGCAATGAGTCCTCTGAAATGGTGAACTCAAATAATTCCTTTTTATTTCATGTCAGATATTTTGTCACATCGACAAGAAAGTAACCAATACAGTGTTACAGGTCGCCAATTTGAACAACATACTTCAGGGAGCATATTAAGATGATTCACTGAAGTCCGGGAGGGACTCGGGAGGGGGGCAAGGAACACACAGAAAGACACGGGACAATAAGCTTAATATTTGTATTTAAATTAAGCTTTATTAATAGATAATAAATATGCTGGTACAGATGCTGCTATTTGATAAATGAGGGAGTCAGGACACCACTGTCAGGGCATGTTCTTAATTCACCTTGCGTCCAGATCAAATAACATGTCATAAAACAGTAAAATGGCACAAAAGAATCTGATGTAGGAAGTGACAGTCAGGCATAGTAATTCAAGATGACACAACTGAGCTTCCTCCTAAGTTTGCTTTACTAAATTACAAGGTTAAAAGTTATAAAAACAGATAACCAAAAACTCCATGGATGCTATTTAAGTGCTACCAGAAGAGTATATTTTAAAAACTTACTGAAAATACTTTGGTTTGTGCTTTTATGGCTGAAAACATAGCTTACTACTTAACAAAAATTTCAAGCTTTGCAATAACTTGGAAATAACTTCTATACCTATTTTAAGATCTCCAAAGCATCAATACCAATTATTTTTTTAATAGTCCAAAGTGCTTCTATAAGCTTTAGAAAGCTTATTTTCTTAAAAATCAGGTAGTAGGATTAGGTGCTAAACAAATGTTGTTACTCTTTCAAGAAGCCACATCTTTGTTCTCAGGGGCTACAAAACCTCAGAATATTTACTCTTTACATTTCTGTTTCTGGGTTTTGCTAAAAACAGCTCTGTACTGACAGTGTGACATTTCCCATAGAACAAGGCTTATTGACATGAATATGTCACATTCATATAACAAACTGTTACTCTTCCACAAAATATTCACTTTGATTAATTTGTTATTTTAAGTTTTAGAGGCATGTTCCTCAAATAAAGCCACTGGCACTGTCTATGTCTTGGTTGCAGCTTAAAGCTTAAGTCTAGGAGTATGCTTTTCTTTTTCCTTCCAACACTCCTCTTTAGCTTAAAACCCAAAGACCTCTTCTTGCAGTTAATGGGCATTTTAAATATTTCAAAAGTAAGCCAATCCTCTCTGCTGAGATCCTCAAACTTCGTACTTACACAATCTTGCACATTCTAGTCAGGATTAATTTTTCAGTTCTTCAAAATGTTGTAATGTTGCTGGCTCCATCATCTTGCATATTATAACCAATCTCTCTACTTATTAGCTCCAAAATCTGACCATTTATCACTTTCCCACCAATATTACAGTAGCCTATGCCTTTATTATTTGCATCAGTTCCTGCAGTAGGTAAAGATTTGGTCTTCTGGGTTTTCCCTTTTTAACTAAACATGAACTATTCTTTAACCAAAGTGACTCTTAAATAGCTTCTGCATTGAACTATAAGAAAAGCCACAGCCAATGGTTTTACTTGATCCCTAAGACATTAGAGACTCTTGTTACCTGCTGCATCTGCTCTATTTCAATTCCTGTTCCCTCACTGAGCCCAGTGGTCTCCTAGTCTGTCCTTAAAATAGTAAATATAATCCTAGCATGTCTTTGGAAGTCTTCTGTATCCAGAGTGCTTTCTTCCCATATATTCACAAAGCTAACTTCTTCACCTAATGCAAATGTCACTTTATTCGCCTCTGGTCAACCATATAAAATGGTAAGTTTTAGTGTGGCAAAACACTTGGCTAAAGTGTACAAAACCATCAGTTTGATCCTTAGTGCTACAAAATGATAATCTGCAACCATTTTATTCCAAAATACTATCCCATTTCCTTTTTTTTTCTTTTTTGTTTCCTTTGTAGCCATACAAAACAATGGGAGTTTAGTTTTTATTCATTAACACAGTGATTGTCACTGGCATAAATAAAATAATAATAAATATTCAAGTGAAGTGTTTGTCTAGACCTATCTTTTCCACAATATTGACAGGAATCACTAAGTTCTTTCAAATACTGGAATTTTCCTCTAGTGTTCTTAAGTTGTGCCCAAAACACTGTGTGTTTACTGGTTCTTCTTAGCCACACTCAATAGTCTATGAATTTTTCAGATAATGTTTGAAAATTCAAATTGTCCTCCATGTCAACCAACAAGCCCTTTCCATTTCTTCTGAATGTTCTCACTATAGAGACACTTCCCATAGGCTTTCTTGTCTACTTTCCTTTGTCTACTGGTTTCATACTATGAAATATCCTCATCAGCAATAATCATGGGCAAGAAGCCAATTACCTCTATTTCTGTGGGATGATGACTTGTTATTAGAATGTTTTCTATTCAGCTAACATAAGGAAATCTCCAAGCATAACAAAACTGAGCTCATCATGAGACCCACAAAGTACACTATAACGCAATCCCCTTGGCAGCCCAATGTGGACAACACTTTTCCTCTAAGCCCATCATCTTTGAAAAAAAACTGAAGAGTTTAGAGCCTCAACTCAATATTCTGGTAGACCCCACAGACTGTAAATACAATTTGTCCTTAGTGCCACAGCTGCTTCTCTAGTGATTAAGATCATTTACAGAAAAAGAGGGAAGTGGGTGACAAGTAACCAAGCCTTCTCCCAGAACACCACTGGCTTTTAAGACAAAAGACGGCAACAAATGTGTGCAAAGCGTGTAACTACAGGATAATGACAAGATAAATATACAAGAGACAATAGAATGGCAAATCCAGTAACAAAACAGAAGTTGCAAAGAGAAATACAAGTCCCTAATGAGCAACAGGACATTGGACCAATAGCAAGAAAAGATGCTTGCATGTATATTCAAGGTTTTAGACATAAAGTATCATGAAGTCCATGGCTTGTGTTTCCTCTATCAAGAAAAGGTAAGGTCACTTCTGAGAAGACAATGGAATAATACTGGGTTGTGGCTGCATAATCAGTGAATTGGTGAGAAAGTGAGGAAGAATTGGAAGGAGGAAAAAAAAAACCCAAAAAACTTAGTCACCAAAAGCATAAGGCATACTATGTCATGCTAACAAGAAAACACACACAGGAAGATTTAGTTAAGAATCAGAATAGCATTTAACTAACCTTATGGTCAGAAAAGAATGTTGGTAACATCTTAACAATTCTTATTTCAAGTCTAGAACAAATTAGTAAACAGGCAGCTCAGAGAAGGCCAAGAAAAATTTTCCATTGCCACTGTCAGTATATTTCAGGATGCCTTTGTTTTAACATCTAGCAGTCAGTTCACAACTCTTCAAGTTAGTCTGTGTAGAGATGCATAAAAAAGGACCTCGCTACTGGCATTTCATGAAAATCTTTATTTTACACATCCCACTTAATCTCTCCTTGTCATCTCTCAAACTCAACTTGACTGAAGCTTTCAGTGAACAGAAGTGCTACCTTCTCACTTCCACCAGCTCTTTTCCATGCTTTATTCTTTGTACAACATGGATTCCACCTGCTGCAAAACATACCATCACAAAGCCAATGTCTCCAATTCCCTGGCCTGCTTCTACTTCCACCAAATACACTAAAAGTAAGTAAGTTAGTTATTAAGTAAATCTAACTCTGATTTTCTACACTACACTTGCAATTAGCAGCTAAACGTTGCTGGAGAAAAACGACATCAGAGGTCTGCCTAGCTCACAAGTTCATACTCTTTTAAATAAAAATTCTCCAATAATTCCATTTTCTTAAACTTGCTTTATCCTTAAACTATTTTAAAGCTCAATTAATTTTATCCATGATTCTGTTTCTATAATTGGTTATTCATTACAAAATAAAAATACATATCTACAAACACAAAATATTTTCAAATTGTTTTAACAGTAAAAACCACCATAAATACTAATGATACTAAATTGTGCTAAAACAACTTAGTGAGGCTCACTTTTCTATCTTTCAGTAATTAGAGAACTGATAAGAACTTCCAGACTGCTCCATTTCAAAAGGAAAACAGACACTATCATCATTTAGTCTTAACACTGTCAACTCTAGGAAGGCAGTTAGCTCTATGAATACATAACCATGAATGACATAATGTGTTCTCTCCTAGGATTTTGTTAGCAAAGGAAGCAGAGTCCGATAAAATATCAAGATATAGTAACAAAATCTCTCAGATGTCATCAGTTCCAGTGTAACCCAGGACTATGTAAATTAGTCCAGTATTCTTCAGATAAGGATGAAACACAAAATTAATTCTGGGACAAAAGATCTGTTGGTAACAAACAAACGAGAGCTACTTGATTAGGTTTCCTACAGTCATTAAAAAAACGGATGTTCAGTCTTCCAATTCACCCTAAATGTTGATCACTATACACTTAAATTAAAAAGGAACAATTTTGGAAAATGAGAAAGAAAAAAGCTTACCTGGCAATATGCTATTATTAACATGCAAACCTCTGAACCCTAAAAAATGACCCAGCAGCAGTCACTTTGTTTTAGTTACATAGACAGGGATCTAAGAGCAGACAACCAAAGGGAACAGAAAAATAAAGTTCATATTTATTGGGCACTTATGAAGAGAATAAAAATTAGGAATATAACCCATTAAATCCTTCATTAAAAACTGTCACATCAGGTTCACATACTATTACTGGCATTGCCAATATGATAATGCCGTTAGTGATTTGAGTATATGGGAATGTGGTTTGTGCTTTCTGTTTTTGTTCATGCCACCCCCGACCCCCACAAGACAGGGTTCTCTGTGTAGCCTTGGCTGTCCTGGAACTCAATTCTGTAGACCAGGCTGGCCTCAAACTCACAGAGATAGGCCTATCTCTGCCTCCCAAGTGCTGGGATTAAAGGCGTGCACCAATACCACTCTTGTTTTAAAATTTAAAGATGTTACAAATCAGTATATTTAATATGTAAAATAATGGAATATAGTTTTAAAACAATTATAATAACACAAGCAAATTGAGATACTTCAACTGTAAGTTCAGTGGTTCATAAAATCTGCTGCTTTTATGAAGAACTCTAATTCTGTAAATTATTTTACTTATCAACTGAAAAGAAGAGACTAACTGGATTTAACTCATTGATACCAAAAAGTAAACATCTTTATTTCCTGAACAGAAATACTATGCTAGATAAATCCCATGAATCACTTTACATAAGCACAACATCCTAAACTCACAGTATTTTCTGCGGTAGCCATGCATTGTACACACATGTATGTGTACACACACACATTCTTTTTGTGTTGTTTGGAGTCTTTGAGGGGAGGAGACACTAAGGGATGGTGAATATATTACACCAAGATTTTTAACAGCAAAATAATGTATATAAGATAAAGCCCACAATTTAAAAAGCTACCAAATGTAATGAGAAAATTTCATTAGGCAACAAAGAATTCAAAGTACCTCTATTCAGGAACTGCTTTACAGCATTAGATAACGATTAAGGAAGCAATTACAATGGCTACCATTAAAAAAAAAAAAAAAAAAAAAAAAAACCCACACCTAAGTTACCTATTAAGAACTATAACCCAAGTTGAAAGTCAAGTAGCTTTACTTAGGTTTAAGTAGAAACAAAATGTAACAGCATACAAAATACTTGGAAAGATTATTTGCTTAATTTTAACAGACTATAACCCCATCATTTAAATTTTGGCACAAAACTAGTTGTAGTTCACAAACTTTATTCATATAAAAATGCTTACTGAATTTCAGTATATGGCAATGTTGAACTTCCAAGATACTCTTATGAACAGTTTCTAATACACACAATCCCAAACACATCAATACCTGAAAGCATTATTAACCTATTGTGTGCTTACTAAAAAGAATTCTTTATACATCTACTGTACATTTTCAATTTTTCCTTAGTTGTTCTGCTAACATTTAGTGCAGAAACTGTTAGTGCCAACACATGCCTCTAAATATGACCATGAATATATCAGAATATTTAGGACTTAATTTAAAGTACCTAATCAAATTCTCTAAGTCAAAGTCAATTCTCCATTTTACTATAAAATTAATGAAAATCAGGTGAAAATCAAACCCAAGTAGATAATGAAAATTCAGTCCAGTAATTTCAAAGTGAATGTAATTAAGTTTCATTTATTTGAATGACAGCAGCCACCAGCTTTTCAGCTAAAAACAAATTTCTACAGATTTTTATCTTATATCTTTTCCTTAACATTCTACATGAATTTGAACTAGACATAATATTCTTTTGAGTTGTGTGTGCGCACATGTATGTGCATTCACTCACATACTTTAATAACTTTTCCTGGAGTGGGGGACAAAAACAAAAATAAACTCTAGTTTAGCTATAAATTTGCACTTTTTATTTTACAATTTATGGTTCAAGTGTAAGTCAGCAGTAGAAATGCCTGCCTAGAATGCACATGGCCCTGTGTTTATTCTCAAGCCAATAAACAACAGTAAAGCAAACAGAAGCCAACCCTCCCAAAAAAGCCACTTTCTAAATGGTTAATTTTGACCAGTTCATTAACTAGTGTATTTATAATATTGTAAGACACTGTAAAATGTCAAATAATTTTGCATAGCTTATCAGTGCAATAAATAATCCCTTCCCACCTTAAAACAAAACAAAAGAAAAAACACTGTCATCACTTTAATTGTGTTAAGAATCACAGAATTTTTTATTTAGGTAAATATTTCTTGAATATTTATTAGATACCGAATCTTCTTTAGGTGAGAACTTTTACTTTTTTGTATAGACTAACTCAAATCTATGCCTTTTCTCATGATTAAATTGTAACTTGCTCTGCACAGCAAAGAAATTAACAGTCCTTTGAACTTAAAGAGTTGAGGTTTTTATCATCATGAATTAGTCATTCCTGTATACGCTGCTGTTCTGTTGCTGCTAAAGAATACTAAGTAATAACAAACCAGGAAACAAACCATAAGCTATAATACTAATTGATATGAAATATATTAAATGTTGTTTAAATATTAAACAGCAAAATATTCCTTAAATAAATAAGATTTGAATTTGTCATTTGGGGATAGAGGCCAAAATCATCAATCTGAGAGATGGTCTAGTGCAAAGAATGGCCTCAGAAAATGCATCCATGCTCACGAAACATACAGAGATGAAAAGGGGAGAAGAAAACACATTTAATACTGGTATTACTTCCAATAACAATTTAAACAGGTGAATCTTACTCTTTTCTCACCAAAAAATTGCAAAACTTTTGAAAGTTAGATGATATTTTTCTAATCTCTCCAAATGATGAGTTTCTGATTAAAAACTACATACATTTCCTTACTGTTATTTAGGAGACTCCAAATAACAGAGAACCTTTCTTTACACAAAGCTGGCAAGAATAGCTCTATTAACAACTTAAAGGCAAGCTGAACTTTATTAAAGTGTACTTCATTTTCAGAAAATTATCTAATTATTTCTCATACCCTATAATTCTGCATTCTCAATTCTAAGATCAAATGAAGTCAAAACTGTTTTTGTGGACTGGATCACTTAATCTAAAAATATATCATCCATTTACACATATAAATACCTACTGAATGCCTAAATGTGAAAGGCACTGTGTCAGGTACTGCTGTAGAACTAAGTCACAAAAGAATAATGAATGATTGGCTGAGCACGGTGGAATTTTAAAATTTACTTTTTCCTGTTATTTTTATAATTAACCATTATAAAATTTTATAATCCTACTTAAAGGACCAAAATGTCGAGGCTTAAAAAAAAACTAAAATTTATGTACATGTCTGTGTGTAGGTAGTGAAAGAAAGGAGACTATGATGCAGAAGGAAGAAGAGTTATTAAGGAAGGGTAAAGAAGAAAAAGAGAAAGATGTGCTAGAAACAACAAAAGCAAAATAAAGGCAAGAGAGCTAGGGACAACAGTAGGGCGTGGGAAAAGATCAAAGTAAAAATGACATGTATCCATCAAAATGCTATCATGAAACTCATTACCTTGCTTACTTGAATTTTTTTCTTTTAATCATAAAAATAAAACAAGAAATGCTAGTGCACACAAAGGACCTGATTTCAGGATACATGGAAAGCATAGTTCTAGATTTACTAATGTTACAGAGTAGACCTATACTATACACAAAGCAAACTTAAATAGAAAAATAAACCTTGTTCAAAGAAGATATTAATTTTAACCATATTTTGTTATCAAGTAAACTTCAGATACTAAGAATAAGTAGCAAACATCCTCAAAGAAAGGTAGTAGTTATGTCCTTTGCAGTAGTCCTAACAAGTAATCTTTACATTAAAGTATTTCAGATTTGAGTCACTGACTATTTCATTAGGGAGAAAGTTTATTCCATACATAATATAAGAATAGATCTGTATGCTGAGATACTCTGTGAACAAAGTGAGTTTTCTTTTACCATCAAGAAGAGGATATAAAAAAGGGGAAATTGTGGGTAGAATTCACTGAGACTACAAATGTGCTGAAGTCAGTTAAAACACTAGCTGTTCTTTTGGAGAGACCCCTGAATTCCACCTGAATAAATACTTTTCCATTTTTACAGATAATGGACTTTTGTGGTAAGTTAATAAGATAAATAATTGTTTCTTGTCTTTATGATGGCATTAAATTCTACAGAGACTAAGCATCCTCACCTGAATAAAAGAAAGAGCTAAATGTTTTTACTGCCCTCCCCCCAACTGATAACCTAAGAGATAGCCACTGAGGAAAACAACATACAAGCTGGGATGGTCAACAACAGCTCTAATGGCAAAATAAGTTCCAAAGAATAAACATTCCTCTTAAGTAGTAAAAAGACTCAAGGAGCACGGTCATTCACTGCAGCTTGGATGCAACACTCTGTCTAAAGTAGAGAAATAGTAAAATATTTTTACTAAGTTAAAATATAGGTTTTTATATTTTATACCACATTGAACACACATAAAAATACCAGTGTTTTTATCTTGTTTCTGTTCAGACACGTAAGCAAATGTGTTCTTTGGTGCCTGGGAATTTATCAATATTTCAGGATACTGGAAGATAAGAAGTCCCAAGTTGACATGTGTACAAATAGAAGACTCAAAATCTTATCGTGCATATAAAATAAGAATCAAAGTCAGACTTAGAAGAGGCTCAAGTTACACTGTAACTACGCTGACATACACTCAATTCCCCAAATCATACCTCAGCTTCCCAAGTAAAAATCACTATAACCTATTACACGTTAATCTTTGTCTTTTGAGATTTCTTTTCAAGTGGAAACACATCCCAGATAGAAATATATCACTTTAAGTTTAAAATCATCAAAGTCAACAAAGAGAATGTACATTCATTAAATGTATTCATTTACAAAAGAAATCTTGAAAAGGCTGAACAGTTACTGAAACAGAAGACTTGTTCTTGATTTTTCATTATTCCTTTTTAAACGAGTTAGTATAGACATAGTATACACACAGGCTGACTTTCAATTGATTTAATAGTTATTTCCCTTTGATGGGGTTTTGAAGTTCTAGAACCTTAAATTTAATACCACTCCATGACAGTATTTTCCAGTAAAAGGAATCATAGAGCAATGAAAAATCAGAAGCAAGATGGCTTAAAGAGCCTAATAACTTCTAAATATACACACATTTATAACCTGTATTTATTTCTAAAGAAACAAATTTTAAGTAATGCTAATTTAACCAATAGAGAAAAAACTTCTATCAAAATATACAATTTCCATTACAGACTAGGCTAATATTAAAAAAATAGTTGTAAGCCAAAAAAGTTTGCTTGTATGGATGGGAGGCATTGCCCCTTTGAAGCACACAGCATCAAACAAGGTCTTACAAAAGACTGCTCTGTGACCTTCTTCATTTGCAAGTTCTTGATGAATTCATAAAGCTTGGGTTTCAGTCTGTAGATCAAGCTATATCCATGCTTTAAAATCCAAGTTTTCAGAAAAGGAGGAATCAAATGATTCAGAATCTCAAGTGGGATTTATGTTTTACCATGTATCTGGGGGAAAAAATAGAATAATGGGTTATGATGATAAAACAAATATAAAAATTTTAAGAACATTTCATGTAAAAAAAGGTTACTTCTTTTTTATAACTTAAAATCACTATGAGACAAAATACTGTTTTTACTAAGCAACTGAAAAATGTGTATCTGTAGCTTCTGAAAAACAGTAAGCAAACATATTTCTCATTAAATTCTATAACCTCAGAGCTTACTGGAAGTGCATGTGTCTTTACACACTATCAGTTATAGGCATAAAGTTACCTCATGATTTTTAGAAAAGTGGTACAATCCAGTGAGATATCAAACAAGCTATAGTTATC
Organism: Acomys russatus; assembly: GCF_903995435.1. NCBI lineage: Eukaryota > Metazoa > Chordata > Mammalia > Rodentia > Muridae > Acomys > Acomys russatus. The sequence continues at coordinate 41,663,783 of NC_067142.1, forward strand.
AGGGAACACAATTGAGCCCACAGTATTAATTATGATAATTTGTTGGGTTTTTTTATTTGTAAATTATAGAACAGTTGTTTTTTATAAAGGACTTAAGAACTCTATACTAGTAATTCAAATATATGCAGAAGTTTAATTTCTTTCATGAGCTTTGAGTTTGCAAAGCTCAGGGTCACCTGACTCTAAGCTCTGTGAGCAGAAAGAAAATGAAGGTCAGAAGGTTATGTAGTTCATAAGAGCAAGATCACAAAATCTCTGTCTTCTCACTCAGAGTTTAGTATGCCATCTAACAGACTCTAAACTTGTTCTTCAGTTAAATATAATGTCAATAAACCAAAGTATTTGTCAATCATCAATTATATGTTGGCTTCAAATCAGACAATATTGAAAGCAAGGAGTTACAGAATATAGCTCATAACTTTAAAGGTTTTAAATTCTGATTTGAAAAAAAAAAAATCACTAAAGCATATGTGAGTATATTTTTAGGAACACAATTACCTATCCAATGTTTCCCAGAAACGTAAGAAAACTGGTCTATCCAAATGACGCTTGTGATAGCTGAGTTCTAATACTGTTACATCCCATTTTTGAACATTTGGATCTAGACGAACTTCATCATACTTGAGATGGAAGGCTTTAACTATATGGAGAACAGGGAAGGGAAAAGAACATTCTTATTAAAATTATAGCCGAAATTGTAGAAATACTTTACTGAAAGAATATAGAGACAAATACAAAATGAAATCTCTCTACTACCAACTGAAGCTACAGTAACATTATGACTAGTGATCTCTGAAACAGCTGCTAAGCACTATCAGAAACACTCCAAGTCAACAAACAGCGAGGGCTGATACGAGTTAGCTACTGGAGATTGGAATGCCAAATAAGGTAAGATAAAATTCATGGCCCAGTGAAAAATAATAGAAAAACAAAAAGACAATTCAAATACAGTATGGTAGGGGCAGTACAGTATCAGAGACACAAAAGAATGACCTATTCACAAGCTGTGAATTCAGAAAAGGATTGTATAGGCAGCAATATTTAACCTAAGACTGAAAGAAAAATCAAGCAAGCAATGAACAAAGTGACAGGGTCATCAAAAGAACGCTCAAAGAGAAAACAGCTTAGTCTTGGAAATAAATAAATGTAAAGAAAGAAAGATAAGGAACAAAAGATTAAGACCATAAACGTTCAGAGTAAGATTGGTCTTGGAAGTCCATAACAGAGTCTAGAATTCTAGCAATATGGAAAATCATTACAAAATATTTGGTAGATTTAAAAAAAAAAAAAAAGGAGTTCTTTAACTGGGTAGAAGAAACATAGCCAGAATAACAAATACTTGTGAAATTACTAGGGGAGTGAAAACTAACATGACTCAAATGCTGGTAAGTTTTTGTCAACATGATGTGGGGGGAAAAAAGCTTAGCCTGCAGACAAGTCTGGGGGAGCATTTTCTTGATTAATGATTGATGTGGGAGGACCCTGCTCATCTTTGGGCAGTCTGAACAAGCCATGAAAAGCAAGCCAGGAAAAAGTTTTCCTCCACTGTTTCCACCTCTGCTCCAGCTTTGTTTCTGTCCTGATGTGCCCCAACAATGACTTCTCTCATTAATGAACTGCAATCAGGACACAGAAGTCAAATAAACCCCTTCTTTCCACATGGTCTTTTGGTCATGGTGCTTATCACAACAATAGAAAGCAAAATACAATTTGGTTTTTAAAAAATGATACGAGAGAAAAAAGAAAAAATAGTGGTAAATATAGCTAAATTTAGTTAAGTACTGTACTTACACACAAGGTGAACTATTCTATAAAGAGTACAAGAGTGACCAACATAAACTTTCCCATCCTTGCAGAATATATATTCTAGTAGCCAGTAACCAAATAAATATGCAATGTGCAAACAGTGGGAGTGAGGAAAATGAAGCACTACAGGGTAGCACCAACAGTGTGTGAGGGTTAGTGTGGACACGGCACACAGGACACCTCCTTCTAGAGGAGTGACCTACAAGTAGGAAGCTGGGCTGCAAAGACAGTATACATGTAAGATTTCAGACTGGAAAACAAAACCGAATAGCTTCTAGAGGTCTTCCCATGGAAGCACCCTTGGAATGCCTTATAAATAAATAACGTGTTTGAGGTAGGCAATGGTCTAGATAAAACATATTGTTTTTATTTCAAATGTGATAGATAGTACAAAAGATCAAGAAAGTGAAATGGTATGATTTTCAATATTAAAAGATAACACAAGAGCTAAAGCAAATGAAAAAAATTATCATCCTTTTTCATACCATGATAAAACTTAGGTCATCACATAGTCAGTGTTAGATGAATGGAGCTCTGTTTTAGGAACACATCTGTAAAATGCTGTTCCCCATATATATTTCCCACAGCACAAATGTTATTATCACCATCATTACCTGTTGTCACGTTTCCTAAAAAGAAAACAAGTGACTTTAAAAATGATTCTGACTGTAACCTTTGTGACGGTTTGTTTTATCGCATATTAGTGTTTTTGTTTCTTTGGGGCCTTTTTGAGATAGAAAAACATTTAAATAAAATGATTCACCTGAATCCTTAATCCTATAATCCCTTTAACAATATTTTTTTTTTTTCTGTTACTTATTTTTTACCTAGATTATCATGAAAAAATCTTGAGGAATGGGGCTGGAGAGATGGCATGGTGGTCAAAAATATTGTCTGCTCTTCCAGAGGATCTGGGTTCTATTACCAGTACCAATATGACAGCTCATAAACATCTGTGTATTCCAGCTCCAGAGAATTCAATACCCTCTTCTGGCCTCCATGGACAGAAGGCACACATGTGGCATGCCTTTTTTTTTTTTTTTTTTAACAAACATAAATGCAGCAATATACCAATATACATAAAAATATGAATCTTTTTTAAAATCTTGAGAGCTTAAGATACAATGTTTGCCTATAGCATGAAAAAAGTCTAGGATTCAATTCTCGCATTCCAAAAACAGAGGGAATAAAATAATTTTAATCAACAAATATATACAGCTACTTAAAAGAAAAAATTTATTTTTCTTTTGAAATTATACTTTCAAAAGTATAATTCAAATTATACTTTTGAAAGGATTTTATTTGGTAACTTTATAGTTCAGTTTATATAAAATCTAGTATGTTTGTTAAATTTTAATTCAATAATTATGCAATATTGTGTTAATTATTACTACAGCCCATGAAAATACCACCCCCCCAACCTCTCAGGTTTCTCTTGTGCTATACAAGTAATTAAATTCTCTACTATGTTCATTATGATGTGGAAAAAGGTAGTACTGGGGAAAGTACTGTGAATGTCAATTTATCAACTGGAAACAAACTAGAATCATCTTAGAAGCGAGTCTTCATAAGAGATTTTTCTATACTGGGCTGACATGTAAGCATGTCTAAGGCAGACTTTGTTACTAAGTGACCTGATGCGGAAAGAGCCAGCCCACTACGGGCAGCACCATTCATGGGCAACAGGTCCTAAGTGTAAGTGTGGAAAATCTGTAGTGAGCACAAGTAGCATCCAAGTGAGCATGAATGCATTCATTTCTCTCTGCTCTTGTCTGTGGATATGATAATGGCTATAAAATGAAGGCTCTGTCTTGACCTCCTGTAACCTGAAATTATAAGGTGAAACAAACACATTTCCCCTAAGCTGCTTTTTGTTGAGGTTTTTATTACAGCAAAATAAAAGAAACTAGGACAAGCACTAAGAGCTAAAAGACAATACAGTACTAAGTTTGCAGCTTAGGTAGATCACTGAAAAAGCTAAGCTAGGGATAAGAGTTTAGGTGAAGAGAGTAAGACAATTAATTGATGTCACTTGGAACAGACAGTCACATTCCAACAGAATATTCATTACTAAGTATTATCAGGTAGTAAAACAGACATTCTCACAATGTTGAGTTAAGAGACATAACTTTTATAAAGTGAGAAAGAGATTAAAACTGAAAAGGTGAGCCTAGAGTGAGTTCCAGGACAGCTAAAGCTATAAAGAGAAATCCTATCTTGAAAAACCAAAAATAAACAGATATGTAGATAAATAAACAAAACAAAACAAACAACTAAAAATACAAGATTTCCTTAAGAGGGTATTTAGAATTTAAAGAGAAATGCCAGGAAAAACAAACACACACACACACACACACACACACACACACACACACACACACACACACACACAGTACTTGAAAACAGTCATTTTAAAAAGTAAGAAATACATCAACACTGTAAAATTCTGAGAGGAGGTCAAGACTATCCAATATTGGGAGATGGGGAAAAACAACTTTAGTGGACGAGCCATAGTATAGTAGTTTGAGACCTGAGCACAAAGTTGTGGAGATAACTGTTTCAAAGAACAGTTGCAAAAAAGAGGATGTGACATCAAGTCCATGGATTGCTTTGTGATTCCTTTAAATGCGGAAGGAGAACACTTTTAACCACTGCCAGAAAGGAGCCAGGACAAAAGCAACAATGCAGAGAAAGAACAATATGTGAAAGAAAAATCACTGATTACTGCTAAATTTTCTACATCCTTATCTACCTTGGAAGAATAATAATCTCAACAATGGAAATAAATGCACTGTGTTTCTAATAAAATTCAGAGTCTTTATATCTTGAAGATAACCTAATGTTGTTTAAACATTAGTCAACAGGCAAGATTTTCAAAGAAGAATCAGGTACTTACACTAACAAATTCATCAAATTTCCACCCTCTCTATATGCTTAACTTTCTATGTGCCAACGCTATGCATTACTCAAAATGGCATACACGGCTATCATAAAAATAGCAATATTGTAATTTATCTTTGAAAATAAGCTGAGATTAAAATAACAAATTATTACAACTTTTAATTTTAGGATAGAATGCGATTACCAACAAAAATGGGTTGCTAACATGTCTGGTCAGCATAATTGTATAATTTATATTGACAATAAGTTGTCATTGATTAAGTGCCTGTTTATGACAATAATTTGTAATTAATCTTACTAAGATTAGTATTTTAATTGGCACCCAGCTAATTAATAGATGAAATATCCCTTCTACCAAGTAGACCGCATAATGTAGAATATCAACTTACACAAATATATGTTCAACAGGAGACTTAATCTATATAAAATAATTCATTCATAGGATATTTATTAAAAAGTCTCTGTGTGCCTGGTGTTCTTTTATGCTGAAAACTCAAAACTGAATGAATGAATGAATGAATGAATGAATGAATGAGTGCTCCTACTATAGTATTTGCATTCTTGCCAGACAAGACTTCCAGTAAAGATATAAAAATTAGAAGTTGCCAAGAAACAAGCACTATTAAAGGGTCTCCAAAGACAGCACACTTAAGCTGAAAGAACTGAAGGAAAAGAAAAGGCCAATCCAGGTAAGAATCCCAGGTGCAGTAGCTGATAAATGTCCTAGACATTTTAAATTAGTGCTATACATATTTTTGAGCAAAGATCAATATATATAGCACTTAGTTATTACTTGATATATGCAGTTGTAGAAATATCACACTGAAAATAATTTATACAATGTACATTGTGTAAAGCTAATTATCAATCTTAATAAAAATGAACAGGCATAATGAAAAACTGATAATGTAAATGACCTAAAATATTTAGCAATGTATCATATAGGCAATACTCATTTTTATATACAACCACATAGAAAACATTAATGTATTTTTAGCTTTAAAAATACGGGTGGTTAAACTGAGCCTGGTGATGCAAACCTGTAATCTCAGCACTCAGGGAGGGAGAAGCAGGCGATCTTTGTGAATTGGAGGCCAGCCTGGTCTACAAAGTCCAGGACAGACAAGGCTACCCAGAGAAACCCTGTCTTGAAAAAAATAAAATAAAATGAACAAAAACAAACAAACAAAAAAGCCAACCAGTGGTTAACGATTATATTGTATGTTACTTAATGTCAATCTTTTAATACACTCATTTGCAAGGTGACTTACAAATGGCTCTTTCTTTTAAAACCAACTGTATATGGAATAAGCAGTAAATATATGGAGAATCTTACTTTTAGCAAATATGTCAACTGGTGATCCATCAGGTAGAAGCCATGGCCAACCTTTGAACTGCCAAGCAGGGCCTTGCACAAAAACAGCTACAACCCGATCCCTACAAGCAGAAAAAAGGAAGTGGGAAAGAGACTATCTCATAATAGTCATGTGAATCTTCCCAGCAGTCCTCTTGGTGAGACAAAAATAATTAACTTGACTGTTAGTATGTTGTTATGATACAAACCTTGAGTCCTATACTGCACGCACATTTAGACATCCTCACAGCCCTACCTAAGTCTTCTGGAAATAGTTGCAAACATACTAGTTTTCTGTCATCTTTGTAATCTTTTTTTTTTTTTTCCCGTTTAAGTAGATCTACTTAGAGATTGGAATAGGATCAGCAGCTGATTAACTGAACAAAATGGTTTTAAATAGAAGTTATTAAAATTAAAATAATTATTAACTATTTAAATTTAATTGAAACACTATATTATAGGAATGCTCCAGCCATTTATGAAACTCCAAGACTTACTTTCTTATGTTCTGGTTCCTTAGGAAGAAATCTGAGTATAAAAAAATTTTAACTTTTCTTATTTTTCCAAGCTTTAGACAACTATTTTATTTACCCTAAATGTTAGTTTGGTTGTTTCAGCTATACAAACTAGTTTTCCAAGAAAGAACAAATCTCCTTTTAGGTCCTCATATTTAATTGTTTTTCATAGTATTTAATTAAAACTTAAGTACTGCCATAAGCAGTTTAGAAGCACACAAGAGTCAGGAACAAAGCAATGATGGCTAGTTACCATTAGTAACATTTACTACAATATTTACTATGTGAGAAAACTATTTTAAGCACATTACAAATTAATCTTATTAACACATTTCTTCTTCAAAACACTCCGGTGAGGTAAATACTACTCTACCCCATTTTCAGATGAGACAAATACATGGGTATGTTAGAGAACCATCCACTAAACTGAAAGCAAAGGAAGAAGTGGAGGGAAGGGGAGGGAAGGATGGAGAATAATGACTAATCTTGGACACTGGATAGTGAGTTCTACTTAAACTGATCCATAAGGAGAATAATCACCTCAGAGTCACAATGGAAAGAGGCCGCCCTTTAAAAGGTGTTCATACTACACACCAATAGGCACTGCACTAGGTGACAATTCTATACATCTAGCAAGACAACTAACGAGGTACTTTGTTCAACAGAAACATCTGTAGTAAGCCAAGTGTGGAATTACTGCCAATCACCACTTTTCAGGAAGCTGAAGCAAAAGGGCTGCTCTGCCTTCAACCCTAAATTGGAGTGAGGTCAAGTACACACACACACACACCTAGCAAAGTCACTGAGAAAAACAACAAATTTTAAATTCTTACTCTTCTCCAAGTTTTTGAAGCTAAAATTAAGTCGTAAAATATTCCCTTCTGTGGAATATCTGCCCCAAACTTAAAAAAAAAATTCAATAGTACAACACAGTACTAAATAAATTAAATGTTAACTTATACCCTGTGAGAATAAGATAGTATTAGAATGTGAGCATTATTATGTCCAAATTAGATCTTCATATGTGAATAACTTTTCCAAGATACTATCTATTTAAAATCCATTATAAAATCTGTATACTTACGTCATTTTAAAAAATGGACAGTCAAGATGGCTCAGCACATAAAGGTGCTTGCTACTAAACTTGATAACCTAAGTCTGATCCAAGACATTTGTAGTAAAGGGAACAAAGAAACTTCTGCAGTTGCCCTTTGACCCTTGCAATCATACCTTAGCATACTCACAAATACAAAATAAATATTCAAACAACATTTAGAAACAAAACACTAATGCAGAGAGAATGGGGAAAGGACAGGGAGGACCATGAGGGAGGCCATGAGGGAGGACCATGAGGGAGGAAGGGTTATCTTACCAGTCTTGAGGCATAAGTTTCAAGGGCTGGTCTACTACTCTGTAAGGTACTGTGACACTAATTGCTGTGCCCCCTGGTTGCATCTGATCTTTTCTTCTCTGTATTAGTGTTTCATTTTCCCGTTGACAACCCTGTTTCTTCTTTTCATCTGATGGGACAAATCTTTGGAAAAGTAGAGAAAAAGCACACAGTATGATAAACGAGGAAAATATATTTTCAAATAATTTTTGAAATGTTAATATTTTATGCTAAAATGTTTGCCTTTATGTGTAGATCCTAACAGTTGGAGAGTATACCAAAAAGAAGCAGTATTTCAGGTGTGCCCTATGTACATGTATAAACAATCTGTAGACATCAGTGAACATTCAGTAGTTGTAACACTAATTTGATTTCTAAAATGCTATTAATTAGAGGAAAACATGATGATAAATCCAAAGGTCTTTAAAAGGAGGACACTTATGTGGTTAGACAGGATTATTCACTAGGTGATTCAATTCATCCTGAAATTCCACGAGACACTTTTAAAAGAATACATTTACACTGTTATGTTTCAGAAAAATTAGAAAATAACATCAAACTTCTGTGCTACTTTTACGATTTTAAAATAGGAAAAATCAGCATATACCAAGTCTGTTCTAATAAACACCACTATACACACACACACACACACACACACACACACACACACACACAAATCATACAGTAGTACTTAAAAACTCTAGGCAGGCAATTTTCTACTGTATCATCCCCTCAAAAGATATACTATAAAAATAACATTTTGAAGAGATACTACCATTCTAGAACCTGATAAGTGTTTTGCAAGCTATAATGAATGGTTAGCATGTTACTGTCAACTTGACTAAACTTAGAACTATATGAAAACACTCCTGTAGATGTGCCTATGAAAGCAATTTAGAAAGGTTTAACTGAAGGAAGATCAAGCTGGAATACGGACACCACTATCTCAAATGTTGGGGCATGGGATGAAATAAAAGGGAAAAAGCAAGCAGAACACCAGCATTTCCTTCTGCTTCCTGTCTTCAGATACAACTTGTCACTCTCCTGCTGCCATGGCTCTCTACCATGACAGACTATCCCCTCTGATTGTGAGCCAAAAGGAACCCAGGATGCTTTTGCCTAGTAGTCTGTCATAGCACTGCAAATGCTAATGTGCAAGCATTTACAAACACTCTGATTTTAAAATAAAATAATAATCCAAACCCATGGTCTATTAGTCATGACTTAGCCTCTCCAATTACATTAGGAAATGCAATCACTCACTTCAGAGTATGCGCTTCTAAAGGGTAAAAAAGACTAACAGTGTAAAAGAGAATGTGGCAGTCAATACTTGGTTAGGGGGCCTTGAAATACTTCATAAAGCTGTCTGAATTGACTTGCCTTCATATTCACTAGTCACTTGGTCCTTTGCTTACTATTTAAAATATTGTATTTATATGCTGCTGGAAACAATTCTAAACCAAAAGGAGACACTAACAAAGGCATCTAGCAAGTCTGCATGTGAAAGTGCAACACACTAGCTTAAAAGTTAGAACATATACACACAGGTGAGTCTCTGTGCTCTTGATCTCATGTTTCAGATACACAAAACAGAGTTCTTTCCAGCAAGACTAAAATGCTTTTCTTTGCCTCAGTTTATACCCAGCTTTGATCTCCTAGTCTACCAATTTTTAAATTTGTTCCTAGAGATTGACTAAAGCATTTAATTCTAAATATAAACCATGTATATTTCACTAAGAGTTTATTTTCTTTATTCAAAGTGGTACTACATTTATAATTTTACAACTGACTTTCTTTCTTTCTTTTTTAAAGAAATAGCAATTCACTTAATTTACCATCTCTCAACTTTCACTCCAGACATGATGTTCTACAGGGTATGTGCCAACACTGGATAAATGGAAAAACCAGTCTGAAAGATTTATTTAGATAGAACCATGTTATTCCAGATTGTGATGCTGAATGTTTATGATTGTCAACTGAACAGGATGGAGAATGGCCTCAAAAACAAGAAGCCTGCCAGATTAGGTTAGCTTTCAACCTGACACAGCCCTGAGTTATATGAGGAAGTCTTAACTGAGGTACTGCCTGATCAGACTGGCCTGTCAACATGTCTAACTGCTAACTGAACTCAGAGGATGCAGTGCAGTGTGGGTAATTCAATACCTAAGCAAAGAGCCATGTGCTGTACAATAACACTGGCAAGCAGAAGCCAGAGAGTAAGCCACTAACACCATTATTCCATGGCATCTGCTTCAAGTTCCTGCCCTGCTTGAGTTCCAACCCTGAGTTTTCTCAGTGGTGGACTATAACCTGTAAGATACAATAAACCCTTCTATCTCCAAGCTGACTTTGATTATGGTGTTTAATAGAGCAATAGAAAATAAATAAGGACAGGTTATTTGAGGTGGGAAGGTCCACACTAGCTGTGGGTAGTAACCGTTCATGGGCTGGGTCCCAAGTGAAAGAAAAAGAAAATGCAAGTAGTTAGCCAGTCTTTGTCTCTCTCTGTCTCCCCTTCCCCCCACACCTCATGTTCTCCATCCAGATGGCCTGTGAGGATATTTTCTTGAATAATGACTGACTGAAGAGGAGGGTCCAGCTCAAGGGGGATGGTGCCACACTGAGCAGAGGGTCCTGGCTGGCATAAAAAGCAGGCTGAACGACCCACAGAGAACAAGCCGTTGAGCAGCAGCCCCCCAGGACTGTGCTTCAGTTCTGTGTCTACAGTCCCATCTGAGTTCCTGCCCTCATCTCCCTTCCTGGTGGACTTTGATTGAGACATTCAAATCAAATAAACCCTTTCTTCCTGTAAGCTGCTTTTAGACAGTGTTTTATCACCAGCAATAGAAAGCAAACTAGGAAACCCTTCCCCATTATGAGACTATATTCTCAAACTTGTACGATAAAATGAACCCTTCTTACCTTTAGTTACTTTGCTCAGGTATTTCGTCCTTGCCATACGTAACTAATACAACATTCCTGTGTGCTCTCATTTCCACTCAAACATAATGACAATTATACTTTATAGGCATTTTTAAAAGTATAAGGAACAATGACATGAGTATAAATTATGACTTTTAAGATTTTTTCCTGTTTCTAGTATGACATGACAGTATGATACAGGTAAACAGAACAATGATTCAAAACAAAATAAAAAATAAACCCTAAAAAGTATTAATGAAGTCTAAAAAAAAAAATCATAAAGACATCTCTGTCTTATAGAGCAAAAGATAAAGAATGTTTGGGCAAAGATTAAGCAGGGAACTCAAAGGTAGGAAAAAACTCAAAAAGTAGGCTGTAGTCATAGAAGAAACTGGCAAGCCACTTAAGTCTGAGCTTAGTTTCCACATTTCACTGTGCTCCTACAATTGCAAGCAAAGCTCAAATCCTACTCAAAGGAGGGGATCTAATAACTTCCTTCCTCAGACAGACTCTGGAACTCTAGGATTAAGTTCACTGGAATGTCAAGTTACAAACAAACCCATTCTAATTTCCCTACCCCAAGCTTGTTACCCCTACCTTAGTAACTAAAATAACTCAAAACAGTATTGACACCTAGAACATTATGTGCATGTTCAAAACCTAGAACTGAATTTAAATTTGTTAACAGATTGGTAACGCTTCCAGGTGCTTATTTAGCTATTTTTTTTTCTGAAGTATTCCCATATTCACAAGAACTTCAAAGTTTCACAGGAAAATAACCCTTTCAGAAATTAAAAATAACAATCGATAGGTTTAATCTAGATAGGGTGGAGCAAAAAAGGATTTCCACATACAAATAGAGCAAGTTATAAATGATCATTAAAATAATCACAGTAGGTTCCATCAACAAAGGGTAGTAAGTGCCATCATGCCTCCATCTTTAATGAAGGAAGAAGGAAAAGAAGTGTATACTGTTTTCACTGGCTGCGGTTGTTCAGAATAAGAACCACCCTTGGTCAGTTAAAAGCCTGTTTTCATTTCCAGCAGTTACTGCACAGGCCCTAGCAGTCTCCTTACAGGTACGCATGGAAGAACATTTAGTGACTGCAAGGAGTATTCTCTACATGTATCTCCTTTGAGCATTTCCTTGGCCAGAACAACATTTGCATCTAAGCACTCTATATAACCCTGAGTCCCACGATCCTTCTCTCAAGCATGCTGACAGATAACAAACAGTCTTGACACTTCTATAATATTAGCTTCATTTTGTTAGGAGTGTTAAAAGTTAGGCTGCTAAAGGTTAATGAGTTCTAGTTTCTGTTTCATTTATCACTGAAGGGTTACAGATAGAAGAATTCTTAGTTTCATATAAAGCCAAACAGAATCTATGCCAATTTGAACTATTAGCTACAGCCAATATTGTAACTGTGTCACAGAGGTTTCAATTATGCATTAATTGTGTGAAGTCTCCAGCTGACTCAACTGGTAGGAGAGACATCAACTACAATGAGTCATTAAACAATGAGGGAAATGATTTAAATATGGAAGAAAAAAACAATGGGCACATCTATCCTAAAAGTGTGGTCCATTAATCATCTGGCTCTTCTGTAGTAAGGCTAATAACTTAATATTTTGCTATTTCTTCAAACTATAAATACTAGACTTAAGCCATATTAAGATGAATACCGCATAAAAATTAGTTAGAAGGAGCTTTAAGGGTCACCAAATCCCGAATTACAAAGAGTACAACAATCCTCAGATCAAGTACATGGCAGCCTCATGGAAACTACAATCTACACCTTAAACAATGACCTTAAGACTTTCACACGAACTCTGGTGCCCCATATTTGACTACATCCCCTGGATGGGGAGGCCTGGTGGCTCTCAGAGGAAGGATAGCAGGTTACCAAGAAGAAACCTGATACCCTATGAGCATATACAGGGGGAGGAAGTCCCCCTCAGGAACAGTCATAGGGGAGGGGAGTAAAGGGAAAATGGGAGGGAGGGAGGAATGGGAGGATACAAGGGATGGGATAACAATTGAGATGTAAGTAATATGAATAAATTAATAAAATATATTTTTAAAAAAAGTTGAGTTCAATATACATGCTACTCTTAGACTCATACACACACACACACACACACACACACACACACACACACACACACACACACACTTTCAAATGCTGAATTTTAGGTCAAGTCTCTACTTTCCCAATTTTTCCATTATATTTATCCTTCCCTTTTCTTCATTTACTTAATACCTAAAGTTTAGCTTTAAACAGTATATCTATAGTATTAGCTATAGAATATAACAAGCCCAGACTACCAAAGAATCCAAAATTTACTTGAAAACTGTAGAAATAGAAAAATAGAACTAAAGACAACAGAAGTATGTTCTACTTCACAGACTATCAATGATGGAAAGACTATATTTGCTTATTAATTAATGATGTTCTCCTGAGTGGGTCAAACTAGGCAGTCTATATCCTTTCTAGATCACAAAGTTGTAGAAAACATTAAATTTCAACTATTGCTATTCATTTAAAAAACATTAAACACGCTGGACTTGGTGACACACCCTTTTAATCCCAGTACTCAGCAGGCAGAGGCAGGCAGATCCATGTGAGTATGAGGCCAGCTGGTCTGCAAAGTCATGGCTACACAGAGAAATCCTGTTTCGAAAAACCAAAAATGTTAATAAACATTAAGAAAAATTACATCCTCATTTATACAACATAACATATGAGAAGTGGTAGGCAAAGTGTTTAGTAGTTGATAACTAATGGGTTTAATTTGATTTGATTCTATCAAGATGTCATTCATGTTTGTAAAATATAACAAGACATAGTATTTTCACTATACTAACATATAGTATAACAGAAGCTGAAGCTGACTTTTTATATTAATTGCTAGAAGAATTTTAACAGTTGCAAATAATGACTCCTGACAAATTATTATCAGAGAAAGTTGGACTTTTGATTTATCTATATAAAGGTTGGTATGTTAGCTGTTTCTTGAATGAACAAACTCAATATACACAGCCACCTTTCCAAATAAGTTATCATTAAATTTTAACCTCTTAACTTAGGCACCAAACAATGTTGGTTAAATAAAGATGAATACTTTCTATTGTTGATATACTCCAAAACAAAGAATCCATTGATAGCTAAACTGGAAAGACATATCCTGCACTTTCTCCTCAGGCAGAGTTCACACTTATGTAAGAAATACACTGGCCCCTAATCAGGTGAGGTGCCTCTGGAAGAGGAATCAACCACAGTATGCATAGAACACATTAAGTATAAAGTATGTGCTATAAACTTCCAGCTGCAATGATGCAATGTATCGTGCAGTATACAGTCCTCTTACTGTCAGCAGCTAGAACAACTAGATAAAATATAAATAAACAAAAAAATGACAGCCAATTAAGGGCATGGATGTTGCCAGAGAAAGGTACATACTTCTATGGGTTACATTTTACCATTTACCCAAAGGAATGCAACCAGAATCTCAGAAGAAATAAACAATCAATGAGAAGATGGACTTGGGGGAAAAACTGTTTTCATTCAAATGGCAAGGAAATTTTATCTACCTTGATGTGACTATACAGCTCGGGTGGAAAGAAGGCTTACAGATAATTTGTCAGCCAATGGCCAACCCTAACATCACTATGAATTTAAACTTATATTACCCTAATGTACCAGAAATCCTTAAGTGGAGAATTAAATGCAATAATCAACTGATCACTTTAAGTAGTCTCAGAATATCTAAAAAGCCAACATGGACAGACAGGCAGATACACACTCTAGAAGAACATGCCTTCAATCCAGAATTTCTTAAAGCCATGTTCAGATTTGTGAGGCTTTTGTTTGTTTGTTTGTTTGTTTTGAAGACAGGGACTTCTGGGTAAGACAGCAAACTAGAACCTTTGCCTTTATGTGACCCCTTAAGAAAAGACAGTACAAGAACAGACTATAGTCCAGCTTAAAGGTGCCTTTAAAAAAAAATAAAAATAAAAATAAAATAAAATAAAATAAAAAACCAGCGTGCTGAAAAGAAGCTAAGCCAAATAGCTATAGGAGGGAGTGAAGAAACAGAAACCCCTTCTAAAAGGGAAGTTGAGTGGAGGTAGACAAAATACCCTGGCAGTGTGACCCAAAAGAGAAGCCTAAGTACTCACAGGCTTCAAATCCAGTTGTGAGACAGTGATCCCTCGTCAGGGCACATCACCACTGAGAAGGAATCCCATTTTGCCATTCCACATGATTCAGAGTAGTAGCTGGGCACCAGCTTAAGAGGGACCCTATTACTTAAAACCAAGCCAACACTGTGGGTAAGCAGCACTGAGGACTAGGAACAACCAGGAGTCAGGGAATCCAAATATAACATGCTACGACAAGAATGATATCCAGCCCTACGAACCATCTGAAAAGGGAGGAATAGAATCTCGTAAGCTAAAAAGTGCAGGAAGAAAAGAGTGGGCCCAGACAGCTAAAGGCCTACCTCTGCCCTTAGAGGCTGGAAGCCAAGTTTATCAACTGAGAATCACAGATTGGTCCTATCCTCCAGCCCTGACCCACCTTGAGACCAGCAGGTGGACCAACCTCTGGAGTCACCTACCTGCCCTCACTGCTGCATAGTCCAGCATCTCTGAAGTACACCCGCTATTGGCTGATTAATACTTAGGAAATTATAAAGTGCAGAGTCAGATGCTCTGCTATATAGACAAAGCTCAGGGTTGCGGTTACTTTCCACTATTCCAACCGATTTAGGAGGCAACCTCCATATAGAATACCAGCAAACCCAGAGCATCTGGGGAGTCGCTGGAGGATGAAACAACTGGCTCAGCCCATAAATAACAAAGCTGTATGGCTAGCACAGGATCCTGTTACACAAAGAGGGGAAGCTATTCAAATAAAGATAGATTTAGCAGATACTGTACACATGAGCAATACAGGTTTTACAACAGCAAAGCTCACAGGAAGATGGTTTTTCCATTTTAATTTCGTACCATAATTTTTAAACTCATGGTTTTATTCAGTATTTCCCTTCATTTTGGGTTTTGTTTTACATAATCTCTTTTTAAAGAAAAAATGAAAAGTGTGTGTGTGTGTGTGTGTGTGTGTGTGTTGTTGTTGTTTGCTCACACATACACATATGCACCTCACATGTGGTGGTTTAATAGTTAACCATACCTGGTCCCCAAGGGGTGGAACTAGTTGGGAAGAATTAGGAAGTGTGGTGTTGTAGCAGAAGGTGTGTAACGGGAGACAGGCTTTGAGGTTTCAAAAGATCCCTGCCATTCAGTGTGTTCTTTCTCCCTCCTACATGCTGATCAAGATGTGAGCTCTTAGCTTTCCTGCTATCAGACATTTATTTGCTCCACTATCATGGATTCTAACCTCCTGGAACTATAAACACAATTCAACACTTTCTGCCCTGGTCATGGTATTTGTCACTGTAATAGAATAACTAATACACATTACATGTTGGTGCCTGTGGAGATGAGAAGAGACTATCTACATCCCTGGACATCCAGGTACAGATGGCTGTGAGTGACTATGTAGGAGACTAATCATGTGTCGTGAAAGCAGGAGAGTGGACTGTCTAGTGGAAGAACAGGATGAGCAGGAAGTGGCAAGTAGTACAGCGATAAAGGAAGAGGAACAATAACACAACAGAATATGACATATACATATGAAAATGTCATAATGAAATCTACTATTCTGCATGCTAAATTAAACATTTTATTTTTATTTAAGGAGTTAAAACCTAGAAACTACAGTCCAAACTTACGGCAACCATTAAGATTAAATCACCAGGTACCCAATGTAATTATATATGTAACTTCCATTTACTAGAGAAACAAAAACCATTATGAATACATTGTAGTCCCACTGTTCTCCATCCAGTGACTAACTACAGCACTTCTCTTATCCTCTCAAATACAGTATTTTGAGTTCTTCCTCTTTCTTTCTCTTATATATGAAACTCTGTGAGAGAAGAAAATATCCTAAAATTTCATCGTGGGGTAGAAAGGAGCTACATGGGTTAAGAGGAAGAACTGTAACTCTCACGTGAATGAGATGGCCCAGATGAACAACCTTAGCAAGTGTTTGGGGATGAAGAATGGGAGGTAGCCCAAATAGATTAGAATCAGAATGCATAGGACGGAGGCTGGGATATAATGGAAGATAGCTTAGGAGTTAATATCTGCCATGCGCCCAGCTGATAAGGCTATTCTAAAACATAGCAGGTGTTTGTGACTTTAATTGTGAAAGCAAGTTAACTAATACTGCCATAATAATTATAAGCCTAATAATAAGCATTTATTACACCATACCATTAAATTAACAACTTAGCTGTGTTTTGTGGAATGTGTAAGCTACATACCCACATTAACAATAAGGTTAAGACGGGGGGGGGGGGGGGGGGGTGGGGGGGGGGCAGGAGGAGGCCGGGGGGGGGAGGGACTCTGAAAAATCTACCCCTTGAGATGTTGATTCTCATTAACTTATTAGCATTCTGAAATCACTTAGTCAGAGATAGTCTTAAACCTTGTCAATGAGGGTTATCATAAAAACTACTTAAACCATTTCCCCCCTCTGTAATCCTAGCAGTTAGGAAATAGAGTTCCAGGCCTGCCCTGCTTACTCAGAAAGTCAAGGTCAGCCTGTACCTTTTCAAAACCCAAAACAAGCAACTCACAGTAATTCAGCAGGACACTTATTCATATTCACTAACATACAGGAAAATACTAATAAAAATATACTACCAAATACTTAACATGTAAGAATGAGTTGGTTGGAAAGGGTGAGATTTACTGAATATATATTAACATGAATGCATGTGTTTATTAAAACACATGTAGCATAAATGTGAATGTAATCACTCTCAAGAAGAAATGGAAAGAGGCTACTAAGTTCTTCAAAAGCTAAGCACTTGTAAATAAGATAGGACATGTTTCATTTGTACTTTTTAAACTTCTATTTCTGCTAAGTCAGATGACTATGCTCCCCATAGGTTGCATCCTCCTGGTAGGGAGATCCATAGAAAGGACCTGAGTTTGTTTTAGAAACTCCTCAAGGTTTCCAAGTAAAATGAAAACACAAAGATTCCTTTTAAAAGCTAATTGGCTGGGTGCAGTGGTGCACACCTGTAATCCCAGCACTTGGGAGACAGGCAGATTTCTCAGTTTGAGGCCAGCCTGGTCTAGAAAGCAGGTCCAAGACAGCCAAGAATACACAGAGAAACCCTGTCTCAAAAAAACAAACAAAACATAAAAAAGCTAATAGAAGAGTATCCTCCTCAAACTGTCTGAACCTTCCTAACGCTGTGACCTTTAATATAGCTCCTTATATTGTGGTGACCCCAACCATAAAATTATTTTCGTTGCTACTTCATAACTGTAATTTTGATACTGTTATGAATGGTAATATAAATACCTGTATTTTCCAATGGTCTTAGTGAAGACTTTCTGTGAAAGGGTTGTTAGACCCCGAAGGGGTCAGGGCCCATAGGTTGGGAAGCACTGCTCTAAAGAATTCAGACAATAAAGAATATAACTTTGTACACTTTTACCTCAGCTTTTATTAGACAAAATTCTTTTCTACCAAATAAGTAATATTTGGTCAATAACAACTACACAATGAGCCTTCCCTTCCAGCCCATCTCCATTTTTCTTTGTGTCACCACCCACCAATCCTCAGAACTACTTTCTACTAGCACCCCCAGTGGCCAGACCTGGCTGTGACTCAGATAGGTGATTTTCACTATCTTTCTTCTCCTCCATTACAGTCTCTCCAGTCTCACTCTCAGTGATATGGCAGCCAGCTTGCAGAAGAGCCTGCTCCCAGCCCATCTCCATCCCACGGAGACTCTTCTTTGTGGTGCAGACTCAGCTTAGCTCTTTCCACCTACCCTCTCAGTTTTCCATTCAAGCCATCTCTATCCGTTTGTATCGCCCACCAATCCCCAGAAACACTTTCGACCATGGACCTCAGTGACCAAACAGGGCTGAAACTCAGGTAGTAGTAGGATTGCCTAATTATCATTCCTGTCCTTCTTTACACTCTCTCTAAACTTATTCAGGCTTGCAAAAGCTACTCCTCCACCCCAACTCAATTCACTGGAGACTCCACCTCTAAGTACAGACCCAGGTACCCCTAGCCCTTTCATTTCTGTCTCTCCAAACCTATCTTTATCCCTTCTGCATCCTGACTGTAGAAGCCCTTCCTCTTATCACACCCCAACTCTTGGGGACTCCCTTAGTTGATGCCTACCCAATACCCCTAGCTCTTTCCCACAGTGCCCTCAGCCTTTGCTCCTAGTCTATTTCCATTCCTTTTTACCACCTACCAACATGCAAGACACTCTAACCAAGACTCCACAGCCACCACACTTGCCTAGGATCCAAGAAGGGTAACATTAGCCAGAGAACAGAACACACACCCAACAAAGACAACACCAGATATCAGTACCAAAAAACACCTCAAACATCAGAATTCTAGGTGCCTAGACACAAACACAAAAAGACACACATGAACAACCAAGACAATATGCTTCTACCAGAAGCCAGTAATCCTTTGCTCCTAGTCTATTTCCATTCCTTTTTACCATCTACCAACATGTAAGACACTCTAACCGAGGGACTCCACAGCCACCACAGTTGTAATATAGCTGGAGCAGAAGGCAAGCATTTTAAAATAGCAAGTATAAATACACTCAAGGTTCTTAAAGAGGATATGAATAAATCCTTTAATTAAACCTTTTTTAAATAAATTGAATGAAATGAAAAAAATTCAAAACAGAACAGTTAGAATGTTAAACAAAAATGGTTACCTCAAAGAAAATGTTAAATCAAAAAATAAATAAATAAATGAATAAAAAGGAAGGAAGGAAGAAATAAATAGAAAAAAGAAAGAAGAGAACAAAACATCCAGAAATTTAAGGACACTATGAAAAAAAAAAAATCAAATCTATAAAAAATGTGGACAGAGGAAGAAAAAACCAGATCAAATGCACAGAAAATATTTTCAGCAAAATATTTCCCCAAACTAAGGAAGAAAGTGCCTATCAAAGTACTACAACATACATAATTTATAGAAGCATATAGAACACCAAACAGACAGGATAAGAAATTTTCTCGTAACACACAATAAACCAAATACTACATGTAGAGAACATAGAACAGCTATTAAAGCTAATAGGGAAAAAGACCAAGTATCATATAAAGGCAGACACCAGACTTTCCAATGAAGACTTTCAAAGCCAGAAGTCTACATTAAAAAAAAACAAAACCAAAAACCAGGAAGAACACTTTGCATACTGCTTGAGCACCATCTTAATTAAAGCTGGGTATCAACAACAACAACATCTATACAAACACACAGACACTAAACTCACTACTGAAAGAAAAAAAACCTGTCAAGACAGAAATGAAGAAGGAAATTTAATGTTGTTTGTTTGTTTGTTTTTGTTTTTGTTTTTGTTTTTGTTTTTGTTTTTGAGACAGGGTTTCTCTGGGTAGCCTTGGCTGTCCTAGACTCGCTTTGTAGACCAGGCTCTCCTCGAACACACAGCAATCTGCCTGCCTCTGCCTCCCAAGCGCTGGGATTAAAGGCGTGCGCCACCACCGCCGGCTAATTTTTTTTTTTAAAGAATTGAATGAAAATGAAAACTCAAGAGACACAACGAAGGCAGTGCTAAGAGCAAGTTCATACCACTAAGTGCTTACATTAAAAAAAAGAGGAGAGATTTCATGTTTGTAACTAAATGGCACATCTGAAAGCTCTAGAGGAAGAAATAACACAAAAAGTATAGATAGCAAGAAATAATGTAATTTAGTTTAAATCAATAAAATAGAAACAAACAAAAACAAAGACTTAATGACAGAGTTGGTTCTTTGAGAAAACCATTAAGATGGATAAACCCTTAACCAAATGAATTAAGACACAGAACAAGATGCAAATTAATAAAATGAGAGAGATAAGAGGGTACATTATAACAGATACCAAACAAATCCACAGAATCATACATACTTTAAAAATCTAACAAACTAACCAGAAAACCTTGAAGTGAATAAATTTATGGATCTATCAAAGTTAAATCAAGATCAAACTGCTAGAGTGGTCAAGCACCTTAGAATAGATGGAGAAAACCTAAAACTAGTATTCTGCTAAAAGAATAGAGCAATAGAATGACTCTGTTGTGATTTGAACGAGAACGGTCCCCATAGGTCCGTATGTTTGACTGCTTAGTCCCCAGTTTTTAGAACTGTTTGGGAAGGATTAAGAAGTTTGGCCTTGTTAGAGCAGGTGTGGCTTTGTTGAAGGAGGTGTGTCCCTGAGGGTAGACTTTTCTAGGTTTCAAAAGCCTACACACAGCCAGGTCTTACTCTCTCTCTACCTGAAACGTATGGAATGAGAAGTGAGCTCTTTTAGCTAGTGCAGCTCCAGAGTCATGCTTACCTGCCAACTGACACTATCCTGACAGCCATGACAGTCAAAGACTAAGCCTCTGAAACTGGAAGCAAGCCGCTAATTAAATGCTTGCTTAAAGGTAACCTTGGTCACGGTATGTCATCACAGCAACAGAGAGGCAACTAAGGCAGACTCTTGATGACATTCTGCTCTATCCATAGATCAGTGCCTCACTCAGCCATCACTAGAGACACTTCTTTTTCCAGTAAATGAGAACTAACAGAGAGACCCACAGCTGGACAATGTTCAGAGAGTGAGACATTGGAACACTAAGTCATAAATAAGATGTCTTCCTCATACCTATTCCCCTTAGAGCCCAGTGACGCATGTGGAAGAGGGTGTGGAAAGATTGTGAGAGCCTGGGTGATGGGTGACTCCAAGGAATTTGTCTTCCATACACGTTTCTGGTACACATATAGAAATCACAGAAACCACTGCAGCCAACACAGGGTTTGAGCAGGTTTAAGCTAGAAAGAAGGGGTCCCAGTGCTGTGGGGGGGCAGTGGACATGTACTTCCATTCCCTAAGTGAGAAACTATCTGCAAATTATAGCTACTGGCAAAGGAAAAATTCATTTTCTCCAATGGAGTCTTGCTGGGTATATTAAACACACATCAGGGTATGTCACTTTCCCAGGAGTAGAATGCTATTTTTGTAAACTTTACGGCTCATTTTGCTTTATTTGGGTATTTCTTGTCTTATTAGTCTTTGCTTGCACATTCTGGTCTCCACTTTTGTGTAGGGTTTATTTGTGTCATTGTTTGACAGAAAGAGGGTAGGTGGGAGGGAGGAGGAGAGAGAAATAGTGAAATTGGGTAAATGAGAAGGAAGCAGGACCTGGGACCTGGGAGGAGGTTTGGAGAGAGAAAAGAATGATAGTGTATGGAGCAATTTCTTTTCCAAATAAAGAAAATGTAGGACCATAGGGCTTAGAGGGAAGAAAGGAAAAAGAAATATAATTATATTATAATATCAAAAGATTAAAAACAATACTGCTGTAAACTTCAAACCCCTACCCAGATCTAGCCAATGGTCAGAATATTCTCCACAGTTGAGTGGAGAGTGGGATATGACTTTCTCACGTACTCTGGTGCCTCACATTTGACCATGTCCCCTGGAGGGGGAGACGTGGTGGCACTCAGAGGAAGGACAGCAGGTGACCAAGAAGAGACTTGATACCCTATGAGCATATACAGGGGGAGGAGGTCCCTCTCAGTCACAGTCATAGGGGAGGGGAGTAAGGGGAAAAGGGGAGGGAGGGAAGAATGGGAGGACACAAGGAATGGGATAACCATTGAGATGTAACAAGAATAAATTAATAAAATTTAAAAAATAAAACAAATTAAAAACTACATAGTAACATCAGTGTCTTATAAAGAACAAATTTAACTGTTTTTTAAAAGTATAAATTAGCAGTGGTAGTGGGGCATGCCTTTAACGCCAACCCTCAGGAGGAAGAGGCAAAGCCAACCTGGTCCACAGCGTATGTTCCAGGACAGCCAGGGCTACACAAAGAAACACTGTGCTGAAAAAAAGCAAAAACAAAAAACAAACAAAGCCTGTGAATTACGTACTTGAGGTCCTGCAGAAGGTCTTTCGCATTCAGCATGGTGATTAGAGAAGTGGTAGCTGCAGGAATAATAATAATGGGAGTTCTTGACCCTGTAAGAAATTAAGGTAAAAAAGAATCATCATCACTGTTATTATTACTGAAATTACTTCCTTCATTAAATAACCTGTACACTTATAACCTTAATTCTTTTATACTAAATGATTTTAAAGTAGCAATAATGAAAAAAATATTTAATAGCACATGTAGCTTATTTCCTTCCAAGCAAAAACACTAAGTAGATACACTCAATATACATACCTAAGTATATTAGCCCTGATTTTGTAAGCTAGTTCATGCACATTTACCTCCTCAAGTAAATCAAAGGGACAATCATACCTTTCTTCTGATTTGGGGGAGGTCTTGCTTGCGAAACTATAAAGAGAAAACACAATATTATAATTTTTATTTAAAAAAATTCTCCAACTTGCAAAAGGAAGCCTGAACATTGCCAATATTCACAGGACTCATGGTGAAACAAAAACATTCCATACTTTATGCCTCTGCTTTTTACAAATATTAAAATGTTGTAGCATTACTCAACAACTTGGTGTCATAAGAAATGAATAATTTAACAGTGCTATGTAGTATGTCCCTAGATGGATGTCTGCATCTGGTAAAGAAAAAAAAAATAGTTTTATAATACAGCAAGTAACTGTTATAAATGTAAAAGAAGAGTACTAAAAGAACATCTCTAATGCAGTATATTCAAGGCAAGGAAACTGAGGAAAGAGAAAAAGTTATTGGTGATTAAGATCTGAGATAGTTTTTAAATTCTTTTCTGTCTTTAAGATTTTTAAATGATTTTTCTTCAGAGAAAGACCATTAAAAGCAGTGAGTCAACTATATCTGATTATCTATGTAATCTATACTGTCTGGAAACGACTTCAATGGTAGTAACTATGGCTGCATTATAAAACACAAATATTTCTGGTTTTATTATTCTATTTGTAGCAGCACAGAAATATTTGTTAGCATATGGCACTAATTCATTATCTATAGAAAAGAATAAATAGTGTTGTATGTTTGGTTTTATTATTTATCTATATAACATCTTCTGAAATACTTTTTATGTGTCACATACTGTGATGAAGCACACAAGAATGTGAGCACTTATCCAGATCATTAAATTACATAGAAGAAAAAAAGAGTACATACTAATATTTAAGAAATAAATCATTAGGCGGAAAAAATTCAGAAGCTGGGTGGTGTTAGCACATGCCTTTCACATACCTCTGGAGGTGGAGGCAGGTGAATCTCTGTGAGTTCTGGTCTACAGAGTGAGTTCTAGGATGGCCAAAGCAATACAGAGAAACTCTATCTTGAGCCCTGCCCCTCAACCCCCCCCCCCAAAAAAGAAACAAATCATTTGGGAGAGTAAAGCTCTCAGGATAGACTGTGGTAGAATATGGTAATAGGACCTACATGTACTGCAGGTACATGCACAAGGTGGGGGGGGGGGGGTGATGCGGGGAGATGAGGGTAGGACAAAGAGATGCTAACTGTGAATGAGGTCTCTGAGACTAGGCGCAAAACAGTATACCTAACTGATAACAGTTGTTCCATGGAAAATGTGTTTTAGCAACTCCAAAACCACTGCTTTTATGTAACATAATTAAACTAGTGAATGGTGGGAAAGATTCAAATTCATAGTCAATTCTCAGAAAGTTACCACCTGTAAGTGAATACAGAGTACAACCATTTTTTAAATAAACTCCATTCTTTAGGGAGCAAGGTGCTACATCCTAATGAATTCTTCATACTCTGCATAGTTATTTTGTTATGATTATAGAATGTACAGTATGACCATTACAAAGACAAGCTCACACATACACATATTTGTAATAATTTAATTTTTTCTTGTCCCAAGGAAACATACAAACTTTATTAACTGATTTCTAGGACCATGAATAAATGTGAGTAGCTAGATCATATTATTTGGTATATAATACAGTCTTGGGAAATAGCATTTGGTGGAGGATAAGCTAGAGATATATTAAATAGAAAAATGCACACACTACATAGAAAAGATGCTATGAGAGGGAGATGAGAAAGAAAATATATGTCAATGTCGTTTCAGTCAGATTTGTTTTCTATCATGGGAATCTACAGGTAGATTTAGGAAGTAAAGCAACGTTTGCTAAAATAAAGTCTCAAAAGACCAAGTACAGGAAAAATTAAAATTTTAAGAGCTCATACATGTAAAGTTCAAAAAAAAAAAAGTAATAGGTTCCCTGTGCTTAAGTGTTTAAGTAGCAAAGCAGAGGCCCAGTGAAACTCATGTTGATGAGCTTGATTAAGAAGAGAAAAACAGAGCCGGGCGTGGTGGCGCACGCCTTTAATCCCAGCACTTGGGAGGCAGAGGCAGGCGGATCGCTGTGAGTTCGAGGCCAGCCTGGTCTACAAAGTGAGTCCAGAATGGCCAAGGCTACACAGAGAAACCCTGTCTCGAAAAACCAAAAAAAAAAAAAAGAGAGAGAGAGAGAGAAACAATTGTGTGGGCACAATAAAAATTCTGTATGGTATGCTCATAGATTTACAATATTAATACTGTGAAAATAGCTACACAATCAAAAGTGATCTAGTTTCAATGTGATTCTTATAATAATTCAAATGACATTCTTTACAGAAATAGAGAAGGAGGAAAAAAAAAAAACTAAATTTCACAAGGAAACATAAAATCTCTCAACTGGCCACCGAAATTATGACCAAAAAGAACAATCACCTAGTTTCAAATTATATTACAAAGCCATAGCAACAAGTGTATTGTACCAACATAAATACAAACATATAGAGAAAAAGAATAGAATGTAGGATTCAGAAATGAACCCACATACCTATAGCCATTTAATTTTTTACAAAGGTATGAACAGCATACATTGTAGAATATAAGTCTCTTAAAAAAAAATAGTGCCTGAAAATATCCACATGCAGAAAAGAATGAAACCAGTTCCCTTTCTTTCCTCCTGTACAAAGTCAACTCAAATTGACTCCAAGACCTCAAGGGAAGACATGACTCTCCAAGTGCGAGGTCAGAAGGAGGACACTTTGTTAAGGACTTCTAAGGACTCCAGGTTCAGAAAACACCCACAGCACGGGTAAATGAACTACTTGAGGGTCCAAGGCTTCTGCAGAGCAATAAGAACAGTAGAGTGAACGACCTACAGGAGGGAAAGCACTTGTCAGGTGCATACTATAGAAAGGATTAATATCTTGAATCTAGAAAGAGCTTGAGAAACTAAACACACACACACAAAATCTTGTCAATAAATGGGTATATAAAATGAAGATACTGCTTAAAGATCTTAGTACAAATAACAAGAAAAAGGTTCAATATCCGTAACCATCAAGGAAATTCAAATAAAAACTAGATTGTGATTCTCTATCCCCTATGTAAGAAGTAACATGGGGAAAAAAAAAAAAAAAAAGCCAGCGAAATTGCTCAGTAGGCAAAAACATTTGCTTACAAACATGACAACTGTGTTCAGTCCCCACACATGGTGGAAAGAGATCAATTGCATTCTGATTTCCGTACATGTGCCTTGGCAAACAAGGGCTCCCGATCTCTCTCTCTCTGTGTCTGTGTCTCTCTCCTCTCTCTCCTTCCTCCCTCTCCTTCCTCCCTCCCCCTTCCCCCCTCCCTCCCTCTGTCCCTCTCATCCTTGGTGTAACTTAAAAAAAAAATTATAACAAAATACTGGCAAGGATTTGAAAGGGGAGGTATTTACATACTAATTGCAAAACCACATTTTACAGTAGCCATTATGGATTTCCACATGGTGGGTTCCTTAAAAACAAAACAAAACAAAAACCACAAGATTCCGCTATAAACCACTGCTAAGTGTACATTAGAAGATGATTAAGTACCCCCCCCCCAAAATGTAGTATATATACATAATGGAGTTAATTCAGCTGTAATGACTAACAAGTATGGTCTGGAAGAAGGTTCAGCAAGTAAAGTGTCTGTTATGCAAGCACAAAGATCTATGTATGCTTGGACACCCTAACCAACTGTCAGGTACAGTGATGTGTGCCTGTAACAACCCTCGAGACTGGGGAGGTGGTTAAAGATAGGTCATTGAAGTTCACTGGCCAGCCAATCTAGCCTAATCCATGAATTCCAATTTTGCTAAAATCATTGTTTCAAAACAAAGTAGAGAGTCATTGAGAAAGACATCTAAAACTTATGACCACCAAACATATAACACCAAATAAAAAATTAAGCCAGATTCAGGAAGACAAGCAGGATACTTTCTCTCATATATGAAGCCTAGATTATTTTTTATAAACACACACATTAATATATGCCCATGCACACCACAAGAACAGAAAGGGGACTAATTTGCTAAGGGGAAGCAGAAGAAAGTAACAGGTAAAAAATATGCTCAATGCCCACATTTGGTATTGCCTATATAAATTAAACTGGTAAGGTGACTCACTTTACCCAGTTTCATCAACTGCAGAAAAGAAATAATCCTACATCCTACTAAATGCCACAAAAAAATTTTAACTACTGGTGTATTCTAAATCCTTAGCCAGATCTGGAATCTATTTATGTCACTTACTTAGCCCTGCTGCAGCTACTGCTGCTGCTGCTACCACCACCACCACCAGCACCACTACTACTAAAGCAAATGCAACCACTGTCAATATGCCAACCAATAAAAACCAAAAGAAATATTATAGTTCCTTTGCTTGGTTACAAATGATTGAATTCCTTATTTTAAATGTCATAAGGAGAACCTTTCCACAAGACATTTCATATAGTCATCAAGCAGCAGCAGGATCTATCTTCACAGACTTTTCAATTTAGTGGGTTGAATCCACAGGAATTTAAGTTCTGAACTCACTTTATCTTCCCACTTCTAACTACTAACAGCGTCTATAGATATGTGCTACCAACCAGTCTGACAACACACTAATCTGGCACATATGATATGGAATCTCAATTAACTTTTAATTTGAAAGGGATATTAAAATGTTTGGTGTGCCCCTCCCCCTAGTAAAAGCCTAATAACTTTTAGCCAGAAAGTGGCACGATACTATTTTCATCTTATATCTTCTACAAAATAAAAATAGGAGATTTAGACAGAGAATAAAAGGAGAACCTTTTGGAGAAGATGTCATGGTACAGGCCTTTAACCCCAGCAGGAGGTAGGAGCATAAGCAGGCATATTTGGTTTTGCAGTCTTTCTGGCATATAACATTGAGCTTCTGGCCAGCAGGAGCTTAAAAAAACTCGGACAGAATTAGTTTAAAAAAAAAAAAGTCCTTGTCAAATTATGTGTAATTTAAATGAAGGCTTTTTACTCCTCTCTAAGGCTAAGTGGGAAAAGGGTGTAAGAATTACTATTAAATTGATTGAATTAATTGAATTATGAAACAGATTTTTATATATTCAGATGCCTCTGACAGTTTCTACCTTTTATCTTTGGGAGGGCAGAGAAAGAGCAGAAAATTAGCAGACTGATACAATATGGTCTGCTGACTACAAAGATGCTCTAATTTAAGGAAACGGTGAGTCTTAAGGTAGAGACTAAGAAGTGAAACAGGTGAAGGGGGTATGCATAAAAAGTAAATCTGAGAGAACTCAGAAGAAAGGAAAGGTGTAAGGAGATATGAAGAATGCTAACTAGTTTGGGGGCTGAAAAACAGACTTAATAGTGGTGCCACTTACTGAAATATACAGAGATCTTGGAGTGTGTATGGGGGAGGGAAAATGTTTAATTTGTTTTAAGATGCCTACAACTTATTTTCATACAGAAGTGAAAAACAATATTTTCAGTATCAAGTGACAAAGCTAGACAAACATAAAAATTTGGAAATTATCAGCATACACATTTTGGGGGTTTCTCTGTGTAGCCTAGCCCTGGCTGTCCTGGAACTAGGTGTGTAGGCCAGGCTGGCCTAGAAGTCACAGATAACCATTGGCCTCTGCTTCCCAGGTGCTGGGATTAAACGCATGCACCACCACTGCCCAGCTCAGCATACACATTTAAAACTATAGGATGTTTATAGAAGTAATCCATCCAACAAATCACTTATAAGCTGAATAACTAATACCGTAAGAAATTTGATTGAAGTAAACAAGTCTCAATCTCACATGAGTGTACAACACACACACACACACACACACACACAGAGAGAGAGAGAGAGAGAGAGAGAGAGAGAGAGAGCGCGCTATAGGCCAATTATTTAAGAAGAATTCTAAATTATAAGCAAACGATTTAAAGCAAGAAGGCTGGGCACAGTGGGATATCTTCAATCCCAAATCAGGAAGTAGAGAAAGGTGGGCCTCTTTGAGTTCAAGGACAACCTGGCCTACAAAATGAGTTTTACAGGTAGGTTTACACTATAAGATCCTATCTCAAAATAATAAAGTAATAAACTAGCAAAAATAAAATAATCTTATCCTTTCACTATGCTAATTTATAATCTACTTAAATTCATTTCAAATGAGTTTACTAGTAGTAGTACATGAAATTGTAGTCACAAGTGGTTTCCCTGTCAAGAGAAAACACTGGGTCAGGACTAAAACACCCCAACCCAGTGTTCCTGCTTTCAGTCCCTGGATGGGAGGTGGGTCTCACTGGCAACCATGGGGTGGGGATGTGACAAGCCAAGAAGCACAGTGGGAAAACTGTACCTGCTGGAGTCTCCCTTTTCAGACTCTTGATTGTGGTCTCTGAAACCAGAGTTAAGTTAAAAGAGCCCACTCCCCTAAAGCAGATGGACTGATAGTCCTAAGACACAGCTTTCATTAAGGAATTTGTTTTTCTGAGTAGAAATCTGGGAAGGGTTAGAGGGCTGCTGCTTGTGACTGCTATGTTCTGTAATTGTGACAACTTTCAAAACTGTACTTTACTAGAACTCTGCCAGCCATCACAACCCTGAATTTGATTGTGCCCCCCCCCCCCCAACAATCTTCTCTATTCTTGAAGCTGGGGAGGTGGGGAGCTGGCTTGAATTTAACAAGTTTATTTCACAAAAGTGCTCAAAAAATTAGGACAAATAAAGATTTCAAGCCATAAACATCCATTTAAAGTGGTTTTTAAGGCCAATCTAGTACTAGTGTCTAAATTTCTTTAAGAATGGTGGGTAAGGGGCTGGAGAGATGGCTCAGAGGTCAAGAGCACTGACTGCTCTTCCAAAGGTCATGAGTTCAATTCCCAGCAACCACATGGTGGCTTACAACCATCTATAACGAAATCTGTACACATAATAAAAATAAATAAATAAATCTTTAAAAAAAAAAGAGTGGTGGGTAAGCGCTGTGGGTATATGGAAGCAAATATTAATGATGCCAAGTGTAAGAAAGCGTGTCTACAATACCAGTACAGAAAGCAAAGGCACGAAGGTCTAGTTTGAAAAAGATTCTATCAACAACAACAACAAAACAAAATTAACCCAGAGAGTAAATGGCAAGGCATGATGGTGTGTACCTGCAACACCTGAACTTCATACAGAAGGATTAAGAGATCAAGGTCTAGGCTTGCTAGTCTAAGCTGCAGAATACACTGACTCTTAAAAAAAAAAAAAAGGAACTAAAGGTATAAATAAAATAAGAAAGCTCACAGGCATAAGCAGGGCATATCTGAGATATTTTAAACATTTAGTTTAGATTAAATTCCTTCCATTAGCTAAAACTTCTGTGTTCTTGGGTACACATGAAAAAAGCAGCATAGGATATTAAGAGTTGAAATTTTTAGAACCCAATACTTCACAAATAATTGTCTTCTTATATAGAACCCAATTCCCTTCTTTTCATAATTAATCTGTTGCTCTGACAAAACACCCTGAACAAGGACTGATAAGATGGTTCAGCAGATAAAGGTGCTTGCTGCCAAGCATAACAACCTAAGCTCAATGCCCAGAATTCAAAAGGAAACAACACCCTAAACAGCCCTCTGGCTCACATATATGCTCTGTGGAATGCAGTGTGCACACATGCAATCTCACAAACATACTTAAAAAAGAAAGAAAAAAAAAAAAACTGGCAAAAGCGGTCTAAAGGAGAAAGGGTCTATTTTGGCTTACAGTTTCAAAGAGATACAGTCCATTACTGCAGGGAAGACATGGCAGCAGGCAAGGGAGGCATGGAGGAGGAAGCAGGTCAGTTGGTCACACTGCATCGACACTCAGTAAATACAGAGTAAACATGAAGTAGGGCCAGGATAGAAAGCCTCCAGGTCTACCCCCAGGGCCTTTCCTCCACTCATGAAGCTTCCACAACTTTCCCAAATAACATCACCACCTGAGAAACAAGTATTGAGACACATGAGACTAGGGGAATATTTCACACTCAAACACAAACACCCCTTAACTTCCATTTCTACACACACACAACACTTGAGTCGTGACTTCTTACATCATTAACTTCTTTCTACCCCTTTTTGATACTTATTATTAGAAACTACAAAAGCTCATATTAATTCACGAATACAAAACTGGATAAGAATACTCAAAGCGTTTTTTTGTTTTCTTTCCTTTTTGTAATTTTTGAATCTCTTATGTGATCTTCTTTAGGCTGACAAATCACAACTTCATATCCTTCCCTCCCCAGAAAGGTTACACACCTGCTTCTATAATGTAGCTATCGTTCATGGACATTATTCTTTGTACCCAGAGTCATCTGTCATCCCTGCATATGTTACTTTTTTCCTTCTTCCTACAAAGTGCTCTTTAGCTTATCCTAATACACAGAAATAATTAGGAATATACTATTTGTGCTTACATGGGTCAACAAGAATCATTTTTTAGGTACTGAGAAGAGATATATGCTAAAATAGCTTTGATAGTACCCTTGCTTACCAACTATTTTAAAAAGTGATTGTAGAACTTCTAAGTGCTCACCAACATATGCTGAACTTCTGTAGAAAAAATATTCCAAATTTGCATAGAATATCATGAATCTAAAACAAAGAATTATTGAGTAAAGGAATACAAAAAAAATCTTAACCAAATTAAAAGCATCATCTAAAAATGTCCTTTAACTCTTCAACTACATCAAATTGTTCAAACAAATGTCCCCATGAAACAAGCACACTGGCATACACCTACAACTCCAGCTCTCTGGGAGGCAGAGGTAGGCAGATGTCTACAAAGCAAGTCCAGGACAGCCAAGGCTACACAGAGAAACCTTGTCTCAAAAACAAAATAAAACACAACAAAAACAGACCCCATAGTGTAATTTATATGCTACTGTTACACAGTCACATAACTTGTTCTGTTGATGATTCTTGTGATGTCGATCTTGACTGTCAACCTAACAAGCTCTAGAAGCATCTGAGAGAGACTGTCTAAATGATGTTAGCTTCCAGAAGCATCTGTAAGGGATTATATAAATCATACTAATTGAGATAAGAAGAGTCACCCTGAACATAGGAGGCACTACTTCAGGTGCAGGGGTCCCATACTGCATGCAAAGGAGAAAGCTAATGGAGTGAGCCAAATTGTCCACCTCTCTCTGATTCCTGACCAGATGCAATGTTACCAGCATCCTCCAGCTCCTGCCACTGGAATTTCGCTCAGTGATGAACTGTACCCTTAATTTTTTAATAAAAATAAACCATTCTTTAAGTTGCTTTTGCCAGATATTTTGTTACATATACAAATGAGTAATCCAGCCTTTAAATCAAATTGAGAAAAAGACAGCCCAGTAAATAATATTAAAAATCAAAACTTCAAAGATTCTGAAAACTATTCATTTTAACTTCTTTATGTTTTTCTGTTAAGAATATAAATATTAATGAATGATGCTGGCCAAGGTCTAGTAAGTATTTTGTATATATCACCAGTTTAAGAACTGCTTAAGGAATGCTGATGATTAATTTGAAGAAAAATGGTCTTTCACTGTATTTAAGCAAAACAATGATTTCTTCAGATTACTACACATCAAAAAACATCCATTTATATGACGATCTAGAAAAAAATCAGTTTTATATTTTTACCTGGTCTAGGTACAGGCTGGGCGGCAGGAGTTTGAGTCTTACGGGCAGATGCACCTTCCTTTAAAAGATAAAAATTGATGTGTGACATCAAAATTCATTTACATAACAATTAAACAGTTTAAAGAGATCTCATATTGCACATCTCAGTCAGTCATTTGGCCCAGACCTATAAGTTTAAAAATTAACCTACTTAAGAGGCTGACAGAAGACTACTGTGTGTCTGAGAACAGCTGGTGCTATATAAGTGAACTCCAGGCCATTCTGAGCTACACATGAGATCCTGTCTCAAAAAGACCCCCTGAACCTAAAAAAATTTACCACTGCCACAGCCAGAGCTGCTGGTGGTGGTATGCCTTGTCTGCCTTGATGCAATAGACCTTAAAACCACGAGGCAAAATAAACAAGTAAACAAAAGCCCTCCTTATCTTTTATTCTATTTTTAAGAAGGTATACTAGTGAAGATACTTACTGAAAAAGTACAGTGTTACTAATGAACAAGTACTAAAAGAATGGAATACTTTTAATGATTTGCCTAAATGATGAGGAGGAGGAGGAGGAGGAAGAGGAGGATGATGATGATGATGATGATACAAAAACGGTACTGCTTGACTTTTTCGGGTTAACTTTTGAAGCTTATTTTTAATGAAGTGTTGGGGATCAAGCTTAAGGCCATGTACATGTTAGACATATCGTAGTCTACCTATTTTAAAGTCAACTCAAACGATTTCCCCTAAAAGTGCCAAAATGGATAAATGACACACAATTTCAAGTTAAAAAGATATAATAGTACTTTCTGGTACATCTTTAAAGTGGGGCTCTCTTTCAAATAAGTAAAGGTCTTTAAAATAGCCAGGACAAAATGACCCAGTATGATGGCTTGACAGGTATGGGTGGCTTGCTACTAAGTCTGAGAACCTGAGTTCAAGCCCCTTTCCCCACATGGTGGAAGGCGAGAGCCCTGTGGTATTTTCACCTCCATATGCATTGCTCCTCCACCTATACACACATATAAAATAAATGTAAAAAATTTCAATACCCAGGTAAATTCATTTATAAAAAATATTTTTGCGGGGCTGGAGAGATGGCTCAGTGGTTAAGAGCACTTCCTGCACTTCCAAAGGACCTGGGTTCAATTCCCAGCACCCACGGCAGCTCACAACTGTCTGTAACTCCAAGATCTGACACCCCTACACCAATGCACATAAATTAAAAATTAAATAAAATATTTTAAAAATATTTTTTTGCTATACTTAAGTTATAACCAAATAAGAATCTTTATTTTAAAAAATAATAATAAATGTTAATTACTGGGATGTAATATGTATAAGAAAATATACTAAGTGTTGAAGTATACTCAGGAAGATACTTCTGAAATACTTCAGTTAGTAAGGCATCTGCCTTTTGTGCAATGGTTTCTACTATATTCACAACAATTTTTAACCCATTTTTCTTTACAGAAAGCTTCAAACAATAAGCTTCAAAACCATTGCTGTATGGAGATTTTATCCTCATTGTATTCTCAATGGAAAAGAATTTGACAAGTATCAAGATGAGTTATGGTTCCGTAACCAAAATCAGCTATTATCACAAGGAGCACTTAAGATTACTAAATGATTATTAAAAGGAGATTTTACATGAAAAATAATCTAGAATTAGGACAATATCCCACACCACTTTTAAAAGCTAAAAGAGGGAATACCTTCACTGTTAGTATAATGATACTCCTAGCCTTCAGTTACAATGTCATAGAAACCATTCTTTTTTTTTTTTTTTTCAGAAAAACAATAGCTACAATATTTACTAGCAAACACTCTTGGGGTCCAAAGCACTTAAAGACAGTGAAGTATCTTTTTCAAATGCACTTTCTTCTATGCAGTTAGTAGGCACACTGTATCTACCAGTTATTCTGAGTGCCAACTTCATGCATGTATTCATTTTCTGAAAACCCGTAATGCTTATTTACAATAAGATCATTAATGCAAGTAAATTAATGCAAGTAAAAAATTTAAATGTAAAATAATATAAGCTATCCCTAAAGTGAAAATTGAGAGCTTAATATAAGTTAGGAAACTTTTTGATTATATTTATCTCTAAGGTCAGCTTCAGAGACTCGTTTCATACTTTGTAATACCACTGCCTAGAACACAATAGGCACCAACTATTTGTTGACTCATTGTAATGGTGGGGTTTCTTCTTCTTCTTCTTCTTCTTCCAGTCATAATAGACCAGGCAAAAGACTGGAGCATGGAAGCAACACACATACAAACTTTTTTCCATTACAAATAAACTTTAAGAATTTGTCTACTTTTGAATAAACTCAAACCTTGATCCTTTTAAATATTAATAACGTTTTCAGTTTGTACAATAAACAATCCTTCTCAATGAAGCAAACACTCCCTGGTCACAAGAAAAGGCACATAATCTAACTAGGTCAAAGAGCCTTTTCTGAGGTTACTTCTTATAAATAAGAGTCAGGTGATAAGAATTCTAACCATTGTTAAATAGATGTATAATTAAACTGCTTTCAAAATAAAAATAAATAAATAAGAATTCTAACCATAAAGTTGAACTATGTGGTTAAGCCTAGAATCATTGATAATATCCTTTGATAACTTATGGGCAGGAAAGGCATAATTGGCATAAATAAATACATATAAAACAACACAATTCCCTCTGTTAACCCCCACTGCCTTGTCCTACTGGCATTCAAGTTCTACGTTTCCTCTAACAATTCTTCATAGCATGAATCATTAAAATCCCTCATCTTAATCACTCTGTACACCACTTACATACCTTTTAGCCTCAATTTACTGAACCAAATCCCTGTGAGTTGACAAAGAAAAACTTATCTACGTTATCTTCTTCAGTTATCTGAGTTGTCTAAATCACTAGAGTAGTTTTGCTTAATGTGACTCCATACACAGTTATACAGTGTGACACAACACTGTACTTGTTGAACAAGTACTTTATGAATAAGACAAAACTAGGAATATCCTTATTGTGTCATGTCATTAATTTATAACCATTTCCAGGGTTCCCTAGCCAACGCTCAGTGTAAAAAGCACATTATACTTGGATCTCTGTTGCTCTGAAATAAAATTAGATAAGCCATTGCATAAGAGATCTAAGAAACAATGTAACAATTCTACAACTCTTTACTATAAAGATAAAGAGTAAAAGGTGAAATACTTTCAAAGGTATATAGCTGTGTCAGGCATGAATTAACAAGAATAGTAATTTAGCAGTAATACTAAATAGACTGGGAATATTGTTGTTTTTAAAAGATATTTGGACTGCTGGAAACCCAACCATAAAAAAATAGTTATCACCCAGCCATGGCAGTGCATATTTTTAATCCGAACACTCAGGGAGGCAGAGGCAGGTGGATCTCTTGTGAGTTCCAGGCCAGCCTGGCCTACAAAGTGAGTCCAGGACAGCCAAGGCTAAAAAGAGAAACCCTGTCTCAAGGGAGGGGGCAAGGGGGGGTAGGAAAGGAAAGAAAGAAAGTTATCAACAGAAAACCACCAAAGGTGCTGACAAGCTGTGCTAACTGGAAAGGAAACTTGCTTGCTCTTGGGAGGAAGCGTGGGAAGAATCAAGCATTACAGCTACATTTGGACATGAAATATTTTGGGAAAGTTAAAGTAACTCAATGTATATGGAAGGAGAATAGAATGACAGAACTGTGTTTCCAGGAAATATTGAAGAAGACAAAAAACAAGATGTGTTCTTTATAAGTAGCTCTTATTTTAGTGAATGAGACAGTCTTAAGATCTTCTGGTGCTAAGAAATACAGTACCTACTGCTTAAACAAGTAGGCAAAGTATTTCCAGGTTATGTTAGCACACATATGCCATGCCAGTAAATGGGAAGGAAAAGACGGGAACATTTTATGATTTCACAGAGATATCAAGAATAGCTGTACATTTTAAATGATGTGGTGTCACTGAATTTTGAATTCAGAAGTGGACAAAATGGCATATGTTACAGTTATTTTATGATTAAAGAAAGAATAAGCACAAAATATATTTAAGCTCCTAGAAAGCACTGAAAATGTCCTCCAGTAACAGAACTGCCTCTCCTACACCACAGCAAACTCAGGGGGTTTCTCTGCTTTAAATGTTCGTGTTGTCAGCTGTCATGGGAGCATTGGAATTGTATAAAAGGCTTCTGCAGGGGCAGCAAGTGCTTACCACTGAACCATCTCTGCATCACCTTCAGTAGTTACTGTTTGTTTTTGTAATGATGGATAAAATAAGTTGTTTCAAAACAAATCCAAATCAATGTACTGTATGACAGTCAAGCTGGCACTTTTTAGATATATGAGGGAATTATAAACAAGAAGAGGAAAGAAAAAGAATCATGAGAATATTTTTTAAGTCATGGGAACAACAGATGAACAAGGAAGACTAAAAGTGAATCAATTATGTCCAATTCAGCAAACTAGAAAACCATAATAGAGTCAAGAAAAAGAAACACCACCCAACCCAAACAACTAAAAAAAACCTATAAATTATAGGAATAAGTAAGTTTATCTCAATAATAATCCTAAATGTAAAGGGCTTCAAACTCTCAAAAGATTAGCTAAATGGATCAGGAAAATGCAACCCAACAATTCATTGTCTGCAAGAAATACACCACATTGGCAAACATTGAGTCAAAATATAAAAGTCAATATACCAAAGGAAATCACTTAAATAAAACTGTCACTGATCAAAAAAGGAAAGAAAAGAAATGTATGGAACTAAAAATTACTACGTTAAACAAAATAAGGCAAACTCAGAAAAGCAAAGCACATTTTATCCCATATACAGAATCTGAATAAAAATAAAAATGAGACAAAACAGGAAGGAAAAACCTAAATTTCATATATTACACCCCTCTATTATTATAATGTATTTGCCTTTTTTATATATGCTGACTTGAGAGGGTTTCTGCCACCTTAACTACACAATGCCTTTAGTATTTTAATCTTAACAAAAGAAATACTAAATCAATTGCTATCAAAATCTATTCATATTTAAAAGGAATATAATACTCATTATAAGTAATACAAAATTGAAAAACACAATGCCAGTCAGTAATATTAAAAATTTATACCACTTCACTTTATCATTTGTACCGTTTTGATGCCTAAATGTTAAACTGGTCTAAACAATGAATGAATCATAAAAAGAAGGAAATATATACATATATATATATATTTATAAAAAAATTGTTTTTAATTATTTAAGAGGGACAGGAGAACCACGAAAATAATCTCCACCGATTTAACATTAAATTTTTCCTAAAATGTCTGCTGATGCAAAATAGTTTATGTGTGTCACTGACAGACTTCTCTAGTTGAAAGCAAGATAAGGACAATGTCAATAGGAAGTTGTGTGTGCCAGTTAGAAAGGGTCAATATTATTTTAGATGTGTATAAGGGTTTTAGACTGAGTAAAGCCTACTGCACTGTATCCCCCAAAATAAGTGGCAGTCATCTACCCATTAAAGACCCAAACAGAACAAAAGGACAGAGAATGAATTGTGTCTTCAAACTGAGAAATAAATTCCCTGTCTGCCTTAACATCTTACTGTAACTTACATGCCATGGGTTCTTGTGGGATTCAAACTTGAACAATACTAATTACTTTCTCAGTCTCCAGTGTGTTACTGTACAATGTTGGACTCTTGAAGTTCCATGAATATGTACGCCAATTTCTGGTCTCTCCCTCTATCTCTTTCGTGTGTGTGTGTGTGTGTGTGTGTGTTGTATTATAGGTGGGGCAAGAAAGGGATGTACCTAACCAAGAAGGTGAAAAATCTTAATATTAAAAATTTTTAAACCTCTAAAGAAACTAAAAACATTAGAAAATGAAAAGACTTCCCACATTCATGGATCAACAGAATAGTTAGATTGATATCTCTCCCCGCCCCCCCCACACACAGAGCCAGTTGAGCATCTCTAACTGAAAACCTTATTTATAAAACTTCCAAGCCTGACTTCATGTAAGAGTCAGTGAAAACTACATAAAAACATGAAACTATGCCCAGCAGATGTATATAAAGCATGTATGAAAAATATATAAGCTTCATGTTTAGGATTGAGTACTATTCCCAGACAATCACATTATGCTCATCAACTATTCCAAAGTCTGAGCACTCTTCAGGTATATTTTTATAAGCAATTACAGATAAAATTATGAGTGAAAAAACATCAAAATGTAGTAGTACTGACTTAGTACATTAAATATAATCAGGAAGCAACCCTTAATCGGATCTAAGATACATTCACAGCTGCTTTTTGAACCTACCTATGGATGTGCTGACCTTAGATACAAACTGACCCATAAAACATTATTAACAAACCATGCATGGTGATGCACACCTTTAATGCCAGCACTGGAGTGGCAGAGGCAGCCAGGTTTCTGTGAGTTGGAGACCAGGCTGGAACATCTACACAAGGAGTTCCAGGATAGCTGGAGCTACAAATAAAGACCTTATTCTCAAAAACAAGCAAAACTTATTAACTACTATGGCTCTCCATACAATGGAGTCCTTCCCTCAAATTACCAACGAACTGAGATGTCACCCAATCCCTTTCTTGGAAGACACACATTTTATACTTGTATCAATCACAATTCATGACTAACATTAAGTGATATAAACATCAAATACTTTAGTTTCAAGTATAAAATGTAGATGACATTTTGTACAACCTTTCTTTAAAAAAAAAAAAAAAAGTTCAGACTGAGGATATGAACCTCGTCATCATGATTGAACAGCAAGTGCTTTATTCCTTGAGCCATCTCCACAACAATCAACTCTAGTTTTAATTAAAAAAAAAAATACCCAACTAAAACTGCTAACTCACAAAGAGCATGCAAGCAAGCATAATGATTTATCGATCAAATCACTGACAATTTTAAATGATTATACTCTTTTAGATTAATTGTTTATGAATCGTATTTATAGTTTAATTATATGCAATGAAATAAAGGTGCTGATAACGAGTTCTGAAAAAGACATGTATATTTAACTTTGCTTTCAAGTGAAGAAAAACTCTTGACATGAGTATCTGCTATCCAACTTAAGAAAAACTGAGGAAGAAAAATAAGGTAGGCAAACACTGACACTTGTGGTCACTCTGAGACTACTAATTTACAAATGGGCTAATACATGCTAAGTTCAAAGAACAATAAAACAGTTCATACACAACTAATGGATTTGACAAAAAACTTATTTTAATTAGCAATTTTTAAAGAGGTAAAGCTATTTACTAACATCAAATAACCAAACGAATCCAATGGGAAAACCCTGTATTTTTTTAAATGCCAATGGATATAAACTCCAAATAAATATTTTTATACATATTAAGGAACATCAATAAAATTAAACCTGGTCCCTGGGTACCTATGTCAAACAGTAATTTTCAAAAAAAATGATGAAAGTTGTTACAAAAATCTAGCACTAAAATTAAAAAGTATTTAGTTCGTGTCATGAGCACAAACAGAAAGGAGACCAATGTAGACAAGTCCGGACTTATGCCTCCCTTCTTCTGTTATTCAATAATAGCTCAGTGTTTCAAGTGTTCTACCCCCATTTCTTGTCAATCTTTTTTAAAATCAAAGATACATGATTGAACTTACACAGACCAAAGAATGTATAATTCCCAAAGTTATTGCTAGTTTATATCATGTAAGCCACTCAGAACCAGTAATTCTATGAATAAAGAAATAATTTTGTGCATTTGCTCGGAAGGAGCAACCGGGAAGCATTACAAAACCCTTCTTTAAATTTCATTTCTTAAGGGTTATTACAGATTTGTCTAGGAAATCTCTACAATAAAAAATAAACAGCTAAAAATAAGCAAATAAAAAATCAACAGCTAGATAGTCTGGGCCATGATGCCCAAAGTAATAGCCCCCCCCCCCCCGCCACCCGTCAAAAATAAGGCCTATGTTAAAAAAATAAAAACAGACTTATGTAAGCAGTACTTCCATAAACCTATAAAACATAGCAACGCAACTGTCAGTTTGCTGAATTTAATGAAGAAATTTGCCACCTTTATTGAGGAACTTTAACCACAGATTTCAGATTAAAAAAAAAAAAAAAAAAAACTAGACTAAAGGAAGAATTTGTACAAGATTGCCTTAATCATGGATTTTTACCATTTCTCTTGTCTGGAAACCTTAAGTTGCTAGAACACATCAGTAAATGAAATTTTATTTCATAGATGATGTTTTTCTATACTTTAAGCTGTTGACAAAATTAAATTTTAAGAAAAAAAGTACAGTAATTAGTTACACCTTGAAATAAATTCTTGCTTACTGTGTATTATGTCTGACACACAGGACCCTTTGGTTACCAATCTCAGGAATCTTCTTGTCATATAAACATTTGCTCCATAGCAAACAGTAGTAAAAAACATGTCCCTGGTGGGGAATTCAGGCTTCCACCCAACATAAAAGGGAACCATTATTGAGTTATCCATGAAGCCTTCAGTAATTGAGATCCATAATAAATCCAGTTCAATATCAAAAAGAGTCATCTCTGGGGTGACGAATATGCCATTTCTGAGATGACCACTATACATCTCACTGGGCCTCATAAATATGTACAACTACTGTAAATTAAAACTAAAAGAAACATGTTGCTGGGGGCATAGGTCAGAAGTAGAGAACATATCTAGCACTGTCTTGCTCTCAGTTATCACCAAAAGATGGATTTAAAATATATTAACAACAATGGTAAAAAGTTATTTTTGTCCTTCCCTAGAAAGAGGATGGGGAATTTATTCAGTCATCCTCATAATCCCAAAAACTAATAAGCCATGCCTTAAATTATATGTCAGCATATAGTAGTTTGTTGAGAAACATTTCATAAAAAAGTAAAAATACATTCAGTATTTCATGACTGATTATTAGGGTCAATATTGGGGGAAACACAATTTCTCTAGCAGTCACGTAGTATAATGTTTAACAATAGATTATAGGAAATCGGATTTTAAATTTTCTAATAGTCCAGTTTCAAAATTCTCAGCTAGCCTTCATTCCCATCAGTAATCAGCCGGTGTTTAGGTCATGACACAACTATAGGCAGCCGTTCCTCATCTTTAAAGTAGACACTACAACAGTAACCCTGTCATAAAGGAAGGTGGTTTACCAGCTCAGCTACTTATCACTCAGTCTAATTTGGAATAAATAATTGTACAGTCCTAACTTAAGTTAAGCCCTACTATTAGGAATCTACTTTGGAGAAATAATTTAAGCAGAGTCAATAAACATAATTCCTTTACCTATTACAGTTTGCCTAACAACTAAGGCAAGGTGGGGGGGAAAGGGAGGAGGCAGAGGAGGAGGCAGAGGAGCTGACAATGGCAGTGAGGGCTACAATATGGAGTTTTAAGAACCAAATGCTAAGAAACCAGAGTTTCCATCCCTCTTCATACAATGTAACTAAGCAAAGACAAATTTCCAGGCTTTAAGTTTCTCCCCTAGTTTTCGCTCTTCTTTCTCTTTTACTGTTCTAACATTTCTAAAGGTTATAAGACACAAACTAAGAAAGATATAGGGTACACCTAAACCAAGAAAGCACACTGTCAATAAAACATGAAAAGAAATAATTTAAAACTATTAGAGGAAATATACTTTCTATTCACCTGAAATGACATATGATGCTATGTGAGAAACAGAGGA
Source organism: Acomys russatus (assembly GCF_903995435.1). Taxonomy (NCBI): domain Eukaryota; kingdom Metazoa; phylum Chordata; class Mammalia; order Rodentia; family Muridae; genus Acomys; species Acomys russatus. Next base: position 41,706,394 of record NC_067142.1, read on the forward strand.
AATGGAGCCTGTACCCCTAAAATATATAATATAAGCTCTAAAATTATAAATTGCTAGTAGTTCATGTTTCTAGGTTATCAGAGGAAATGTTAATTATGGCCATAAAAACATGTGATAAAAATACCTGCCCCAGTGCTACTGTAAGGGGGGAGGGGGGAAGATTTCCAAGTACCCAAGATCCTAGATAAATATATCAGAGAAAGAATTCAGTTTCTCTAATGTTTACAATACCTGTTTGACGGCATTTTACAAAACCATTTTTAAAAGTATTAAACATTATGAGAAGCAATGTACTTTAGCTCATCACTATATTTGGTTTACAAACACATGTGCAATATATATAAATATACTTACTACTTAGAAGAAGCGAAAGTTCTAAGCTTTTCTCTACCTAAAGTCTTTAAAGTATAACCGATCATGTAGAACTCAGCAACCAAGAAAAGCTATGCATGTTGTGTCTACTATATCATTTTTAATTCTATGATACATGTCACTTTAAACGAAAAATTTTAATGCTGAGAACAAGAAAGTGATTTAAAATTAAATTTACTATGTTCAAGAACACTAAAAAGTGCACAGAGCAAAAAAGTAGGCTGTATCACATCATTAAAGTAATCCAAGGTAAGCTGTAAAAAACAGGGAGGTAGTCTACGTTACAGATAATAGATGAGTTTTAACTAGACTAGAAAATCAGAACAACTTAGACAAAAGAAACTTTAAGAGCAAGAATGTACTAAAGAGTTAATTTACACCAACTTACGTGTAAAAGCTTTTGTTACTTCTACTCTACAAAAGCTTATAAAAAAAAAAAGCCACCGTCGAACACAGAAAATATTTAGAAAGGTTGTAGGTTCAAATAAAGATTTAAAAAAAACAATGTTCATTTCATAATCATTCTTGTATTTATTCTAAATAAATATTATGTATCACATAGCAGCAAGATTTCTAAGCTTTTCCCTACCTTAGGTTTTTAGTCAAAATGAATGCAAACAATCACGTGGGACTCAGCCAAGCAGTGACGTTAAATTCTGCTCTGTCAGAGAGAGCATCTGTCAAGCCCACATTTAAACTGCTGCCTGCCTGTGCAGCACAGAAGACCGTGGACTTCACATTACAGACTAAAACCCCAGTAAAACAGCTTTAAAAAAAAAATCCTTCCTGCAGCTGCCAGGCAACAACGACAGGGAGAGGCAAAGCCCTTTTTTTTTTTTTTCCAACGCAACTGAAACACTAAGCCTCAGCTCTGCTGCTTTACATTGCAGCTCAGCTCCTAGAAACACGGATACTGAGAAGAGAATACAGCACAGCACTGCATTGTCCAGCTGGGAATACAGCAGATGTAAAGGGCTTCAATGCATCAACTGTCGGGAAGAGTCAACAGTGCACCAAACAGAACAGAAAACTACAGCTCTTTTGTTTAAAAGAGAGAAAGGAAAAAAAGAAATGGAAAATCTCTGAAGATCAGGACACGTATGGACAAGAAGGGTAACTTGAAGACACCCCGACAGACGGACACTTTGGATACTGTGAAAAGCAATCGCAGGAGGCAGACTGTTGGGGGATGTGCGCATGTTCGATAGCACCGTTTTTTGCTGAAGTGATGGCGTGCCAAAAGTGTTTTCAGTGGGCATAATCCTCTCCATCTAAATGGCCTGACCAAGAAAGAAAGGTATGTCGCTGTCTTGTGTACGATGTTCATTAAATGTGTTAGGATTTTATCGCCCTAGAGACAGCAATACACTTGATAAACAAGTTCCCACAGTTCCCTGCCCTTGAAACTATGAAAGGGGTCTCTAAACACACGGCTTTAAAATCTGCCTTCTCTAGGAGATACGCGCTGTTATTGCTTTATTCAACTAAATATGCAGCTGGGAGTAGTTCCGCAGGATTGCAAACATTAAGAGAAAAATCAAATAGGAACAAGATGTTCTGAAAAGATTCTAAGAAATTAAACTAAGAAGAAAAGAAAATCCTTTAAAAAAATCTTTTAAAGAAAACCAGCAATCCTCTGGCAAATTAGGTCAAATTGATTCCTTATCTAATAAATTAAAGCACCTTCTTTAAAATGGCTATCAAGAAACAGTGCAGTAAAATTCTATTAAATAGCATCAAATATGATCTTAATATCATGAGGACTTTTCAGAAAAATCCTTTCAAAACAAAATCTTAACAGTTCATAGTAATATCTTCTCTTAATATCTATCTCCTCAGAGAGAGATAACAAACACAATTCAAGAGTATATCAGAAAATTTTAAGTATTATTGAGCTACAAGATACTACAAGTCAAAACATTAGCATCAGATTACAACACCAGCACAGTAGTCAGTCACATGTCATTACAGTATCAATGAATACAACTTTAAACAAAGAGCTATCAATAGTTGCTATCAGTACATTAGTGAAACAGGAAGGAAGCTTTTAAGTAACAGTTTCTAAATCATAAAGTGTTAACATTGGTCCATGGAGATAATTTTAAAAGTGAAATTAAAAATCTAGCATAAATAGATTAACATGAAAATATCCATTAATAATAATAATAATGAGGTCAACAAAATATCAATAATGGGTTTCTATGCTTTATTTACTACCTTCTGCCTCTACATGTGTCTATAGGTCAGAAATAAACTATCCCGGGGACAATCAATGGTAGAAGAGCAACCCAGGGCTCAAGAATTTAAAGGTGTTCCTAAAATTTTACAAACCTATTAAGTATTTTTCCTCTCACTTTTATTAAAACTTATTGGCCTGTTAACAATCACAAAAAAATAATAAATCTACGGAAGCACTATATTGTAAAGTTATGATTGAGTGAGTGTAAGAAACCTTGTTGTGTATCAACATCAATTATCAATCATAACTATCTGTACTCTGATAAAGAGTAACATCAGGAACTATTAAGTAAAACGGTTTTAAAATCCAGCCTCTCTTAGTATCTTTATTAGAAATTAAGACAATTTATAAACGCAATATTTCAAAAGTATACATTATCAAAGCATGATTTAAATCAAAAGCTGTTTCAAAAATCAATATATTTATATCAACTTTTAAAAGTCAAAAGGTAAGAACTCTATGTGAAGGATACATAATTGTAACATCTTTACAAATTTCAATCTATAAGATAAAAAAGCACACAGAAAGTATTTATATTCAAAACAGAAAAGATATATTTTTTAAAGCTTTTTTAAAAAGCATGGCCAAACACTAAACTCTTAGTCTTATTTTCAAGAACTAAATTACAACAGGCATTAACCTGAGAATAACTGCATCATGTAACAAAAGGTGGAATAGTTATGGCAATTTTAGGCTTTTTTTTTTTTTCAGGAGAGAGAGAGAACACTCCAACCTGAGAAACTTTAGCAAAGAATTTAAGGATAGATGCATGAGTTTCATTTATCAATGGGGGGTTTATCATATAGGTATATTTGTACAGGCTTTCCAAGCCCTCCTATATTAATACTTGCAAACAGACAATTCTCATTAAACTTAAATTTAAATGTACGCCCATCTTATAAAATCATACTAGAACCAGTTATGAATGTACTCTGTTATACATTTTAGAAATTAGCTGCTTTCTGTAACATTAAAACACTTTGGATTATCACTTCAAGGACAGTGTTTTCATGAAAACAATATAACTTACTACAGTATTTCATTTCCTTAACTTCTTTTACTCATTCCTTTAAATATGTGACCTTGAATTTAATTCTTTTTAACTGTAACTTGCAATTTTAAAGTATCTGAATGACTGGATCTCAGTCATGTTCTACTCACTGTTATTTCAACAAAAGGCTGACATGTTAGTATTTATAATACTTGATACAGATCAAATCGATTTTCCAAAGTAAGTTCTTTTTAAAATGTATGTATATAAGCTCTAAATACCTACTAGTCTCATTATGAGATTAGGGTACAGCATTAGTATCTACCACATAATGTAATTTTCCAATAAGCTCTTTAAAAATAGTTTTCTACTTTAAATAGACTGGCAACTATTTATAAGTACAGGAAGGAAAAATAGTTTCTAAATCAGGCCTTATTTCACATTATCAAGCTCTGTAATTTTCAACTGTCATTGAAGGAACCATGTTTCATAGAATGAGAATAGCTTTGGTTCTTTATATAGTGCTGTAATATTTAAATTAATGTAAATAAAACTAAATTAGATTTTTTTAATTAGATTTTTTAAAAATCACTATATGTGTGTGTGTGTGACTGAATATTTTTCAGGTTTGAAAAATATCCTAATCACGGAAAGCACCATTCAATTTCAGAAACAAGATCAACCCTAAAAGATTGTTACACATTAGAAATTTGTTCAAATTCCCACCTACTTGCTCCTCCTAGTGGTTGCCACTAGAACAGTACTTCATTCATAACCACTAATGCTTTCAAGCAGTAATTGAAAGGACTATGTGTAAATTTTATGCTACAATTACTCAAGTTTTCTTTTTTAACCTACATGTAAAGTCTATTTCTTGATAAAAATCATTTGTGTCAATGTTAAACACAAGTACCATCAAGCATAGGAAAATAATAAGATAATCACATGCATTTGCATAAATAATTTGCAATAAGTGGCTATGTTAAAATTTTATTTCCTTTTTTTTAAAAATTATTTCACTGAATAACTGAAAAAATTTACTTCCTGAGCACAAGAACTTATGATTCAGAATAAATTAAAAAATCAAGATTAATGATTAAATAAGGGACTTGTACTTTTGGTTTGTTTATTTTTTGTTTTTTTTTTAAAGCTGAAAAAAATCAAAACTAAGTTATTTGTCTGCTTCTTGAAACACATTTTGTCATAATTCAAACTGCATCTATGACCTCATTTCTTCATCTAGAGGCATCTAAGAATAGAAACAAATTAATAAATACAAATAAATCTGTGCTATGCCGAAAAGCCTCCTGCAAAACTGCCAGTTTTCACTAAGTGGCCTCATTAATTTCTTTTGACCAGCTTGTAACTTTTGGAAGAACTAGGACTATAAGTACTATGCTACTATAAAGACTTAAAAACTAAACTGATTTCTGCTTGTTGCAGATTATACAACAACATATAATTCAAGAATATTTTAAAATTTATTTTGTGGAAAATGGGGTTTAAAGCAATCCAAAATAGTAGGGGATGTTGTCTATATTTTTCAAGAAGTCCAGATAAACTGCAAAATGTATGTCCTTTGCCAAAACCATTGATAAGTAAGACTGAACCATTGATAAGTAAGACTGATCTGAATACATCCTATTTGAGGTGGATGGTTAAAATTAGCAAAGTACCTTTAAATGTTAATCATTTATTACTGCCTAAAATCTCACACTGAAATTACTCAACCCTGAAAATTAATTTTGACAGGTGTATCTTCTCACTGACTTTCTCAACACAGTGGGGGCCGGTGGAAACATGCCAAGCAGTGTACTGTGACTAACTGAACTCTGCCACAATCAAACCTGTACCGTCTGTCCCACAGCCAATACATGACCATTTTCCAAAAAAGGCCACTGACTGTGCACCATACTGCCATAGTATATCAAATCAATTTTAATTAATGCCAATAAATGTTCCATCTGCTCTGAAGGCCTTCTTACAGAGCCTTCCTTCCTACCTGACACTTTAAAAATCTTCACCTATGTCAAAAGAACAGATGACCAGAGCTACTAAGATCAAGTGAATAAAATAAATTACTTATCTTTTACATGTTCATTGCACTCAAGAATATTTTTTTAAATCTTGTCAGTAATCTTATGTTGGCATAAGGAAACATTATATCATTATATTGTCTCTCCTCTCCTTTTCCTCCCTCTACTTCTAGATTTCCCTATTTTTCTCAGTTTAAAAAAGGTCCTTTTATTAGCACCTAGAGCCCTTTTAAAGCAGTTTGTAAAATTTTACATCTTGTAAACCATTTTGCTTCATGGTTATAGAATGACTTCGAGGGACACGTAACTGAACCAGAAAATGATGACCAAAAATCAGTCCTGATCCAGGAAAAAAGAAGAGCATTTTTGGCCACATACATCCTTTACTATCACTGGATATTTACAACATGCTTCAGTGGAGGAGAAGACACTGCTGCTTTGCAAAAATGACGTGGAATGCTAAAAGGTCTCTGTTCCGGACCCACCTTATGGGTATACTTTCTCTAGTGTTTCTTTTTGCTATGTTTTTATTTTTCAATCATCATGACTGGCTACCAGGTAGACCTGGATTCAAAGAAAATCCTGTGACATACACTTTCCGAGGATTTCGTTCTACAAAAAGTGAGACAAATCACAGCTCCCTTCGAAACATTTGGAAAGAAACAGTTCCTCAGACTTTGAGGCCTCAGATAGCAACTAACTCCAATAACACAGACCTATCGTCACAAGGAGTTACAGGACTGGAGAACACACTCAGTGCCAATGGAAGTATTTACAATGAAAAAGGTACTGGACATCCAAACTCTTACCATTTCAAATATATTATAAATGAGCCTGAAAAATGCCAAGAGAAAAGTCCATTTTTAATACTATTAATAGCTGCAGAACCTGGACAAATAGAAGCAAGAAGAGCTATCCGGCAAACTTGGGGCAATGAAACTCTAGCACCTGGCATCCAAATCACACGGATTTTTTTGTTGGGCATAAGTATTAAGCTAAACGGCTATCTTCAACATGCAATTCTAGAAGAAAGCAGACAATATCATGATATAATTCAACAGGAATATTTAGACACATACTATAATCTGACCATTAAAACACTAATGGGTATGAACTGGGTTGCAACATACTGTCCACATATTCCATATGTTATGAAAACAGACAGTGACATGTTTGTCAATACTGAATATTTAATACACAAGTTACTAAAGCCAGACCTGCCTCCTAGGCACAACTATTTTACTGGGTATCTAATGAGAGGATATGCACCTAACAGAAACAAAGACAGCAAGTGGTACATGCCACCAGACCTTTACCCAAGTGAGCGCTACCCTGTCTTCTGCTCAGGAACTGGTTATGTTTTTTCTGGGGATCTGGCAGAAAAGATATTTAAGGTTTCTTTAGGTATCCGTCGTTTGCACTTGGAAGATGTGTATGTAGGGATCTGTCTTGCCAAGTTGAGAATTGATCCTGTGCCCCCTCCCAATGAATTTGTGTTCAATCACTGGCGAGTTTCTTATTCAAGCTGTAAATACAGCCACCTAATTACCTCTCATCAGTTCCAGCCTAGTGAACTGATAAAATACTGGAACCATTTACAACAAAATAAGCACAATGCCTGTGCCAACGCAGCAAAGGAAAAGGCAGGCAGGTATCGGCACCGCAAATTACACTAAAAGACTATTTTTGTTCAAATGTGCAATCTGTAAATATTGTTTAAAGCATGTATAGTTAAAATTTTGATTATATACATAGGACAAGTTTTAGTTCAATTCATCACATAAAGGAATTTGAAACTATTTTTTTAATTTCTGAATAAGATAATTCATAAAATTACAAATTATGACAAAAGGTATCCCAAAAGAGTCTATTTAAATAATTGTGTAAGGGGATTCTCTGTATTAACATGCAATAATAAGCATGCATACATAAATGGTTTGAGTCTTAACATTAGGGACCAATACAATGTATCCACATACATTTTCTACATAAATCTGATTTAAGAAATGAAGGCAGTCAAAAGACCCCAGATTTACTCTTCTTTTCACCATATAATTAAATGTAAATAAAACAGTACTATTGATTTTAAGAGAACTTTGTAATTGTGGGAAGAACACATTTTCTGACCTAACTCTAGAGTTCTAAAACTTTATACTACATGCAATAAGATTTAGTTAAATTATTCCATAAACTTATAACATTCAGGTGTTTGAGCAATGCAATTCTCATTCAAGAACTTACTTTTTAAAATAATTGATAATTATTTTAATTTCTTTTATTAATACTCATCTACACTTGGGAAATTATTTTGACATGATGTGATGTAAAAACTTAATGTGTCTCAGGCTCAAGATTTTATAAAAGGAACTATTAAAGGTATCAAAATAGATCAATTTTGTTTCTTCATTGGTATTAAGAACCAAGCCAATATTTCACTGAATTTGCATTTAGAAAAAGTATTATACTCTCAGAGAGTGTGACTATTTAACCTCAACTATACCTGACTTCAAATATGTCTGTAAAACAGAATCATGTTCCTCTAACTAAAGCAAAATTAGTAACATAAAAGCACAATGATGATGTGTTGCTGAAACAAAGAAAAAAGAAATACAGGTAGTAATTTCATTCAATGTATTTTTAAGATACATGTCTGCCAAATAGCAACATATGGGAAAAGTTTATTTCCTGAGAGCAGGTGTACATAAGCCAATACTTAATCATTTATGGTACTTACTTTTTTCTTTCAATGCCAAGTTTACAGGCCTACAGTTTTTAATTTTGTAGATGACAAATATTCTGCACCACCAATTAAAAAACATTTAGGGAGGGATGGGGAGGAGAGCAATAAATGTTTGATAACCGTTTGCTTTTTAAATGGACAATATACTGAATGTACTTTTACCAAAGTACTATTAATAAACAACAAACCCCTGAACTGAATGCTATACAAATATTCTCATATTCTATTTGGCCCTAATCATGAATTTTAACATCAATAAATATAAGCCCACTAACTTTAAAAGTGTTTTTATTCTAGGTAAACTAATCAATTTTAATTAAGTCAGAATGTCTCCTTACCAGAATTCTAATAATCATTTTTATCACTGATTCTATTATGAAAGGATAAACTGCCAGAAGCACAAAAGGCTTTATGTCAGTAATAAACTGAGTTCTACTTATATTAAATCTATCCCCCATTTTTTAAAATCAGAAGCCTAAGAATCTATTCCACATCAAATGATTCTGAATGATCAGCTATTAAACATCCACCAGTTTTTGTCTAATGATTATTTTCACTTAAGTTATGTAATTATATGACCAGGATTGCTACAAAAAGAAAAAAGAAAAATTACATGCGCAAGAGGATAACCCCAAACCACTTCAGTAATGAAAGACAGGGACCCTGTCAGTGTCGACTAATTCCCTCTGATTTACAAAGAAAAGGAGGAGCATGTATGTTTGTGAGCATTCAAGCACAGGTATGTAAACAAAACAGAACCCTCAAGTGATATTTTTAAACTATAATAGTATATAATAGATTGTTGGGTTTAAAAACCAACTTATGAAGAACAGAATTCTTAAAAATACTTCAGTGAAATTTATTCTGAGGCATAAATTTGAAATTTTTTCTATTATTACTCATGAAAAATACTGATAATCTGATGAGGTTCTGAGTCCCAGAGGGGACTAAGCCATCAAGTTCTTAATGTCTGTGTGTTTGTCTTTAGGGTAGCAACTACGTACATAGCCTCAGCACCTGGAAAATGATGTTAAGAGGAATTAGAGTTTCAAGGCAAATTTAGGTTAAACCACAAACTCCTAACTAAGAAAACAACCAAACCTTACTTTACAATAAAAATTCTACTATTAATTTATTTCACATTTCATTTTCAACAATATAAATGTTAACTTTATAAGCTATTTAAATGTCTCACCAGTAGTTAGCTGTATCTTCTTTACCTCAGTACTATATAAGAAAGAAATGTTTAAAATGTTTAAAAATGGATTTGTTCAAAGGCAATATTACAGAGTCAACTTTGTAACACAAAAGTGTTAATAGACATTTTGGAAGGAAAATGCAACTTTCAATATTCACAACAGTAGTTTCTCTGGAATAAAATTACAAGTAATGAAATTCTACAATGACTAAATAATTCACATTTTCCCTAATCTCTTCCATGCATATAATATGCATAAGCACATACATTCTAATTGGAGCTTTATTAATACCTAATTCCAGAAAAGTCTACAATAATAACACCAGTAACAGCACAGATATTTACTGACTGTGGAAGCAGCATACCTGGCACTGTTCTAAAGTCATGCTCATTTATTACTTCATACAGTACTTGTAACACTAAAGACAGAAAAGATTCCTGCAGGACGTTAAATACATAAAATCACAAAGCTAGTAAAAGGCGTCTACCTCAGAGATAGAGCTTTTATCTATTATGCTGCTCTGCTATGTATTTCACGTATGACAGAAGCTAACAGGTCTACAAGAAAAATCAAACAAAGTGGCTTGTCCCACCATTTGCCATTCTCTGCTTACACTCCCTGGCTGGGCCCACAGATTCCACTGCCATCTTTCTCTGACTAGCATATGACATCAGGTGGTAGGTATAAATAAGAAAAGGAAAAGGAAAAGACATTTGGTCCCCTGGATGTTTTCTCTTCCCCTTTGCAAATATTAGTAAATGGTAACTTTAATTTTAAAGTGTGTACACTGCTGTTTTGGCCCCAGAGTTATATCTGTAATAGTAAGTAATAGAAATTTCACAACTGATAATTCTAGCAGGCAAATATCTATATACTTCTATGTATATATACTTACTCACTGTACCACTATAGATCAGCTACTTATCTGTCATAGGGTCAAAGCCAACTCATCTAATTAAGATTAAGTTTAGCCAGGTGTGATGGTACACACCTTTACTACCAAGCAGAGGCAGGTAGATCTCAGTGAGTACAAAGCCAGTCTGGTCTACACAGCAAGTTCCAGAAGAGCCAGAGCTACAGAGACCACATCTCAAGAACAACCAAACCCAAGACTCTTATAACGTGCCCTTTTCCAAGGTACCCATATAGTGAAAAAGAGAACTGACTCCCACAAGTTATCCTCTGGCCACTACAAGTGTGCACAAGCTACTTGAACCTACACACATACACACAAAACATAGGTTAAAATTTTTTTTTAATTTAAAATAGATCCAAAGTAATATAAACTACAGTATTAATTACTCAAACGCCTACTCTACTAAGCTTTTTAATGACAACTTTTTAATTCATAACACTGTAGAGTCAGAAAAGAGAAATCAAAATAAAAATGAACAGGAGAGTTATTTATATCTAAGCAAAACTAATTTCTATCAAAAATAAAACGAAATGCAAGCAGGGTATGGGCAAGCCTGTCTTTCAGCTACTCCCCAAAATGAGGCACAGGTCAATTACCTGAGCCCAGCAGTTCCAGATCAGCTGAAGCAACAACATAATGTTCATTCAAAAACAAAACAAAATAAAGATTAAAGGCAAACTTTAGAAATACGTGAAACATATCCTTACTAAACTCTCCTATCAATAAATCAGGATTCAAAAGTATTTTTAAATGGTATATGGCTCACATTCTACAACCATACTTAAGAATCATAATCGTGGGGAAATGGAAGTTGGCTATTTTTCGATGTTTTTGTCTACTTCAAGTCAATGAGTATCATTTAAGCTTACACTGTATGTTTTTATGTATGTATGTATGTATGCATGTATGTATGTATGTGCATCACATGCATTCTTGGTACCATGGGCCCCTGGAACTGGAGTTACTGACAGTTGTGAGCTGCCATGTGGGTGCAGAGATTTGAACCTGGGACCTATCAAGGTGCAGCCTTTATGGAGTAAATGTTCTTGTAAGTAGGTAGAGTGTAAGGTATGAGCTTAGGTGCACAATCCCTCCTTACTAGCATCACAGGAACTCTTTCTTTTACAATACAAAGAATTTAAGTAAAACTTTTGATTTTGGGGACTACATTAGAAATAGCAATATAAAAATTATCTAACATTTCAAAAGAAATTTCTATCTCTGTCTACTAAAATATTATAAAGGACAATGGGAGTCTCAGTGGTAGAGAACATTTTTAATTACTTTTAATTATGTCACTTTGGAGAAAAAGGCAGGCATATCTCCAGGAGTTCACAGCCAGGCTGTTCTCAACATAGGAAGTGCCAGAGAGCCAGAGCTAGATAACAGAAAGACTCATCTCAAAAATTTTTGATTATTTATTCTATGTGTGTTTGCATGTGTTTGAGTTCCCAAATGCCAAAGCAAGTAGAGGACAGCTTATACAAGTTGGTTCTTCCTTCAAAACTGGAGCTCAGGCCATTAGGCTTGACAACAAGCACTGAACCAATTCCCCAGCCCACTGAACACATCCGATGCTCAGGTTACGGTTTCGAGATACCACTGTCTTAAAAAGCAACCACTTATCTTTGCAGAAATGGTGAATTCCAGATCTGAAGTAGAAAATTTAAGTATGCCAGATATCAAGGAAAGAAAAATTAAGGAGTAAAGTAAAAATATTTCAGGTCTCTACTTCAAGAGGCATCCTACTGACCTAAGATGAGGTATCTGGATAGCTACTTGAAATGACTGGTATGTTAATTTATCTCATTACCGTAACAAATAAACTATATATGTATCTTATAACATCATGTTAAACACAAACAATAAAATTATTTTAAAATAAAATGAATTTCAGTTACAAAATAACAAAACACAGATATATGAAAAACTTTGATAGTTATTAAAGGGAATTCTGTCCATAAGATATAAAGAAATCAATTCTGCATTCAAAAAACAAAGAAAAACAAGAATGAAATAGTTACTACTTTGACTGTGTGTGTGTGTGTGTGTGTGTGTGTGTGTGTGTGTGTGTGTGTGTGTGTGTGTTCAGTTCCTACAAACAAATCCTCTGAGTTGTTGTGGTTTCTGTCCTTTCAGCCATGAGAGTCTTTAATTGTATAAATTTCTCCAAATTTTTGGTTTGTTTGCTTAGTTTTTGGTTGTATTCCGAAACTCCTAGCTGATGGAAGATAACAGTACTAGCAGACTTTGCAGTAATAAAACCATTTCTAATGTCTATGAGGATTCCACACAATGTAAAACCATGATCACAATGCTGTGCTACATGAACAAATTGGAGTAAAGAAGAATCCAAAGAGCAATTTACCTGTTAAAGAATAGAAGCTGAAAGCAAGCAGAGAAGCAGAGAAATAGAGAGAGAGAAGAAGGGAAGGAGGGAGAGATGGACGGATGGATGGACGAAGGAAGAATAAAATACAAAGCTGAACACTGTCTAGCATTTTCATCTTTAGCCAAATCTCCAACGAATAATCAAACTTTATTACTCCTTACAATTAACAGAGTTAAGACTGTTGCAGTAAGAAGCCAACATTACTCTAATGATACAATGTACAATGATGTCTCAGGTTAAAAATGAATGAACAGAGAGAAATGATCCTAGCATTTTACTCCTATTTTTCTTAAAGTTTGGTTTTTAAGTTTTTGTTTAAAACACCTTTCCATTATCAGAGATCTGTTCATCTCTAGACAACATCTAGAAAAAAAGAAAAAGAAAAACTAAAAGACTTATGTAACAGTACAGACAACACTTACCATACACTTAAAAGGGAAAGGGGGACCAGTAAACTTACTTTCCACAAAAATACAATTCTTGAAGTTAAAAGTAAAATCTTAGTTAATCGAGTGTCTATATGAATGTCTAACTATCTGAGCACTTAGCATATATTTAAACCCTGTTTCTAGTCTTTCATCCTCTAAATTGTCATGTAGTTCAGGCTGCTTCTTGAATGCTGCAGCTAAAGTCATGTGCCACTTATAACCATGAATGCATTTTCCGCACCCTCAGTGCATAGCTACTGACTACAAGAAAATACCACAAATGACCATTACTAATACCTGCTGTTGTTATGGTCATGTGCTAACAACCATCCACTTTTGTTCATCTTACCCATCTAAGTACACATGTCACTAAAACAACTCCATGATGATATTTCTGAAAGAGCAGCTTAGATAATAAATGGTTTAGTAAATTCTACAGAACTCATAACTGATTCTTAGTGAAATAAACTAAAGTTACAGGGACACAAAGCCTGTGTGTAAAATGTACACTACGCAAAAGATGCCTTGTGTATTTCTGAGGACAAGAACCAATATAACATAAATATGAGGCCAGTACAGTGGTGTGGCCAGAGTTTTAGAACAGAAGCCCTAGCTAATGCAGCCACAACATGCCACACCTAGCTCTCTGTTCTAATAAACTTAATGAGTACTGAGAATACTGACAGAGAAAGAGGTGCAACCCCAAACTTTGGTTTCAGAGTTCTGATATAACTACATATTTATACACGGAAGAATCAGGGAGGCTCAAGAGATACACTTATAATCACGTACTCACATCAAGGCAGGGACCTACTAAGGGTCCATAAGCAACTCCTATCTCACAAGAAACTGTTTAACTGTTAGCAATCACTGTCATTCCCCAGGAGACTAATCTGCTCCTATCTTTCCCTGGGTACAGTCTTGCCATAACAGACGCCTGCTCTCATCTTGAGAATAGTCTCTTTCACCTTTCCACTTGCTGTTCAAGGTAACTGAAGGTATGAAATGATTCGTCCTTCTGCCTGAGGTATCACTCACTTATAGACACTTCTTGAATGATTAATGTGCCTACTTGCCCAGTAAACAGGTGACACAAACGAAAATTGGAGACAGAAATTTCAGGTTTTCATCTTGTTTTAGTTCCCATGTTGGGCCAGGGAAGGAGTCAAAGCGTCTCAGCAAGGCAGCTTCTCAGTGCCTGTTACAATGCATGCTTCTTTTCTCTCTTTTTTTCCCCAGTGCTCACTACTTGTACAGCAAATTTACATTTATTTCATTTAGGTATGAGACAACCTCTAGCATATTTATGTCAACATTATTTCTATGTATGTGAGATAGAAGGGAGGAAAGAGAAAAGAGGAGATGTGTCTACTTCTATTACTAAAAAATAGTTCATTAAATAAATTTTATTTGTGGAGTGCTATCAACTGAATAAAATGTGAACAAAACTTTCTATTCAATCCAATTATTCTGAGGAAGAACTCTTTCTTACAGTATCATTATTCTATTAGATACCTTTATATCTTTTAAATAAATACTTCAAATCAAAATATCTTTAATGCTGCTATCATACAGCTGGGTAGTAGGTGCATGCCAACACAATATAGCTACATGTCTTTTTAAAGATTTATTTATTATTATGTATACAGTGCTCTGCCTGCATGTACACCTGCATACCAGAAGAGGGCACCAGATCCCATTATAGATGGTGTGAGCCACCACATGGCTTCTGGGAACTGAACTCCCAGGACTCTTAACCTCTAAGCCACCTCTCCAGCCCCCAACTACATATGTTCTTATTCATAGTTTTCTACAGTGCTACTCATAATAGTATTCTGTTTATAATTTATATTTGGCTTTTGTATTTCCTCTGAGTATAATATTTTTACACCATGACTAAAAATTTTTAAGAACAAAGCTGTAGTGCTTTTTAACAATGAAATTGAGTTAAGGAGGAAGGCATTCCCATTCACTTATCAAGACAGGGTGCATGAAAGATAAAAATATGAAATCCAGTTTTAAAAAATCCTTGCTTCTCTCTGTACTTAAAAATTTACACAATTTAATGTGATTAACACAAAGCCTAAAGTTAAAGCAAAAACATTCTAAGCCTGGGGTGGTGGCTCATGCCTTTAATACCAACACTGAAGAAACAGGCAGATCTCTGTGAGTTAAAGACCAACCTGGCCTACAAAGTACATCCAAGACAGCCAAGGCAACACAGAGAAACCCTGTCTGGGAGGGGGTGGGGGAAGCATTCTACACCTTCTATCCTTTCTCTTGTGTTGGCATATCTACATTATAAACTTTAGTTACCTCAGGAACATTTCCTAAACAAAGCAAACAGTCTAGGGTAAGGTATTAGGCTTAAGTTAAATTATCTATGTCCTAAAGTAATACATTCTATTTATCTATAGATCTGGAAAGAAATTAGACATAACATGAGGAAGCCCATTCAAGTAGTGAAGAAAGGAAATGGCACCATAAAATACTTTAAAAATTGAGTAATTTTATGTATCATAGGTATTCCAAATTTGACATAAGCTATTTGAAGCTCAACTTTTAAAGTGTAATGGAGCTAAAAGAAAAAGTATTTCTAGTTAAGCTATCTGAGGTTGTTTTGCCTATGTGGTGCTGAGGTTTGAACCCAGGATGTCACACATGCTAGGCAAGCATTTTAAAGAACATTTAATCCTCATTTTATATTTATGATTTTCCTTTTATATTTAAGAGATTTTTTAAAAAAGATCTCATTATGTGGCTGAAAACGGCCTCAAACCCATTACCCTCCTGCCCCAATTTTCTATATGTTAAGATTACAAGCAGGTACTACCACACTCAGCACAAGTTCTTAAAGTATCTTCTCCCGCTAATGCTACAGTCACTTTTACATTTACATGAAAAATATATGTCACAATTTAAAATACATTATAATATATCCACAGATTTAGTATCTGAATGACAGGACACTGTGCTACTCCATCTAGCCTAAGGGCACTATATAATATTTTGTTGTGCAGCTTTATAGCATGTATTGTTGAAATCATATGATTACATCAAAATCTAAACTGGAGAGGTTTTGCTGTATAACAATAATAGAAGATAAAAATCAGTGACTTCTAAGATCAAGGAGTTGCTTTAGTTCTATGACTTGATTAATAGATCAAGAAATTAATTCTAGAATACTCACAACAACAAACACAAGACCATAATAACAGAAACATAAGAGAACAGATCTATCTAAAAATACTAAATCTGTGAAGGTAAATGATACAGGATCAATAATCTCAAGAATTTACTATTTGTAGATGATAACAAAAGATATGATTAATTGATCATAATCTGTGAGACTAAAATGTCCTACTTCAAACTCTGTCTTTATTTCACCTAAATGCAAAAATCACGTTACCTCAGTGTCACTATAATACAAGATCAACTGTAAAAACAATCCAGTTCTATGACAAAGTTTTCTGCAACTAAAGCAAAAGTAGGATCTTTTTCCAACCATTTCAAGACATTTGTCTTCAACTTGTTCACAAAAAAGCAGTATTCCAAAATTCCAAGAACTAGGCTTCTAACTATAAGATCTGTCCAGAACAGAAGCAATAAGAATTTTAAATCAGATACTTAAAATAAACACAAGAGCAGTCACTCACAGAGGAACATGAGAAGCAGGAAAGACAAGAAGAACAACACTAAAAGAAACATCCATCAAGAAAAAGACCTGGAAAAGAAACCAAAACTTAGAATTAAAGATCAAATGAGGTTGGGCAGGATGGGGAAGGGGAGAGGGAAGAGATGAATTAAGCGGATAACCTAATGAATGCCATGGCAAAATATTAATAAGAGAATAACAATTTGAATTCAAGAATTATATAAAAGACTTAAATTATTTATAAACATTAAGAAACTGATGAAGTATACTAAAGCTTAGCCAACACCCTTATATAGCATGTCACTAAATATACTAAATTTTGTTACATGAACAAAATGGTTCAGCTCTTCAATCATGAAATTCTAAACATTAATATCTACTCTTCTAAAGGGTAAAGGAGATCCATGTAATTTAAAATAAAATGGTAGCCTAAATGTAGGCTGATAGGTTAAAATTTAACAATGAAAATATCTTAATATTAATATCAAATTTATTCAAATAAAATTATTATAGTTGTGCAAAAAATCAAAGATCTATTCTAATATGTGGAAAAGAAAATATTAAAAAAAAACTAAGGTCTATTTTTGTGCAATTCTTGGAACCATACATAGTTATAGCATGTATATGCTTACTGGCTGCAGAGGCCAAAAGCAAGCATTGGACACCCTGCAATTAGTTATAGATGGTTGCAAGCCATCATGTGAATGCTCAGAAATGTGCCCAGGTCCTCTGTTAGAGCATCAAATGTTCTTAACTGCTGAACCATCTCTCTTTCCCCTAGATTAATTTTTTTTTTTTTTAACTTTTAGGCCTGTGAATTTTTTTTACAATTTTACTTATTTATTTTATGTATGAGTGTTCTATCTGCATATTCACCTGTATGCCAGAAGAGGGCATCAGATCCCATTATAGATTGTTGTGAGCCACCAGGTGGTTGCTGAGAATTGAACTCAGCACCTCTGGAATAATAAATGGTGCTGTTAACCTCTGAGCCATCTCTCTAGCTCCCTTCTACATTAATTTTAAGGACTTGCTATACGTGTTAGTAACATCTCTAAAATTCAGAGGTGGTTTTAAGTAAAGAAATATTGACTATTGCATTTGATTATGCAATCTTATTCCTAAAAAAAACAAATGAATTTTCAGTGAAAATCCTAGTAAGATACACAAACTAAAAGACAAAACTTTTATATGTGTTGAAATTCTCTGATATCTGGTACTATTCTTTGCTCTAGTTCATTTCCTTTAAGCACATTATAACCTAAATGCTGATTATGTTGAAAAATAACGATATATCTGATCTTAAACCCTCTACTATAAACAAGGTATTGCTATAATGAGATTAATACCTATTTACCAAATATGTGCTCACTCTAAATACCACCCAAATAGAAAAAGAGCAAGCTATATGACTAGAATAGAAAACTTACAGTATTATACATGCATGATAAAACAAATTCTGCAATAAGTAAAATTAAATTCCATCCTACAATCAAACAGCCCTAGGGATAATATAATTCAAGGTATTCATGTATATATTTGAACCTCAAAACAAAAACCTAAGAAGTCATATCCCTTTTCATATTAAAAACAAATAAAAGCTAATGTTTAATATGCTACAACAAACAGGCCAGTATATAATAGAAAGTTCTTCTTAGCAAGATATGAACCAAATCTATAGCCTGTCCCACAATATTTTTAAAAAGGGGGAAGAGGGGGGAAAAAATAAAGCAAGGACAAAACAAGTTTAAGGAAACGAAGGAAGGTAGAAAAACAAGAGAAACTGCTATGCACAGGCATGTTTTGAATATCCCACTCCTCAAAGAAAAAATCCATTAAATTAAACAATCTGTGAAAATGTAAGTCTAACTTTAAAATTCGTATGCTAATATTTAATATTGGTGTGTTAATGTTAATAGTCATGTAAAGCCAGGAAATTTAAAAAATTACCTTTAAAAACCTTAGTGTGGTGTGTGTGTGTGTGTGTGTGTGTGTGTGTGTGTGTGAGAGAGAGAGAGAGAGAGAGAGAGAGAGAGAGAGAGTGTGTGTGTGTGTGTGTACTGGGAGCCGGAGGGATTGTTCAGCAGTTAAGATCCTGTACTGTTCTTACAAAGGACCTGGATTCACTTCCTAGCACCCATATGGTGGTTCATAACCATCTTGAAATATATAATCAAATTGTAAAAGTTATTTCGAGTGCAATATTCACATGCAATATAATACAGACCAGTCTAAAAATATAGCACATGAAATCTTGTTATGTAGAAGTACTATTTCTACAACATGCTGAAATCATAAATACTATGATTTTTTTTTCAAAAGAAGAAAACCAATGTAAGTAACATTTCTTCCTATTCATCTGGGTCCTAACAAGTAAATAGTAAAAGGTACCCTAAGTTATCAGTTTATATGAAAACTTCTTGGCAATTACCTTATCTCAAAAGCTAAATATTTCTGTTACAGCATAAGCATTCATAGCTATAACAAAAAATACCTAGTATATTTGAAAAAAATGGAATCTTACTTAAATGAACTACTCTTGGTAACACTGAATGAAAATAGTATTAACTACATCAACAAAGCTATAACCAACATTATATGTAAGTCAAACGAGGAATACATACATATTCTCACAACCCTAAGGCAATAAGTTATCCCTTATTGATTCTTCTTTGTGCTCAACATTTGCTCCTTAGCACAACTAGGACTCAACAGTTTCTTAAATCCTTAACAGAGCTATAATGTAAATTCTATTACTTTTACTACCAAATAAAAACAGAATTTAGTACTCAAAGCTAGGTCTGCAAAGCCTTACATTTTTAGTGCTCCCAAGTACTTCTCCTTAGCAACCTGGCACTTGCTTTATTTAGATCAGGGATGTAAAACTAGTTGGGGCTATGGTGGTAACTTATAAATGTTAGATAAAAGACCGATGAGAAGGTCCTCTGGCAATCTAAAAGAAACATAGCCATAGCCCAGGCCATTGTAGCTATTTTCTCATGAGATGGTATACCTAATAACATAAAAAAAAGTTTATATAGATTGTTCATGACACTTTTAAAATGAGAAGCTGAGGTTATAACAGATTCCTAATAACATATATTTGGGACAAATTTTAGACCAACAAAAAAATGATGCTAGACATATAATCAACAATATGTGGAAAGATGGACTGGCATTTGAAAACAACAGGGCACATCTAACTCTGAGACTCTGCTATGGACATAACCACTAAAAAATTACCTCAATCTTTTAAATCATTCTGCTTTTATTGCCCCCACCCCCCACCCCAGACTCGGTTTCTCTATATAGCCTTCCTTGGCTGCCCTGGACTCAAATCGTAGACCGGGCTGGACTTGAACTCACAGCAATCTGCCTGCCTCTGCCTCCGCAAGTGCTGGGATAACAGGTGTGCACCACCACACCTGTCTAAATCTTTCTGTTTTCTATGTTCTTCCTCTTATCATGGAGCTTTTAATCTTAATTTTAGATTACTATTCTCAATTTGTGTTTTCTGGCTTTCTTCACACGTACGTAAACCTCAGCTCCATCTTCAAATATTACCACCTCAATGTACCTTTACATCTTGCTTCAGTTATAATTTCATATTCAAGTCACCCATTAACCTTTCGCCAAGGTTATCTCTTTTATCTCAGTATAGAAGTATGCAAAAAGTTATTTGAGGAAGGAAGAAAAGAAGGAAGGAAGGAAGGAAGGAAGGAAGGAAGGAAGGAAGGAAGGAAGGAAGTCAGCCAGTCAGCCTAGCTTGCCTGCCTAGGTCAGACTGCACAAAAGGAAATGTTTGAGCGGCTTCTCTGCCTTGATGGCCTGAGAACTAGACTCAAATCAAGAACATTACTCCTACTGTAGCACTGACTGTTCTCAGTCAGCAGAGAACAACTAGGGGGATTTTATAAAAACAGAGAGAAGTTATGTATGTATATCTGCTTTTAAGAATTATAACCTGGATGACATACTGAGATTTTATATTACCCTGAAAAATAAAAGTAATGGTGATATTATTCTATCTCATTTTATATTTGCTATCTGAAAAAATGGTTCACCATAAAATATTTAAGAACTACTTACTATACCTGTTGAGTTAATCCAAATGATTATATTAAAGAAAAGCTTTCAAATTTGTACAATTTCACGGTGCAAAATGCTTCCTCAAATATGAAGACAGTGCCTGCTGGGCATGATGGCAGATGCCTCTAATCCTAGCACTAGGGAGGCAGAGGCAGGGTTTCTGTGACTTTGAGGACAAATGATCTACATTATCAAGTTCCAAGACAGGCAGAGCTATGTAGAGAGATCTTGTCCCAAAACAAACAAAAAGAAACAAATAGTTGCTAGAGTTTTTAATCTTCCCACATGATTTTTAATAGGCTAAACCAGAAAAAATAAAGTGATTCCTAATGAAATTACCATAACCCTATGACCAACAAGAATGTATTCTATCTTATTTTTTTTTAAGGATCTTTACTAAAATGTTTTTTTTTTAAGATCTTTACTGTATATTAACTACCATATAATAAAAAAAACATTAGCAAGTAACATTTTCCCCCTTGTGTGGGGTAGTAGCGGTCCTGAGGCAGATTTTCACTACAGAGCTCCAGCTAGTCGGGAAACTACTAGATAGACTAGGCTGATGTCAAATTTACAGCGATCCTCCTGCTTCTGCATCCCAAGCATAAGGAATATAGACATATAGTACTATAAACTCTAATGACATATTTTTTAATCTGTGAAGGTCCATGCACAAGTTATACATACTATAAAAATATATAAACATATTAAGTAAAAAGTTTTCAAATGTAAACTTTATAGATTCTCACTATACTACTAAAGTAAAACACTAGCATATGAACTATATGAAGAATTATCCTCAGTATGTTTCTACTTCCAACCCATAACTTTAGGCTAGCTTTAACTAAATTCTGTGTAATATTAGTTCTAAGAGTATTCCATTCAAAAGTAAATGAAGAGAATGCCACCAATGAATACTCTTTTCTTCCAATAACCACATGTTTAAAACATTCACATTCTCTGCCACAAGAAGCTATTTGGTCAAGGTTTTCTTAAAACATTAAAGGATTCCCAGGAACGTATCTGGAGGGAAAGTCCCATCTAAGAAAAGCTCTGAGGACATTTTTGTACCTTGGTCCTCTAGAACCATTGATGTCAAACCAAAACTATGCCTTGACTATCTAAGTCAAAGGTTAACCAGAATCTAGGCCAAGCAACATGTACCTGAACTCTAGCATGCGGGAGGCCAAGATAGAAGGAGATACCCCTGACCAAGAAATACTAATGTGATCTAACTAGTGAGTTTCCTTCAGGATATGGTGGCCATGCTTTTACTCTCAGTCAGGAGGTAGAGGCAGGTGAATAATTTAAGATTTTGAGGCAATCTTAAACAGTAGCCAACCAAGGCTACATAGTGAAACCCTGTCTTTAAAAATGCAATACCAAAAACAATTTTTTTAAGTGAGAAAAGAAATAGTTAACCAGAATTTACAATACAAATTTGTACCTTAAAGGTATGCATGCATGTGCACCTCAGTGTAGGTGTGCACAGAAGCCTTGGATCTCCTGAAGCTGTAGGCATAAGCTGTTGTGAACTGCCTAACCTGGGTGCCAAGAACAACCAAACTGGGGTCCTCAGGAAAGGCAGCAAGTGTTCTTAAACCAATGAACCTCTCTAGCTCCTCAATACTTTATAGTTTTATTATCAAAACATTTGCCAGTAGTTTGATTCATACAAAAAGTTTTAATAATTTAGAGTTATGAAATATGACTACTAAAACACAAGCCTTGTCTAACAAACACATCCAGGAAAAAAAGATACTATAAAAAGTATTAATGTACTGATTTAGTTGTTTGTCAAGAGAACTCTTACTGAAGTTAAAAGTTACAAAGATTAATTCTGATGTAGGTCAATGCTAATCTCAGGAATTACACTAAGCACATCAAAACTTTTAAGAATAACATTAGCAAATATGAATCATACATATAAAAGAAAGAATTCACACATGGGCAATAAAACCTTTTACATTTAATATACATTTCTGTCTTAATAGGATAAGAGAGATTTCCAGAACAACAGTATAAGGTAAGTTGCTACAGCTCACAAATGATAATTTCAACAGAAAAGAGAAGGTAAATATACTAAACTGAAAGGGAAACTTTGAGGAGTAACTAAAAATAAACACTTATCTAAACATTATTTGTCTGTGTATTCTCTTTCTAGTAAACACTAAATCAGCACATAAAAGTTCAAAATAATTACTAAAATAATAAAACTAACCCTTCGGACCACTTTTAGTCTTTTGCCACATTTTCCCCTTATCCCCCATGCCCCTCTACCCCCTCGACAGGGTTTCTCTGTCTAGCCTTGGTTTGTTTGGGCTTTCTTTGTATACCAGGCTGGCCTTGAACTCACAGACATCCACCTATCTCTGCCTCCAGAGTGCTGGGAATAAAGGCATGCACCACCACGTCCGGCCTTTTGTTACATTCTTAAGCAATCTCTTTTTATGATTAGTCTTTTTTGTATGTGTGTAATAATTCTTTAAATTCATAAAGCATTCAATCACTGAGATGGCTCAATGGTTAAGAACACTGTCCTGCTCTTCCAAAGGACCCAGGTTCAATTTCCAGCACCAATATGGCAGCTTACAACTGACTGTAACTCCAGTTCCAAGAGATCCAACACCCTTAGACCAACGCCCATTTAAAAAGAAAAACTTAACTTTTAATGGTTACCTAAGAGTAATTTCAGTTCCCTAGCAATTCATTTTGGGAATCAGCAACAGAAAAATTCTGTCTCTAAGAAAGCACCAACTAACTGAATCACATAAAAATTTAATTCAAGCCAGGCACAATGGTACATGCCTTTAGTACTAGCACTTGGGAGGCAGAGCCAGGTAGATCTCTGAGTTCAAAGCCAGGCTGGTCTACACAGTGAATTCCAGGCCAGCCAAAGTATATAGTGGGTCCCTCTCTTTTAAAAAGATAGATAGATAGATAGATAGATAGATAGTAGATAGGCAAATAATTGGTTAACCTTTACCACCATTAATTACATTCTGAAATCAGAAATGACCAAACAAATGGCTTAAGATACCTATACTTAATCTTTCACCACTTTTGCTCTTGCTCAGTAAACTGCAAACACTGGCCATATTACTGTCTACTGAGTTGGTTTTTAACTCTGTTGCTCCTTCACAGAATGGTCTTCTGGCAGGACTTTCTTAACTCTGACCTCAGAGAGAGGCCTTTTTGTCTACTCTCTGAAGCAGTTTCACCTGTAGTATTCAATCGCCTAATACAAGTACTTAATAAATTATTATTGAGTTAACTTATAAGCCTACATACAATTTCAATAATATAATGCAAAAACAAATCTGTTAACTTAAATATAAAATTAGCAAAATACTTGATACAGAGTTCCATTAAAAATTAAGAACAAAATTCAAACTAATTTTTATGGCAAATTCTAAGGATAAAGGCTAAATCTTAACTCAGAAATCACAACAAATATATTATGATTCCAGTATCATGTAAGGTCTGTAAAACTGGTGATTCACAAAGAAAAAAGTAACATTCTTAGTTCTGAAATACATAGACACTTAACGCATACATATAGATTTTAAAGTATAAGAGGTATGTATTGGAATATAAAAATGCAAACTGAAATTAAAAGTATACCTGACCTATATCATCAAATACCATCAGTTACTATGCAATAAAAATTAGAAGTGTTAAAGAGATGTTGGCCAAGCTATTGCTAAAATAAAATTTTGAAGAACGCCTATAGTCTCAGCTACTCAAGAATTTGAAAAAGGAAGGTTCCTGGAGGCCAAAAGTTCTAAGTCTAAGCTAAAAACAACAAAGCAAGAGTGAAAAAGACAGTGTGTGGGACAAGTAGGACACAGGAGCAAGAAAAGAGAGGGAAAGAGGAAAGAGGGAAAGAAATGAAAGGGTTGGGAAGAAAAAGAGAGGAGAAAGAAAGGAAACAGGAAAAACAAATGAGCTAGCTGAAAGTCTTTGAGTCAAAGACTTACTTTCATGAATGCATAAATATTTGGTTCTATCAAGTTTTTACAAGCACTCCCAAGTACTACACTCTATTTACTTATTTAGCTGATCTGTAGACTGATCCCATGTCATTGAGCAGTCTAAGCAAGGGGTCTACCACTGAGCTACGTGTCCAGTCCCTCTCTGACTTTTCCAAAGAGAATTACACTTTAAAGAACGTAAGATATTAGTTTTTTTAATGGCCTATGTGATCTTTAACTCCTCAGTGGCTTTAAATGTCTCAATGACACTGCATCATCATAGTTGCAAAGTAGTCAAAACATTTAGAAATTCAAACTCAGATTAGAAAGAAAACTTATAAATCAACATCAGAGATTTATTAGCACTACAATGGCCACTAAAAAATAAATGATTCAATTAGAAAATGCTAGAGAATAAATATATATCATCTACTACTCACATAAGACACCTGGAACAAATAACCTCTGCAGTCATTGTAACTTACCGTTACGGATTTCAGTGTCATGCCATGGTAGGTGCCCATAGTATCGATCTTAAAGCCTTCCGTTTCTACAAAGAAAAAGAGTCTATTATAATGTATGTATTTGTAACAGATAAAAATTCCTACCAGAATTTAATTACACCTAACAATTCTACAGTGTCATGAAGCCTTGAATATACTATACACAGTTTTATCACATATTTCTAAAAACTAAGGACTTCCCAGCACTTGGGGGAGGCAGAGACAGGTGGATCTCTGAGTCTGAAGCCAGCCTGGTCTACAAAGTGAGTCCAAGACAGTCAAGGAAGGCAACACAGAGGAACCCTGTCTTGGAAAAACAAACAAACAAACAAAAACTTTAAGATACTAGTTACAAAAACATATTCAGTAAGTGCACTTATTGCATAGAATCTGGTTAAGATCTTTCAAATTTTGTTTTAAAACCACACTAAAGAGCTAGAGAGAAGGCTCAGCAGTTATAAGCAATAGCTTCTCTTCCAAAAGACCCAAGTTAAATTCCCTGTACCCACAATCAGCCTACAACTGCTTTTAACTTCGGTTTCAAAGGATCTGATGCCCTGTTCCTGCTCCATGAACACTGGCTACATATGTGGTGCATAGACATACAAATAGGGAAAACACCCATACACATAAAATAAAAATTTTAAATAAAATTGAAATCAAAATAAATAAAAAACTATAACCCCATTATTTTTCCTATTAGCTACTAAATGATTACACCATGTAAAATAGGAAGTTCCTAAATTATAAAAACTTTTGTACCAGAGTTAGAAAACGATGCTTTTAACAATAATGAGTTTCAGAATACAAGTGCAACATACTCTTCTCTTTTTCCTTTTAAAAACAAATGCCTAATTCTATACATTCAGGGCAATTTACTTTTCACTCCTGTTTTGGGTCTTATTATGGTCAATCAATTAATGCCTATCAATTTGGGACTTTGACAATATTTTACCAGTGAAAGTGATATAAACATACCATACTTTATTGAAATAAAGCATTCATTGCTTAAATTTCATCTAGGTTATGTGACTATCAGTGAAATATTTTAAGTGAAATGTTTTCATAGAGTATAATCTAATCTTGTGAAAAATCAAATAAGATATATTTTGCAAACTACAGACCATACACCTTTTCCTCAACTATAAGATTTTGCAGCTGTGTTGCAAAATCAAGATGAATGTACGTGCATTCATGAAAAAGCTGAAGTTGGTTCTTATAGGACTGGATTTGTTATGAAAAGCTTTATGCAATTCATTCCGTAAGAAAACACCACAGTGAATAAAAGAATGGATCACTTTCTTTCTGTGGCACCCATGCACCATGTGCTTATCTGGTAAATGAAATCAGCACACAAAAATACTGCATCAAAGCAATACAATCTGTTTTAAAAGTTGTCCTAAGCCTTCTATACCAAAAAAATAGCAAAAGGTAAGTTTTCAGTTGTTTCTATCTCCTATCTTCATAAGGGCAGTCAAGATGAACAAAAATCTCAAGAGAAACTGGTGAAGTCTCAGTTCACTAACATTTCACTAATTAAGAAATGGCTCACAAATGTATTAGCTAGACTGTCAATCGGACTATCACAAAATAAGTTCACACTTGCCCCACACGACATTCTCCATCCCAAAATTCTTTTTTTTTTTTTTTTGCTTTCCTGTTTTTTTTTTATTATTAATTTATTCTTGTTACATCTCAATGTTTATCCCATCCCTTGTATCCTCCCATTCCTCGCCCCCCCCCATTTTCCCATTATTCCCCTCCCCTATGACTGTTCCTGAGGGGGATTACGTCCCCCTATATATTCTCATAGGGTATCAAGTCTCTTCTTGGCTACTTGCTGTCCTTCCTCTGAGTGCCACCAGGTCTCCCCCTCCAGGGGACATGGTCAAATGTGAGGCACCAGAGTACGTGAGAAAGTCGTATCACACTCTCCACTCAACTGTGGAGAATATTCTGACCAAAATTCTTATATCCAGAACTAGCATCAATAATACATTTGTGGTTAGTTTATTACATTATCAGTCATTATTCTAGAAACTTCATCTTCAGCATCAGGTTTATTCCCAAAGTAACTCTATGAAATAAGTTATCAGTATTATTAATACTTAGAGATATGAGGTAACAGACAGAATACAATTGAAATCACAGTAAAATTCACACAAAAATTAACTGAAACACAAGCTATCTGGATCCAGAATCAAAGCTACCAACAAGAGATAAACCAATTTTGTTCTTTAAAGTCCAATTACTACTTTTAGGTGTTGTAGGCTATATGACTGTTGTCAAAATGACTCAACAGAGCTGGCAGAGTTAAACAGCTATAGGTAACACATAAATGAGTGAATACGGCTGGGTTTAAACAACAGGACAACATCACAAAAGCAGGTGACTGAACTGGATCTGGACCACAGAAGTTACTTGACAACCCTTACTCTCTTCTTTATATTATTAAATTTATTTATTTTTAATTTATTCACTTTACACCCCGATTGTAGCCCCCTCCCTTGTTGCCTCTTGACCCCACCCTCTCTCCCTCATCCCCTCCCCCTCCATTCCGTAGTCCTCACAAAGGGGGAGCCCTCCTCCCTGCCATCTGACCCCAGGGTATCAAGTCTCATCTGCACTGCCTGCATCCTCTTCCTCTGTGGCCTGGGAAGGCCGCTCCACTAGAGGGGAGTGATCAATAAGTGGACAACAGAGCCCATGTCAGAGGCAGTCCCTACTCCCCATATTACGGGACTCAATGGAGACTGAATTGCCTATTGATTACCTCTGAGCATGACAACCCTTATTCTTTTTTTTTTAATTAATTTATTCAAATTACATCTCGATTGTTAGCCCTTCCCCTGTTTCCTCCCATTCTTCCCTCCCTCCCATTTCTCCCCTTCTCCCCTCCCCTATGTCTGTGACCTAGGGAGACCTCCTCCCCCTATATATGCTCTCAGAATATCAAGTCTCTTCTTGGTAACTAGCTATCCTTCCTCTGAGTGCCACCAGGTCTCCCCATCCGGGGGACATGGTCAGAAAAGGGGCACCAGAGTTCGTGTAGGAGTCAGATCTCACTCTCCACTCAACGGTGGAGAATATCCTGTTCGTCGGCTAGGTCTTGGTAGGGGTTCGAAGCTTACTGCCTATATTCTCCTTGGCTGGTGCCTTAGTTTGAGGAGGACCCCAGGATCCAGATCTGCCTGTCATAAAGTTCTTCTTGTAGGGTTCCAGGACCCTGTGGGTCCTACTATTTCCTCTTTCTTCCATGCTACTCTCGCCTAAAGTCTCAATCGGATATCCTCTCCTCTGACCCACTTTCTTGGTAAGTAAAGATTTTCATGGGACGTATCCCTTGGACTAGTGTTTTGTTGGAGTGAGTATATACCGTTTGTCTCTTTTTGCTTCTGGGTGAACTCACTCATTATGATAATTTCTAGATCAATCCATTTGTTCACAAATTTTGGGAATTCCTCGTTTTTAATAGCTGAGTAGTATTCCATCGTGTAAATATACCACAGTTTCTTAGTCCATTCTTCTACTGAGGGACATTTAGGCTGTTTCCATGTTCTGGCTATTATGTATAGAGCAGCTATGAACATGGTTGAGCATATGCCCCTGTTATGTGGTAGGGCATTTTCTGGGTATATTCCAAGGAGTGGAATAGCTGGGTCTTGAGGAAGCCCTATTCCCATTTTTCTGAGAAAGCGCCAGATAGCTTTCCAAAGTGGTTGTACTAGTTTGCATTCCCACCGACACCCTTATTCTTAACTATCACATTATACTACCACTCAAGCTCAGCTTGACCATGGTTAGAAGAAGACACAGGATAAGCAACTTACCTTCTTTGCCTTTGAATCTTTCCTGGTCATATCTGTTGTAGGCAGCTGGAATAGGCTGCTTTGTACGCAATGTGGGATCCTAGGGAAAAGTAAAATTACAAGTTAATATTTTTTTAGTATTACTTATTTAACTCTCATAATTAAAACCTGATAGGGGCAGTTACAAAATACATGTTATTCCCAAAATGGCACAGAAGACAATGTGGTAAGTAGACTACGTGGCATTTGATGACTAGGATTCAGTATTAATTATTGCTAGAAAATGACATCCCTACACGAAGAATAAAGACATTTTCAAGCATACTTGTATCAAAACTGCAGAAAGAATATGGTAAGCAGATGCATTCTAATTATTTAAATGATTTTGTGAAATAATGCTCTTTCTCCAATGGTAATATGAACAGAGTGAGTTCCAGGATAGCCAGGGCTACACAGAGAAACCCTGTCTCCAAAAAAAGAAACAAAAAGAAAGTAAATAAAATATTAAAAAAAGAAAAAAGAAAAAAAGAAAGTGTGCTAAGTCAACTATGTCTAAATATTACCAATAATTCAGTAAATGTTAAATATGAATGATTTCATGCATATGTATAATTACTATAAATGTCCAAGGCTATGTTTAGTACTCTCAATTTCTTTCGAAATTCTACATAAAAGTGAATCAACGTGAATTGTACTTTCTACCTTTCTTGAGTTTTGAGAACAGGCAGAAGGATTTAAAGCAAACTGGAGGATATTTCTGAATTTCAATGGAGACTAAATACATCATGCATGAATTTAGGGTCTGGAGGGTTCTAAGTGATACCTCAACAGTGAGGCAGTCAGCCATCAGAGGAGCTATAGGCAAAGTACAATCAAAGAGCCATATGGTGGGTACCAAGGGAAAACAAACATACCAAAATGAAATAGCAAAGATATCAAATAAGAAGTCCAAACTGTGGGCGGTGGTGGCGCACGCCTTTAATCCCAGCACTCGGGAGGCAGAGGCAGGTGGATCGCTGTGAGTTCAAGGCCAGGTTTTTCTACAAGGCAAGTTCAGGATAGTCAAGTCTATACAGAGAAACCCTGTCTTGAAAAAACAAAATAAATAAATAAATAAATAAAGCAGGGCATGGTGGCACAGGCCTTTAATCCCAGCACTCGGGAGGCAGAGGCAGGTGGATTCCTGTGAGTTTGAGGCCAGCCTGGTCTACAAAAGTGAGTCCAGGACAGCGAAGGCTACACAAAGAAACACTGTCTCAAAAACAACAATAACAACAAAAACTCAAAAAAAAAAAAGTCCAAACTGGGAAGTAACAATAATTTTTATTTTTAAGAAAAGCTAACAATTTTCTCAAGGATAAAATAGGCCAGCTACTTATTATTTATTTAGTTAATCCAAAATAATTACTTAGAAGGCACTTCCTAGTTAACCCCTTTTCAGACTCTCACCCAGGTATATCTCAAGAATGACCCATAATTACTGTTGAAATCACTTTTAAAACTGGGAAGGGTTTTTATATCCTTCAAGTATGCTTAGGTAACAAAACTTTATTCCCTAGTGATATAAAATGTTTAAGATATAAAAATTATAAAACAGACAGCACTTTTTAAAAAACAACAACATAAGCAGAAAAGATTCTTACCACAGGGGCTGCATTTGGAGCAGGCCGTTGTTCAGGGGCACGTCCTTCTTCTCTGGCTTTTACCGATTGAAGAATTGCAAAAATATTCTTGGAAAAATTCTAAAATACAAATAGATTCTAATTAAACCCAGAGTACATGTGCAAAGGCAGTAGTTTATCCATTAAGCAATTTATATCAAAACTTTCTTCAACTAATTTTTCCTAATGCATAAGGTATTGTTGCTATGGACTAGATGTGGTCTGTCTCCCAAACATTCCTTTGCTAATTAGGTGCTCCGAAGCATGGCGATGTGGAGATAGAGGAGCCTTTGAAAGGCGGGGCCCAATAAGAAGCAATTGGCCCTGCTGTCAGAAGGGACTGATGCTAAACTTGATTAGTTTAGTTCTCTGTGTTGTTTCCACACTACAGGCCAACAGGTGGAGCTGCCCACCTTTCAGTCCCCACAGCTTGAGCTAAATAAGTATCTTTCCACCTCACCCCTGGTGCTAGGCCCTCACATCGTCAGGCACGTGCTTTACACTAGCCTATGTAGCCAGCCCTAACTATCTGTCACCCTCCTACCTTGGGTATTTCATTGAGGCAAAAGAAAACAAGATAAAACAATTACACATAAAAATAAAACCCAACTATTTTAAGTCTGGTTATTACAAATCATACTTAGAAAAATTAAATACAATTTGTACTACTCTGCATTTACTCAAATATATAACAAAGAAAAACGTAAGCATGTAAATGTAACAGATTTGTATCAAAGGGAGCTACTAAATCCTCAAAGTGCAATAAAACTTTGTGCTACATTTAGATTGCCACAGACTTGTGAGATGCTCAAAGGATACCTGTAGGAGTCACTGTTCATTTTTCAAATATGAAAATATAGGAAGTAATCACAAACAAACTTTTCCATGAATATTCAACACTGCCAACTGGGTGATTTTATCCCTTCATGAAATAACCTTCTTTGGTCCCTGACACATTATTCTCCGCTGAATGTTTGCCTAATGACTAAACAGTATGCCTGATGACTAAAAACGCTTTGGAATGCTTCCACTCCTTCCCTGCTACCAATCATTAAATAGTTTAAGAACTATGTGAGCATCTACTGTAAACTCTCTACCTGAAGTGACATTAAAATTGAATGATAATCAACAAACATGTGGTTCCTGTCCTCATGTACTTCAAATATAATAAAATTCTCTTCTCTATGAATGAAGCATTCTCAGGCCAGCAAGGTAACTCAAGAGGTAAAACACTTGTGACACAGCCTGTCTCCCCAGGTTCAATCCTCAGAACCTATGTAAAGGTAGAAGAGAACCAACTCCACAATATTATCCTTTGACCTCCCTATTTTTACCATAGCAAGTACACACGAACACATACACACACGTATGTACACGCGTGTGTGTGCGCGCGCGCACACACACACACACACACACACAATCTTAAGGAAAAAAACACAAATCTGAGGGCTGGAGAGATGGCTCAGATAAGAGTAATTAAAAAAAAAAAGGAGAGCCTGGGTTGGCTCTTCCAACCAACCCAGGTTCGGCTGCCAGTACCCACATGGCAGCTTACAACCATCCATAACACTAATTCCAGGGAATATGATGCCCTCTTCTGACCACCATGGACACAAGGCATGTGCATAGTGTACTCATACACATAAGCCTTTTTTGATTGTTTGTATGTTTCTCTGTTTAGCCTTGGCTGTCCTGGACCTGCTGTGTAGACCAAGCTGGCTTTGAACCCTCAGCAATCTGCCTGCCTCTGCCTCCCAAGTGCTGGTGAACCACAGAAATATCTATTCATTATAAATTACTCAGTCTGTGACACTCTGTTACAGCAGCACAAAACAGAATAAGACATAATAATTTAGTGGCAGAGAAATTACAAATTAGTTTGTGATATTCTGTTATAGCAGCATGAAACAGAATAAGACAATATAATTTAATGATTCTATAAAATCAGGTTGCTACAACTAGGGTATCTTAAGTGAGTAAGAAGAATGAGAACTTGAATTTTCTTGCTCCTTAAGATTCAGAAAATTAATCTACACTGAGCTGGTGCTGCCAAGCCTGACAAGCTGAACTCAATCCCAGGGATCTACATGGTGAAAGGAAAAAACTGACTCTCACAAATTGTCCTCTGACCTCCACATGCACTGTGACAAATGTAAGTACACACACACACACACACACACACGAGCATGCGCACACACGTGCACATACACACATGCATGCACATACACACATGTGCACACAACAAGTGTGAAGTCCACACTACTCTAAGTGTCTATTATTTTTAGAGTTTAGCAGATAAAAAAGGTATAATGCCTGGAGATCAGCAGTCAAAATGTTTACTTTCGATCTTTTAAAATATTAACATACAGAAATAAAATTGTTAAAAGTTAATATTCATAAAAGCAAACCTCGATTCTAAGCAATTGTTAAATGATTTCTTCCTTAAAAGGATACAGTGGTACCAACATTAACTTACAACACTTTTAAACTGGTACAATCCTGCCACCTAGAGTTGACAGAAAAAAAGCTCATCTCAACAATTTAAAATTGTAACGTTTGAGACAAAAGAAAACTCTAAGTTTAATATTAAGTTAAAATGAACTAAAAACAGCCAGCTACAGTGACACATGCCTTTAATCCCAGCACTCAAGATGCAGAGGCAAGCAGATCCTTCTGAGTTAGAGGTCAGCTAGTCTACATATTGAGTTCCAAGTTAGCCAGGTCTTTACACTACAACCCAGTCTCAGAACAAAGTAAAACAAAAAAGGAACTAAAAAGTCACAGTGTTACTCAAGTATTAGCCAAATCATACAATGAAAACGAGAATAATAACAATTAACTGTAAATAACAAAAATAAAATAAATGAAAGTGTATTCATAACCTCACATATCTTTGTAATTCTAAGCCCTAGAAAAGGTTCCTTTTTTATTTTTAAAATAATGTATATGAGGACATATGCACTACAGCATAAGTGCAGAAGTAAAAGAAAAACATTGTGCAGTCCGATTTCTCCTTTCATCATCATAGTGGTTCCAGGAACAAAATGCATGTTACCAGGCTTGCGTTGCTAGCACCTTAATTCCTGAGCTATCTCACTGGTTCTGGACAATTCCCTTCTTGTCTAAATTAAAGTTATTACTATTATTGTGTGTGCACACACACATTCACAATATGTATATGAGGACACACATGAAACACCATGTGCAGAGGCCAGAGGGCAACTTAGTGGAATTGCTTCTTTCACTTTTACATGGCTCTGGAGACTTAATTCAGGTTGCCAGATTTATATAACAAGGGCCTTCACCAACTGAGTCATCTATGTGGCTTATTAATATAGGACAAGACAAAATACAAAATAAATACAAATAACTATTTTCCTTACACCCTTTTCTAGTAACTTTATTCCTAGCAAAACAGGACAGTAAATTAAAAACTCAAGTCCCAATATTATGCTACAACCAAAGCCAGCTGGGCCAGGTGGCACATACCCATAGTGTACTTACTGAGCAAAGGCAGGCCCAGGCAGGAAGAAAGACCCTATCTCAAAAACAGTCTCTCTAAACAAAGTCTATGTAAATGTTAAGGTCAGTTCCCCAATAATTTCACACACTTCTTCAAATGTCTCTAAAAACCACTATTGTTAGCAACCATGCATCAAAGAAAAATCAATATCTACGAAAGCTTAAGAGGAAAGCCCACAACACCGAGAAAGGTATGTTCACCTAACAGAACTGATACTGATGCATCTTTTTAAGAGATCAACTGACGTACCAAAGCGTCTATTATCAAAGAGTGAGAGTGTGTGTGTGTGTGTGTGTGTGTGTGTGTGTGTGTGTGTGTGTGTGTGTGTGTGTGTTATCCATACACTATGCGGGGATACAGAATGTGCATGAAGATTCGAGGAAAATTTTGTTGAGTGGATGCTCTCCTCCATTCCATTTTTACATGGGTTTGAATAACCTTCAGATTACCAGATCTGTATTCAAATTCTTATATTTCAAATTTTAAAGTGCATATATTTTACTCTGAACAGAATTTTTAAATAATCAGCCCTTGGCTGTGTAAACATGAATAAATAAATTTGAAACCTATTAATAAATTTTAAACAATCCTATAGCATTCCAAAGAATGAGTAAAATATTTTCATTACCTTTCCTGTGCTCTGTAAGATAGTTGTCCTTGTCCTCCACACTCTCTCTCTGCTAACAATATCTCTGGTCACATCTACCTCAGCATCCACAAAACTCCTCTGTTTAAGGGCAGTTATATCATCATCTAAATCAGTCTTGATAGTAGATCTTTTCTTGGCCATAATTTTGGCTTTGATTGCAGCAATTTTTTCCACTGACATGGCTTCAGACAAAGACCTAAAAGGAATTTATTTTATAAATTTCACAGCAAAAATTTCTTCAGTACAACATATACATTGTTGTACTTAAATTGATGGGGGTTGGGGAAGAAGCACTGCAACTGGCAATACATTTTTCTATAAAATTAAATATTTGTTATTTTATAGTCACACAGAACTTTTACAGGTAACAACTCAAAGATATAATCCTCTAAAAGCAAGATTGCAATTTCATTTTAATTTTTATTTTGAGTTTGAATGCTTTGCCTACATGTATGTCTGTGCATCATTTGTATCCCTGTTGCCCAGTAAAGTCAAAAGGTGGCATCAACCCTGAAACTGAAACTACAGGCAGTTGAGGGCCACTACATTTGTGCTGAGAGTCAAAACCAGGGTCCTCTAAAGAATGGGCAGTGCTCATAACTACTGAGTCATCTCTCCAACCTTGAATTAGTACTTTCTTTTAAAAAACAGTAACCCTAATAAAATTCTTTGCTTGTTTTAAAATCCTCCCCAGAAAAGCAAAACTAATAAATAAGTGTTCTTCTGCTAATATTCCCTGAGGTTTTACCACTGTCTCTATACGCCTACCTCTATACATATGGAAATTATACATAAGCAGGGAGGTCATAGTAATGGGGTGAAAAATTCATTCTGTTAAAAAGCTGCCTGGTGTGGTAGTGCACGCCTTTCTTTAATCCCAGCACTCAGGAGGCAGAGGCAGGGGGATCGATGTGAGTTCGAGGCCAGCCTGGTCTACAAAGTGAGTCCAGGACAGGCAAGGCTACACAGAGAAACACTGTCCCTAAAAACCAAAAAAAAAAGCTCAAAGCTTGGGTTTTTTCCATGAAATGTATTTTAAGGTTTTACAACTACAAGCCACATAAACAGCAGACTTCAGAATCAAAGGAAACTTTATGTGTCACAATCATCTTTTTAATTTCTAGGAAAAAAAGCCATACTTAATTTGATTAAAACTTCATTATAAGAAGCTTGCAAGTTAAAAAAAAAAATCACATACTGAAATAAACATATTTGAATAGCTTTTAAGCCTTCAACTTACCTGATCCTCAAATAGGCAAAA
The DNA here is from genome assembly GCF_903995435.1 of Acomys russatus. Taxonomy (NCBI): domain Eukaryota; kingdom Metazoa; phylum Chordata; class Mammalia; order Rodentia; family Muridae; genus Acomys; species Acomys russatus. Next base: position 41,742,831 of record NC_067142.1, read on the forward strand.
AGCAGAGAACCTATGCCTTCACAATAAAAGACTTTTAACATTAAGACTTCATAAAACAACCATCTTAGGTTTAGTCTTATTTAAAAATTATTTTTACTCATCAACACTGACACAACTAAATACTGTAGTATGCAATGAAATGAAGTAAATTTCTTAGTGCTTTAAATTTCCTAGCATGTTCCTCTTTAAGATTCAGGGACAATAAATCAGTATTCCAGGGGCTGGAGAGTTGGTTCAGAGGTTCAAAGCATTGGCTGCTCTTACAGGGGACCTGGGTTCAGTTCCCAGCACCTACTTGGTGGCTCACAATCATCCATTACCTCAAATTCCAGGGAAACATTATGCCTTTTTCTGACCTCTGTGTGTGCCAGGCACAAGGTACACAGACATACATGTAGACAAGATAAAATAAACCAATCTAAAATTAAAAAAAAAAACAATCAGCAGCTTAGGAAACTTGTTTTGAATTATATATGTATGTATGTATGTGTGTATATATATATGTGTGTGTATGTGGGTGTGTATGTGTGTGTGTATATAAGCATGTATGTGTATATATGTATGTGTGTGTATGTGTGTGTATATATTTATAGTACCTCTCTAACAATTTATTATCTAAAGAATAAAATACAGTAAGTTGAGTAGTACATACAAAGAACTACAAAGTATACACACATCCCAAAAAGGGGGGGGGGGCAGATTCAGTAAAAAATATAACTTAAAATTCTGGTCTCCAATAAGAACACCTCTTATGGAACCACATGTGGAAACCACACATTTGAGGATTTAGTCTGCACTAATAATGTGCTGGGGTTTTTTATAACATGAAATGAGAAAAGTAATTCCACAGTTGTTGAGGACTGGTGGTACAGCCTTTGCCTAGCAAGCATGAGGCTGCGTGTTTAGCAAAGACCCATAACAAACAGAAACCACGCCAGCAATACAGTGAGTGGGTCATGGAAACTCAACCAGCACAAGCAAGAGTCAAAGCCTTGCAGCAACAGCTAAACATATAAGAACCACTAACAGAGAGTGACAAGAGGCAACTGTGCAAGGCTATGCTAGTCTATGCCATCTGAAATGTCAATATGGTGTCCAAACAAAGACAGTACAAAACATTAAAGAAAAATGACATACCAATTCAATAAGTATGCACTTGCTCATCAATTTGGAGGGGATGTGTCTCTAGAATTGTAACAGGTACAAATATTTCAAAAGAAATTCTGAACATGATCCCTCCTACACTCTGCTCTCTTGCTCAAATTTAAATTGGTATACAGTGAAAACTATAGGTGCAGAATAAATGCTGTAATATTTTTGCTTTTTTCTCATTCTACTTTGCATTGGTTTCTAGCTATAAAATTAATTAAGTGAATGCTTCTATCTCACCCTTTTTTTTATTATTTGTTTCCCTAACTTTATCTGATGTCCAAGAATTGCTTTTTAAGAAAGATGTATCACAATATTTAAAAATAAGCTAAATGTATATGCCACATGAACATGTTGATTAAATTCCTATTTTCTTTAACCAAATCTATAACTACAAATGTCTTATTTCACCTGAATGTAATCTTTGTATTCCAGAATGTTGATTTGTGTTTTCAAGGACTTGTAATCATAATTAGTGCGATATCTACAAAACTCTTCAATTTCTCCTAAGATCCATACATATTTATTGCTACAATGTAAATTATTTGCTTCGTCAATGTATTTTAACAATTAAACATTTTGGTTATTCTTAATGAAAGTGATAGAGTGCCTTAAAACCTATAGGAAAAAGTATTAGTTCAGTTACAAAATGCAACCTTTGACACTCTTTTTCATACAATCTGAAAAAAAGAATCACTAGATCACTGGATATTGAAAAACAGTATGCAGCTGGGCATGGTGGTACATGCCTTTAATCCCAGCACTCGGGACACAGAAGTAGGGGGATCACTGTGAGTTCAGAGCCAGCCTGGTCTACAAAGCGAGTCCAGGACAGCCAAAGCTACACAGAGAAACCCTGTCTCAGAAAAATAAATAAATAAATAAATATAAATGAATGAATGAATGCAGTATTCTGATTTTCGCCTGAGTGAGTATGAAAGCATCTTATAGCAGATACTCAATATGCACCTGACAACTCATCTGGATATATCTTGCAACAATCCCCTAAGATTGAAAGCATATCAGCATGATTTTAAACAAATTCACTTTGTTTTATTATATGTTTGTGTGCATGCAAACACATGCAGCACAACACATGCCATAGCCCATGTGTGGAAATCAGAGGACAAATTGCAGGAATGGGTTCTATATTTCTACCAAGTGGGCATGGATATCAAACTCAGGTCACTGGTTGAGTTTGGCAGAATGGCATTTATCCAGTGAGCAATCTGGCTGGCTCTCAAGCTGGCACTGGGCTTTCAATTATCAGACTTCTACTTCCAGCCAAGATGAAGTGCTAGTGATTAGATTAGCTCTCACATACCAGAAAATGACTAGCTAAAATACACGACATAATGGTTTACCAAGTATTAGGTATTAAACACTGAACACAGTGATTCTCTGACAAATGAGAATCAATGTAACTCCTATAACTTCCCTGGCTTACTGTCTTAAATTTTTCCAAAATAGGTCATAAGGTGAGCCAAATTGGAATATAGTAAGAGTAAAATGTTTATATGGTACAGAATATTTAAGAAAGAGCTGCATAAATTACTGCAGTAGAATGCTAACACATGGGCTTAACGAAGAAACTATCTAAACCTGGAAACAACTACCACCCAGTAAGTTAAAGTTGTTAATACAAGGTTTTCCCACCAGAAAATGAAAAATATCCATGAGATGTTAGGAAGTCTACTAAAAGACTACTGCATGTAAAATCAGAATTAATTAATCAATCTTTGTTCAATATAAAGTCCCAGAAAAAAAAAGAAAGTCATGCCTTTGGTAAAAATCCTACAAAGATGGCTGGTTGAGTAATTAGAAATTCCTGGAGAGTTAGAATGTCACAAGTCTGAGAGAAGAGGAGAGGGAGAACTGGGATCAGGCTGTAAAGTAAGTAAGTGAACAAATAAACGAATGAACAAACAGGAGGGAAAAAAGAATGACTTGAGTCCATAGTCAACTTATGGGACAGGACAGGCAGTGGTGGAGCATGCCTTTAATCCCAGCACTCAGAAGGCAGAGGCAGGTGGATCTCTGTGAATTCCAGGACAGGCTGGCTTACAAAGTGAGTTTTAGGACAGTCAAGGCTGTCATACAGAAAAACCCTATGTCAAATATCCAAAAAGAAATTGTGGAACAGGAAAGAGGTGACTCTAAAGGGCCAAGAGAAAGAAAAACAGGAAACAGCTGTATGGGCTGGTCTGTGCTCATGTATGTGTACTTACCTGCCACGAGGTAAGTCATACTCTTCTTTCCTCACCAGATGCTACAGACACAGAAGCCCAGAAGCAACAGTTATGTAACAATCAACTACAACCTCTGACACCATGAGACAAAACAAATCTTTTACTTGTCTCAGGTATTTATCACTACAATCTAACAAAGAAAATTGGTAGAAAGAGTAGGGTCACTGGTGTGATTACTTGCCCATTCTGTTCATAAGCTTTAGGAACTGTTTTGTGGAAAAAAATCTGTTCAGTTTGAAGAGATGGACTAGACAAGTCCTGGAATGCTACGTAGAGCTTCATTCTTGTGGGAACTCAGAAAACCAGAAAGACTGAGGCTGGCTAAGTATGAAGTTTAGTATGAGAGCAAGGGCTCTATTAGGATTTGCACAGAAACCATTCCTAAGAAACTGTGATAATTTGTCCATGCTCCCAGGCTTTGAGTGGTGCTAAATTTAAAAGTAATAAACTTAGTAGTAAGGCAGAGGAAATGTCAAGGCAGCGCAACATGGATACTGCTAGCTGATTTTAGCCAACTTATTGTAATAAATGTAAGCAACAAAACCAGGGAAGGTCTTGAAAGTGCAGTGTGCCAGGAAATAAGTTCACATTATGACACAGTAAAGCATGACTACTGAAGCAACTAGGGCCGTAACTTTTTTTTTTTAAGCCCAGTACAGAGCACCTCTGGGTATTAATATCTGTGGAGAGATCCTAGAACCAATTCCAATAGATTCTGAGGGACAACTGCATTTTTCTAAACTTAGGGAACAGGGGTATACCATGAATAAAGATGCCAATTAAAGTGTGAGTAACATCTAATCATCTCATTTTCCACACACCTTTACATAAAATCTGTACTTAAGAAACCCTTACCTAATCTGTTCAGTCTGCACAATCCCTTCTTTATGGCCTTCCAAACGAGCTGCCAATCTCTCTTTATCAAGACGCACACACTCTTCATCCTAAAAATAATCACCGCTTAGTAACATCTTAAGTTTTATTTAAATTTTACACGGAAAAAATCACTACACAAAATTTACCAAAATTAGCGCAGTATAGTTCAATGCAATATTGTACTTAAGTCAACTGCTTTTACTTACACAATGACAAGAAGTGGATTTTGGATCATTTAAGTCTGGAATTGACTTCTGATGTTCCTTACTTACATGTGTTACTTGTGCTGGCTACTCTTATGTCAACTTGACACAGGCTTTAATCATCTGAGAGGAGGGAACTCCAACTGAGAAAATGCCTCTAATAAGACTGGGCTGTAAGCAAGCCTGAGGGGCATTTTCTTAATTACTGATTGACAGGGGAGAGCCAGGCTTACCCCATTGGGGGTGATGTCATCCTGTACTGGTGCTTCTGGGTTCTATGGGAACACAGGCTGAACAAGCCATGAGAAGCAAGCAAGCAAAGAACAGCCTTCCATGACCTCTCCATCAGCTCCTGACTCCAGGTCACTGTCCTGTTTGAGTTCCTGTCCTGACTTTCCTCAGTGATGGACTATTGGTGTGGAAGCACAAACCAAAGAAACCTGTTCCTCCCCAGTTGCATTTGGTTATGGTGTTTCATCATAGCAATAGTAACACAAATTAAAATATCCTGGTAAAATTAAAACATAAGCCAAAGTGTGTTTTTGCACATCTACCTATTAAATCTCATAGTTTAGTGTTTACTTGAACATATACACTAGTCCCCAAATAATACAAACCCTGTTTTATTATAAAGTATTGGGCATCTTATATTTTATTGAAAACTGTGCTGAAAAGTAAAATAAACTCTTCTAAACATGTATGTATTGCTTTTGTATCATCAAAAAACTTAGAAAAAATATCATTGAAAACCATCTGTAAGCATTTACAGAGTGGTGCCCAGACATCTCTATGTGCTCTCCTAATCATTACTACTTTCACTAATACATATGTGTGTGTATGTTTGTGTGTGTGTACACATACACACACATACATATGTATAATTCATCCTGTTCAAAATGTTCTTTAGATGTATTATGTGTAAATTTATTTGTTATGTATGTACGTGCACCACATACACGCCTGGTGCTGCAGAGGAGCTGGAGTTATAAGTGGTTGTGAATCACTAGCAGGTTCTGTGAATTGAGCCTAGGTCTTCTGGTAGAACAAATATTCATAACAGCTGAGTCATCTCTCCAGCCCCTATAAGATCTGTTTTGTATTTTGGTTGTGAAACTAGCTTTTAGCAGCAGAGCCATCTCTCCAGCCCTATAGATCCACTCTTGATGAAAAAACATCTTAACTTTTAAAGAAAGTCTTCATCAAAGTGAAATTGTTCATTTTGGATGCTGAGTTTTGTTTTGCTTTGTTTTGTTTTGTTTGTTTTCCAATCTGGTACTAAGGTCCCAAAATCTTCCAGATACATTAGAAACAAAATGTCAATAGCTTTCAAAACAAGTTCCTTGGAACATTAAAATCTTGCTACAAAGTTCCTAATAGACCATTTCAAAATGTTTGTGGCTCATGCCTATAATCCCAGCAGTCAAGCATTAAGAGTTTATAGACAATTTTGGCTACAATTGTGAGCTTGAGATCAACTTGGGAAATATGATTTATAACTTATATTTGAAAACCAAGTGAAATTTAATTTGGAAGACAAGTGGCTGATGAAGAAAAAAAAAGTTCAGTGACAACTATTTAGATCAAAGTCTATATTCAACAAATAAAAAAACAAGGAGTAAAGTCAGGGCCAAGGAGTAAAAGAGTGTATGAAACTATACATTATCACAGCTTTAAGGCATCAAAAGAGAAAAAAATACTGGTCTTCAATTCATGCCCTATTAGTTTTCTACCATGTAAAAATGTTTAAAAAAAAGACACATCAGCTGAAATAAATGCATTTAATTTTTACCATTTGTAAGGAAGTTATAATCCATGAAGGTCAAGGTCCTCAAGAAACTAGAAATTTTAAAATTACAACCTAAATTTTAATCACATCAGAAATCCTGACCTCAAGTTTTCTTTTTTTTCCCAGTGTCCTAAGCATTCAAATTGCTGAACTAAATCCTAATACAAATGTTACATTATAATTTTATAGATGACAGAAAAGATAGTACTACTTCCTGCTGATGCTTCAAGTAACTGGTAGCGTTAGTATTAACTTTTCTTGGGTGTTGAATTTCTTTTCAAATGATTATATTGTGATGTTTTCCTATTTCCAAGTAACTGATGACCCTAAATGCACTCACTGTTTTAACAGTGGTCAGTCTTCTTTTATAAGAGGAAATGAAGAAACTTAGATTTACCGTCACAAAATTCATATTCAGTAAGCAGGGCAGAATGGCTCAGTAGCCACACTGTCTTGGTTCTAGTTCTGGTTCTACAAACCTCAACAAGTCACTTATGTGTGGATCCTGCTTAATCATAGATGTTGAGTAAAGTCAAAGGGTAGAAGAACTAAAGAGAACATGACTCAATATGACTGAAGCACTTAAAATACCATCTTGTATAGACTAGTAACAATGAATTAGTTATCATTGCTTAAAAAGCACAAGCTTCCTGGTTCCTCAAAATACACTTAAGTAAAATTACATTATTTTAATGACATTCTTACTGACTCCACTATTATATACTTCCTAAACAACATTATACCTAGCTACCTTCCTCATCCTTACTTGTAGAAGCTTTGTTGTTTATATAGCAAAAAAAAAAGGATATATATATATGTCTAAAATTTAAAGTATATATGTATATTCTAAAATAAAAATATATATGGTTTCTAGTATTGTTAACACTTGTGAAGATCTTGACTATAAATATTACACATTTATACAACTGCCAGATTTTAAGTTCCTAGTAAATTATTCCCTACATCCAGCATTTTCCTATGCATACAAATAATATGGCGCTTGTTAATAAATCATTAATATTTCTATTTGTAATTACAATTCCAAAGGATAACTTACCATAATACTAACTGGTCAACTAATGATAACAGCAATTTTTTACTTGTCTAAAAGTACATATTATGAATAATACTATCTTCTGAAAAATGCATACTCTATGACATGACTCAATCTAGTTAATTACCATTGTCATTACTTTAAATATTGCCACGTTTTTCTACTGAGAACACTTTTTGCTTAATAATTATCAAAATACAATACATGGTTAATTAAGTAGTTACCACAATTATACAATAGATACTCTAATGTCAATTACATTCTTACCTGTCCTCTATTTCAAGTAAATGGTATAGTTAGAACCTAAAAATAACTTCAAAAGACTCAGGATTAAGGAGATGGCTGCCACCTAATGGGCTTATGAGAGGCAGCTGGACTCTAAGGGTTCTACCTTTGGCTCTAGTGAGCTGATGAACTCAGCACTCCATGGACCTATAGGGCCTGAGTAAAGAAGCACAGGCTGTGCTCTGAAAGGTTTATCTTGCTCTACATCTTCCTTCTGTTTCTCTCTGCAGGAAGATGGGCAATTTCTGTCCCCTACTCCCTTATTCCATATTCTGCCCAAACACAGTGTGGCCAGGTAACCCTGGGCTGAAATTGAGCCAAAGCAAACCTTTCTTTAAGCTGTTTTCTCAGGTATTTTGTCACAATGACAAAGAGTTGCCAACACATTTGTGTTCACTAACACACTAGAAATCTAGAACCTGTGTCAGTATTTTAATGAAATAACAATAAGCACTTCATATTCACAGCCTGAACAGGAAAGCATATCCCTATACTACCTTATCCTCCTGGTCAGCAAAGCAGCCTGAAGACCAGTTCTGGCCCCACCATCTATCCATTTATGTGATTATGAATGCTTCCCCATAGCAGTAACAGAGAGCAGCAAGATGGAGGTGCAGCTATCAAGACTGCAGGACCCTGAAAACCTATGCACATGACCTTTAATACAATCAGATATCAGCTTCTCACCCAGTTTCCATGAATATAGCAAAAAATAGCAAAAATAAATAAAATGGCATATTAATCACAGAGCTTAGATGGCACAGTAACACAAGCAAGCTACCTACTGATCTACTTTTCAGTTTTAAAAAAAGCTGCTAGAATTACTATAAAGAATTATTTTTCTTTGTTTGTTTGTTTTGTTTTTTTAGAACAGGATTTCTCTGTGTGGGCTCAGCTGTCCTAGAACTCACTCTGTAGACCAGGCTGGCCTCAAAACTCACAGACATCTGCCTCCCCCTGCATCTCCAAGTGCTGGGATTAAAGGTGTGCACCATCACCACCCGACATACAATCTACTTTTAGTAACAAAACAAATTATTTTAAAAATAGAGTCCTATTACCTCAATTCGTGGTTTCTTTGCTTCTGCTAAAACTTCATCTGCAGCTCTTTTGACTATAAGAAAAATAAAGGTTAAGTGTGTACTTTAGGAACGGGGTTTTTATTTAAAGTTCAAGACATGGATGTCACATGGTGTACCTTGAGTGGACCGCTGAAGACCTATTTCCAATGGGGCACTCCTGTCTATGCTTGCTGATGTTGCTGGAAAAGGAAAAGAAAAATCATATAAGCAGATCAATAGATCCTGGATGTTATTCCATGGGAAATGCTCAAGTTTTGTTTCATTTCTTATATCATAGAAGGATTTCCCAGATAAAATGGTTTCAAAACACAGCTCTATAAGTATTTTATTAACAAGATGACTCAGTGTTAGAAAGTATGTGAAAGAACAAAGGATTTTTAAAATTTAGCTTAAAAGCTGCTGAGATTCTACTTACTGGAGTTAACTGGTCACTTCAGATTATCCTCCTTTATAACACACACATTTAAAAAGTATGCTTACCCGAAATACTTACATATGCACACATCATATTAACATACAAAGTGTAGTTACTCACAAGTGACAGGAAACTTCCAACTACCCTTCAAAGTATTTTATTGTTGAATGGATCATAATAAAACTATTTTTAAAAAAAAGAGAGAGTACCCGGTGTCCCTTCCACCAAGTCTTACTCCCCTATGTAACCAGTTACTGTCCTGTATGTCCTTCTTCAGACAGCTAAGACTACACAGAGAAACCCTGCCTCAAGAAACAAACAAAAATTAACAAAATAATACATCTGAGAACTAACTTTGTCCTATAGTAAACACAAGAAAGATGTGGGTAACAACTCACTGAGGCTCTCCCAAAGTGAACCTATTTAACAGGAGCATCTGAGACACTTAGTAAAACTGACAAATCCTACAATCCCTTCAATACACTTTTTTAATGGGAGAATTAGAGTGAGCCTCAGACGGAAAAACAAAAAACAAAAAACCTAATTTTAACAGGTACACCATGATTCTCATGCTCCAAATAACTAAACTTGGCCTTATTAAAAACAGACAAAAATAGGAAGCCTTTTTAAAAATCTTGCCATTTTAATTGCCTTTGCAGAAATGATTCCTCTTCACTTCTTGTTTACCTTGTATAGAAGGAATAAGATTTTGTTTTGTGCATGGTACCCAAATGTAACTTAAGAATAAGCAAGGAGGGATAGTGGTAAAGCACCTGACACACAAACTTAGCAATCGGGAGTTTGATTCCTGGAAGCTACATAAAGGTGGAAGAAGAGAAATGACTCCACCAAGTCACTGTCTGACCTCAACCTTCAAGCTGTGGCTCATGCAACCACATACGCACATACATTTGGGGGATGGGCGAGCAAAGAGATAGGCATTTGAGCCGGGCGTGGTGCACACACCTTTAATCCCAGCACTAGAGAGGCAGAGGCAGGCGGATTGCTGTGAATTCGAGGCTAGCCTGGTCTACAAAGCGAGTCCAGGACAGTCAAGGCTACACAGAGACTCTCTTGAAAAAACAAAACAACACAAAAAATCTTGTTAGATACAAAATAAACTATAGCAAATAATAAGTAGGAACATGTGAGCAGGTTTTAGAATAAAGACAACAAACGGGACAAGGCTGGAGTGAAGGAAAACTGTCATGGTTGTCAAGGCAGAGAAAAGTACTTACAAATTGTGTAGCTATGACAGAAAATCATTTCCTACTAGGGTTTAAGGTCTAACTCACTGCATTAAGTTACATAAGGTATCATTACTCCTAAGATGAGAACAGGCTCAGTTTTGGTTGTGTGGGTTGAGACAGGAAGAAGAAAATTGGGCACTGTATTTTAGACATGTTATATTTCAGATGCTTGCAAAACATTCAAAGGAAGAAGGCAACAGTAAATTTACGAGTCAGTGGGAGAAAACTGCAGCTGAGACTTCATCATGGGAGTTGGGACACTCACGCTCTCATTAAGATGAAAACTCATGCATACATTTTGACTTGTCAAAAAACTGCTAAAAAATTAATGACTGATGTTTACCAGAAGGTACTTAATAATAACATAGTCAATAACCCATATTTTCATATACTGTACACATGATGTGTGGTGAAAAAATACCTAAGAACTGCCAGAAATCAGTTCTTACAATAATACACCATACTCTAAAGGTGATCTCATTATAAGATTACAACTTATTTTTTTAAAAATTACATTTCGTGGCATTTTAAGCAGATAACTGTGCAGATTCAGCTGACTACAACTGTAAAAGGAGATGACTATAAAGCTCTAACATATTAACCTTGATTTTATACTTATGACTTAATTCTGCATCTTATGTTTGTTTACATTTCTCTCAGCCCTGAATGGTCTCATATAGTATAGAAATATGATATCTATATGTCTAAGTTTTGATAAGTTTTAACTGTGCCTATTAGGCTTTTGAATTATGAATGAATAAAAATAACACATTTATGACATACTTTCTTATTGTTATTGTATTTTTTATTGTTAAGTTAGTACACAACATGACACACTTTTTTATGGTATGTTTTGATGGCTAATGTTTTTCAAAATTGTTACAAATCTAAGAACAAAAACAAAAATCCCCACCATATATAAGTGGATCTGTACTTATCAAACCCATGTCATTCAAAGGCCAATTATATTTAGAATTCAACAATATGAATAGGAGTGGACATTTACAGAATAAAACTTAGAAGAGGTCATCTAGAGATTTTAAGGTTACAAGAGAAAAAAAAAATTAAGCCACAGAAAATAGGAGTCCTGGCTAGTTTTATGTCACCTTGGCACAAGTTATTTGGGAAGAGGAAACCTCAGTTGAGAAAATGCCTCAGTAAGATTATCTGTTGGCAAGCCTGTATGCATTTTCTTGTTGGTGACTAATGTGGGAGGACCCAGGTTACTGTGGGTGGTTACAACCACCATGGTGGTCCTAGAGGCCATAAGAAAGCTGGCTGAGCAAGCAGTGAGGAACAAGCCAGAGAGCAGCACTCCTCCATGGCCTCTGCATCAGCTCCTGCCTTGAGTTCCAGCCCTAACTTCCCTGAAAGATGTACTACATGCTTCCCAAACTGATTTTGGTCATAGTGTTTCATTACAGCAACAGAAACCCTAAGACAACTAACACTGGCATAGAAGTGACAAAATATACGGAAAGGTGAGCAAACAGAAAGAAAACCCATAGTCTAGTGTCACAAATGGCAAATGAAGGACTTAAAGAAGAAAGTGTGCAACAATACCAAATGTTCATAGGAAAAGCGGGAAAAAGGAAACAAAGGATGTGCCCATTCTCAAGTCTTGCTGACATTAATGGGATAGTGAGGATAGTCAGGAGGACTTCAAGAAACAGGTAAAAAACAAATAGTGATGCTGTGTCAACGCTTCCTGTTCATAGTGACAAAAAGGAAACACTGATAAATAGAACTATGGAATCAAAAATAGTTTTTAAAGAATATATCTCTTCTAGATCTATTCTAATAGTTAATGATTTAGAAAAAAGGAAAAAACAGTAAGGCAAGACAAAAATAATTTACAGAGGCAACGTCTTTGATAGTATGCAAAGAACCCTCACACAAAGGTGGAGTGACAGCCTAAAAATGGGCAGCTTTGTGCAACTACAGGGAGAAGCAAAAGGACACAGCTTCAAGTAGGTATTTAGTAGAGATACAAATTTCCCAATACATCTATTTTCATAGAAGATTTTTAAAAAACAATGTTTTAAAAGTGGGGGCAATTTTAAAACTACTCACATGCTTCCCCATTGAGATATCCAAGTAGATCTTTCCGGTCAGGTCTTCTAACCACAGGAATATTTTCAGTCTGAAGCCAAAATTGTAAATTAGATGGAAACCAACTATGAAATTTGGTAAATATCATATAATCTCTGCATTTACCTAACATACCGTGGTAAAATTTATTTAAAGTCATATTTGTTTAAAAAAAAAAAAGCTCAGAAGAATCTAAAAACTTTGCAAATTTCTCAAATGTTAATTTTTAGTAATTTACTTTTGAAATTTCAGAAAGATATAGTCAATACACTTATTTTTCAAATGACACTTGTTTTCATAAGTAATAACTTTATCTTTTTTCCAAGTATCAGTCCCATGCTCTCTCAACACTTGGCATTACTGTTATTTTGTTATTGCACTCAGCATGTCCTAATGTGGCCTCACTTTATATGGTGTCTGTACTGCTTTTTCCCCATAAGACCAAACGTCTTCAAACTATTCAACTGAAATTCTTCCAAATGGACTACATAAACCACTAAATATAAATTTTGATAATTAACAAGAACATGAGAAAAAACTAAAAAATGTTAATTATAGTAGTTTACTTTATATAACAAATTTCTTTTTATTCTTGAGTGTATATAAATTCAGATAGCAGAGGGGGAAAAAGAATTGAAAAATTTTTGTCTGAAACATATTATCAATTTAGAAAAATGAGTGCTTTTGCTTTAATCCACCTACACTCAGTATTTGTAAAGCCATGATTAAAGCTAGGGCTCAGCAATTAAAGCATTTGCTGAACCTCCATGACCAAAGTTTGATTCCCCAGCACTTACATCAAGTGACTCACAACCACCTTTAACTCTAGTTTGGGGGAGCAGTAAAATTCCTCTGGCCTTCTCTGATACCTGCATTCATGTGTATTTAGACACACACACACAGAGACACCCAACTAAAAATAGCAAATCCTTTAAAAAGATGACTAAAACAAATAAAATGTATACTCAAGAATCAGGTTATCTTTGAGCCAATGAACTTTGTCATTACCACATTTTTCCTTATCATTTTTCTAATACAAACAACAGAGTGCAAGGAAAACTGGTTGCCAAGGGATTATATAGATTAAAACTTCTGTCAACTATTATAAACAATGATGTAATAAGAACCTTTAGTATCACTAGCCAATTACCTCATAATGACCACTATATGTCACTACACCCATTATTTGCACATACTTTTTTCTTACTTAGCTGAGCAAATCACTTAATTTTTTTTCAAAGGGTCAGACTAAATTCTGGTTTTTCCTTATGAGTATATGTATACAAGTTTTAAAACCTACAAGTATTTCTGCCCTTGTCATTTTTTTAACTAGCCTACATGGAATATTACACATACCTGAATTAACGTTTTGTTGTTTTTCAGGACAAGGTTTCAAAAGGGCATGGGCCTATAACCCCAGCACTTACGGAGGCAAAAGAATGCAGATCTCTGCGAGTTCAAAGCTAGCCTGGTCTACAAAGCGAGTCTAAAACAGAGAACTGTCTCAAAAACACAAAAACAAAAACAAAAAAACAAATCAAAAAGGAGATTATCAAGACAATGTTTACTGTGTGGCCCTAGCTGCTCTGGAACTCACTCTGTAGACCAGGCAGGCCTCTAACCCGCCTGCCTCTGCCTCCAGAGTGCTGTGATTAAAGGTGCTCACCCTCACCACCAGCTTTAACTGATGTTCTTTAAATTACTATGTCAAAGTCTGATATGGTTTATGTTCAAGTTAGATCCACCTGAGAAGTTACAGCTCACTAAAAGGCACCAAGGATCAGGAGCAACTATTCCAGGAAAAGGCACCCCACCCAAAAAAGAGCAAGTAACATGGCAATTTAAAAAGCAACCTCTAATCCGAAGGAAGAACTATAGAGTTTTAGATCTCTGCTACACTTCATTTGGAAAATTTTTAAGAAAAACAACCATTACATCTTATATGACTATAAATCCTAGGGTCCACAGTAACAACTGTTAACTATTATTTATGAACTATAACCACTCACAAGAATACAATCCTGCTGGGCAATGGTACGGGAGGCACAGGCAGGCAGATCTCTGAGCTCGAGGCCAGTCTGGTGTACTAGAGTGAGTTCCGGGACAACTAGGGCTACACAGACAAACCCTGTCTCAAAAAAAACCAAAATAATAAAATAATAATAGTAATATATATATAATCTTTAAATCACTAAATACTTAAATTATGTAACAATTCTAATTATTGCTTGATTCCATTTTTAAAGATCTAATAAAGAATAGTGTAATGGTAAATTATTAATATTTTCCATACTTCTTGCCAATTTTAAGGTTTTTAAAAATGTATTAAACATTGAATATGTTTCTTGCTTGGAAAAGCAGTACTATACATTCCCATTAAATGATGAGCTATTCTCTCAACTGTTCCAAATATCAAGTTACTATTTAAAAACCTCAGCTATCACTACTTTGAAAGAAAGGTTGTAAGAGTATATTTCAGGGGCTGGAGAGATAGCTCAGAAGTTAAGAGCACTGACTGCTCTTCCAGAGGTCCTGAGTTCAATTCCCAGCAACCACATTGTAGTTCACAACCATCTGTAATGTGACTTGATGCCCTCTTCTGGCAATGCAGGTGTACCTACAGGCAGAGTATTCATTATACATTAAGTAAATAAATCTTTGTTTTTTAAGCATTAAAACAAAAGTAAACTTCACACAACATAATGCAATGCAGCAGTAGTATTAGACAGCCAAAAAGTAGCTCTAGGGATGGAGGCAAAATAATGACTCTATACAAAGCATGTTTTAAGAAATTTAAGGGAAAAAAAAAAATTTAAGAAATGAAAATACTTCCAAATTAACACAATGCAGTGAAGTATGTCCTCATAAGTTAAAACAACATTTAGAGTGGATATTTGATTGTATCAGCATCTTTAAAAAAAAAAAAATTCTATGTCCAAACTACATAGCTACATGAGACACCTGTGTCCCCCAATACCCAAAAAAAGTATCTGGGGAAGCATCTTATTTGGACTTTCAAGGCAATTTGCAATGTCAAACTCAAATAACTCTGAATCCTAATCAATTTTTTTCTTCTTTTTTGAAACAGGGTTTCTCTGTGTAGCCTTAGCTGTCCTGGATTCACTTTTGTAGACGAGGCTGGCCTTCGAACTCACAGTGATACGCCTCCCTCTGCCTCCTGAGTGCTGGGATTAAAGGCGTGCGCCACAACGCCCGGCTACTTATCAAAGTTTAAAAGTCCCTTGCCAGTGGAAGAGTCTCATCACAATAATCTCTGTGAAATGAGACATTTTTTTTTTTAAATGAGACATTTTTAATTATTTCTAATGATTTCCTCTCAACAATGAATTTTCAAACACTGAGAAAGCAGATGAAACTGAAGAACAATAAAACTGTCAATAAAGTACAAAAATAATTATGCTGTTTAAACTTCTAAAAAAGTATTTGTTTACACTGGGGTTTTTTGAGTCTCATACTTTAGTACTAAATTTACATCATTTTGCACTTTCTTGCTCTACAATGACAATACTGAGGAAAGTCTTCTTGAAATTATACTTCTGGATTACAAGATTTCTACCAACTTACATGTTTTTAAAAGATCTATGTAAGTGCTTTACAAACTTATTATAAACATTACCTAAATTTTACATGAATAATGAATTACCGACTAAAAAATCTGAATAACTCTCATAGCAGCCTAATTTTCACTCTTCAAGACAATTTCAGACATTCGAAACCCATAAGGCAAGTTATCTATTAACTGTTTAATCAATGAAGTTTTAAAATGACTTCTACTTACAGCCGCACGTCGGACATAAACAGGATGCGAAAGGTGCACATTATTAAGTAGAAATAAGATAGAATCCAATGTGTAGTATTCTCTGGGTTGGCCTTCCTTTCCAGTCCTAAAATGATTAAGGCATGATTTTTATTAAGATTTTAAGTCAATTACTTAATCTTAGTTACACGCATTCATTTAACTACATCTGGTTGGTAACCTAACAACATACTTAATATTTAACATAGCAAAAACATACACACAGTATAAACTCTCATAGTAAGTGAGTTGTCATTGGGGCAAAAAGAGGACAACATAAAAAAATTAAGAAACAGGGAGAGCACACAAATTCATACTCTAAAATACTATACTTTTTTCTTTTTTTAAGACGGGCAAGGTCTCATGTGCCCTAGCTGGCCTCAGGTCTGCTACAGAGCCTAGGAGGGCATTACTATCCACCACACCGTGCTGGATGTGACGCTAGACATCAGATGCTAGGCAAGCGACCACCAACTGAGCTACATCCTCAGCCCCACTATATACATATTTTAAAATAAGACCTAAAAAACTGGGTTCTGGGCTCTGTCGATAGAGAAATAATAATAATAATAATAACAACAACAACAACAACACAACCAGCTGCACAATGGAAAGGATCATCCAGAGAAAACAAACTGCTTAGGTGAAGGAATCATCAGTAGGGATGCACTTACAAGATGCACATGTTAGTTCGATCTAAACAAGAGACCGCCACCATACAACAACCTCAACAATACTCTGTGAAGTTAAAAGGATGAACTTCAATAACACAAAACCAAAATATAATTCTGTGATCAAACAATGTAGTCTTGGGGACACAAGCTCTCTATTACTAACACTTATACAGCTTTCTAATTTCTTTCTGCCTCCTCCATCTACTTACAGTGATTCAACTGTATGGATCCATTTGAATAGAGCTCATTGTAATTTGTCCTAAACCTACCTTACTAGCTCTATTGTCACTTTTCCTCTAAACCAGTAGTTCTCAGCCTTCCTAATGCTGGGACCCTTTAATACAGTTCCTCATGTTGTGGTGACCTCCAACCACAAAATTATTTTTGTTGCTACTTCATAAGTACCATTGCTGCACATGTAAATATCTGTGCTTTCCAGTGGTCTTAGGTGACCCCTGTGAAAGAGTCTTTTGACAACACCCAAATGGCTCGAGATCCACAGGCTGAGAACCACTGTTCTAAACTGATAGATGTCAAATTAATATCACTTGTGATTATACGAAGTAATTCTCATAAACATAGCCAAAAGGTGGCAGCACACACCTTTAATCCCTGCACTCGGGGAGGCAGAGGCAGGCAGACTGCTTGGCCAGCCTGATCTACAAAGTGAGTACAGGACAGCCAAAGCTACACAGAGAAACCCTGTCTCAAGAGAGAGGGGAAAAAAAAAAAAAAAAAAGGTAGAAAGCACTAAATGCATTAAAGGCATTGATTAATCTTTTATATATGTAGATATTTAGATGTGCACACATATGGAAAATAACTTCTGCTGAAGATTAGATGTTGAAAAAAAATTTTTTTTTTTTTTTTTTGGTTTTTGAGTTTCTTTTGTTTGTTTGTTTGGTTGGTTGGTTTTTGGTTTTTCGGGACAAGGTTTCTCTGTGTAGCTCTAACTGTACTGGAACTCACTCTATAGACCAGGCTGGTCTTTTAACTCCAGAGATCCACCTGCCTCTGCCTGCCTAGTGCTGGGATCAAAGGCATGCGCCATCATGCCTGGCAAGGCTAAAGTTTCACATTTTTTTCCTAAGCTTTGATTTTTCACTCATTTACAAGCTCCTGTCAAAACATGTCCTTTTAAGGTCTCCTATGTTAAGTATACAGTTCCCTCACTATGGAGGCTCTTCCACCATTTCACTCAGAAATCGTAGCCATTCTTTAAAGCTTATTCATTTGTTCATTCATTTACTCAAGAAGGCTTTGTGGAATGGATTCAGGTTAAACACACTTCCATGAAAGCTTCTCTAAATAACCCCCCACTTAGAGGTAAACAACTGTTCTCTTCCTAGCAACAAGAAAACATCTCACATCAACTTAATCTGTCTCATCTTTTCTAGTCAAAATAGGTTAACATCATGTGAAATAGGACTACCGGAGATGTTTTCAAATTAAACGTCTTTATCCCTTGAGTTTTTAAGGAATACTCATTAAAATTTAATAAAGTATAATCATAATTTTAGGTAATTTATTTGAAAGAGTAAAACATGGGAAACTCAGACTGTCACTTAACATTTCAAAAAGGGACTCAATCAATAAGCCACAAGAAACCTTACATTTTTCTAGTTTTTAATTGATCATTCATAAAGTCATTCAATCAAACAAAATGGGTACCAAAACTCTGACTCATGATTTTAATTATCAAAGAGAAGCATCAATGACAGTAATATCATTAAAGAGGCCCCAATGGATTATTAAACTTGATCCTCTGGTTTCCTGAATGACTTAAATTCATGGCACTCATGGATCAACATTCTCAACTTTTTCCCCCTTTTAAAGCACTTTCCGAAAAGCACATAGGATCATTTTCTCGGCCCTGTATGTAAAAGCCTTCATTTCACCAGTAACTTTCTCCCCAACAGAGCCCTGCTTTCATCTCCAGCACTGATTTTGCAGACCTCCAAACGCTCCCAATCTCTTTCTATCCTAAACTTTAAGTAGTCTATTCCCTCCTCCCCCACCCCCTCTTTAAGGAATAACATCACCCTCCCCAACTTTGAGAAAAAGAAAATTACCCGGGCGCTCAAAGAAGAGCCAGAGGAGACAGTTGCAACACATGGCAGCCTCTGGGAGATTAAAAAAACCTAAGAACAAAAAGCGACTCGGTGGCCGCCAGATGCTGTGCTTTTCTGCCTCTATACCTTCCCTCAGGTATAGAGAGCACCAGCCCCACACCGTGCGGACAACCTACACATATTGGTGAACACCAACTGGTAAAGTCGGAAATCCCAGGGTACCTTTCCCTTTGGCTTCTCCAACACACAGAACAGACTTGACCGCTCTAGAATCCGCTCCACCTCTTTCCTCCCCACCTTAAAAGTGCAACTTCTGCTACAGAGAATAACTTTTTCCCCCAGAGCACAGGTTTCCCTCCCATCCCCGAGGGACTCCGGGGAGGAGGGGAGGGGGGGAGGCGCCGGGGGCTAGGGAAGAGGTCGCCTGGGGGCGCCCGACGCTGCCCCGCCACCAGTAGGCCAAAGCCATACCGCACTCACCCCCAAACTACATAGTTGGTCTTCACATTCTTGGGCCAGGAGAACTCCCCGAAGATCACTTCATCCCCCTTGACCACAATCTCCTTCTTCTGGATGTTGTACTGTCGCAGGACGCTGAGCACGTCCGCCATCTTCGCCCCCCTCGCTGCTGCCGCCGCCGCCGCCGCGGGCCCCGGGCACCGCCGTCTCCGCCGCGCCTGTCGCCTCCTCTCGCCGTCGCCTCGCCCTCGTTCCCTCGCCGCCGCCGCCGCCGGGACCCAACAGTCGCCGCACTAACAGCCGTCCGCGTCTACGACAGCAGCACGGGCACTAGCTACCTTGGCCGCCGAGGACCCCGCGCTATATAAGGCAAGGCCCCGCCGCGGGCTGCCCGCGGAGAACGCCTGACTGACCCACGCTCCGCCAGCGCCGCGGGCCGCCGCCAGGGGGCGCGGGGACCGCCCGAGCAGACGCGCCTCCCAGACTCCCGTTGTGGGGGTGAGCTCGCCGAGGACTCGGGGAAACGGGGAGCCCTCTACGCCGCTCACCCACAGGTGCAGAGCCTTAGGGGAGCTGCGCCCGGTGCGAGATCCAAGGCTAGCAAAGGGCGAGCGACAGGTGCGCGCGCACCTGCTGGGCGCTTCCGCACTTTGGGTCCCGGAGCGCGCGCCGGGGGATTAACTTTCCCAGCCCCAGGCTTCCCTCTGTTTCTCTGCAGCAGTTTGAGGAGCCTTTAGAAGCTACCTTTCTGTCAGCATCCGAGCGACACTCAGCGAAAGGTCTTCAGGTCCCTGTGGTCAGGATAAGTTACTGCGGAAAGCCGAGGCTTTGGAATGTACCCCCTTATGAAGTTTAGGTTTGGTTTTAGTTAGGGATGGATTTGCAAAGAGGAAAAGAAGAGTTGGGTAGAGAACGGTTTTGGCACCATTTGTGTTAGTCGCTGGTCTCCTAACGTCATTTGGTTGGTGGACAGAGTAAAATTAATACAATAGGCTGAAAGCATCCTAACGCGTTGACGAAGTTACAATGAATTGTTAACGCTCCCCGCTCCTTTCCTTGGAAGTAACTTTTTCCATTCCCGCAACTTCTCCCGTGTAATCACAAAAAGCCAGAAATGGTTCCAGGTTATGAATGGAAGAAGCACTTCCTTCCCTTCAGAAACCTCAATTAGAGCAATTTCAGGCAGCCAGACCTTTTGGGGGGATGGGGAGGTTAGTTTTTCAAGACAGGGTTTCTCTGTGTAGCCCTGACTTTTGCACTCACTTTGTAGACCAGGCTGGGCTTGATCTCTGAGATCACCCGCCTCTCCCTCCTGAGTGTTGGAATTAAAGGCACACATCCAGGCTCCTGACAACCTGACTTTTAAGTGGCACTTAAAAGGCTTACTGTTGCCCTTACTATTATGGAAATCTAGAAATCAACTCTGCATGGATTGTGTACCCTAAGTAACCAAATTTCTTGACCTGTTTTGAAAAAGGAATGGACTTTTGTTTTTGAAAAAGGAATGGACTTTTGTTATGTGTGGCAAAGACCACTTTGGATATGAAAGTACGAGGTTAAAAATGTCTATTTTACACATGTTGACCTCCCTTCAATGAGTCTCTGAACATCTCTGCCAACACAGATTATGAAGAACCGACTGCGCTCCTCTGCCCGGTTCACTTTGTATTTATGCCTGTATCACAGCACTCTGTATTTTCTGGTCCTCTTTATTTGTTTGCTTGCCTGCCTCCTAGGAAATGAAAGGACTATACACCCGTGACAGCATATGAACATCTAAACTGTTACTTGGTACAGTAACATCTCCTAGAAAATATTGAATTAATAAGTGACACAGTAAAGGCTCCTAGTAAAGTTTGGGGTAATTAAACGCATAGACAAGTTTCATGATGAGTTGGAAGTCAACAATAGCTTTATGAATTTTATTTCATATACAAATAATTTCCAAGCAATTCCTCTTTTTGATTAACTTATGTTTTTTGAGGTTAATGATCCCTAACCTCAAAGTTGTAAGATATGTG
Source organism: Acomys russatus (assembly GCF_903995435.1). Classification (NCBI taxonomy): domain Eukaryota; kingdom Metazoa; phylum Chordata; class Mammalia; order Rodentia; family Muridae; genus Acomys; species Acomys russatus. Next base: position 41,764,314 of record NC_067142.1, read on the forward strand.
ATTAGTAGTTAAAACAGTGAAATGTTTGCATCATTTTTGTTATATAAATACCCTTAAATTGCTGCTCTAATGTTAGTTAGGTCAAGAATGTCAAAGTATAGCTGGGCATGGTAGTGCATGAATTTAATCCCACCACTGGGGAGGTAGAGGCAGGGGAATCTGTGAGTTTGAGGCCAGCCTGGTGTACAAAGCGAGGCCAGGACAGCCAGGGTTCTGCTACACAAAGAAGGTGGTAGGGGAAGAATGTCAAAGTATAATAAAAGGTAATAGTAACAGACCTGAAAGCTTGGAAAACTAACTTTTAAAAGATACTCAAAATAGTTTTATCTTGAGCAAAAGCTATGTACTTCATAGTGACACATATACTTTTGACAATAATCAGTGTGTCTTAAGACTCCCTCAACAAGAGGGAAATGATGCCCGGTACAGAAGACCTAGCCAACTCCCCAGGGCTAGTGAAGTCATGGATCCTGAAGGAGGGCCTGCAGTCAACACTTTACTCATCAGCATAATCCCTAGCTACATTCTAAACATTTGTCCTTATGCCCACAAATACGTGTGATTCTCACTCCTCTTCAAGAAAATTTCTCTTTGCAACTCACCATTTCAGAAAACTGCAGCTGATCAAATGCAGAGTTGTGGAGCTATGCCCTCACTGATACATATGCAACCCAACTCTGCACCTAAAGCTCAGAGGTCATTTCTAAAGAGAGCAGTGTAAAGATTGAAAGACGAGCTACACCCATGAAGTCTCACTAGCATGGCTGCCTAAACATGACCTGAACAAGAAATGACACCAATAGACATGCTAATACAGAAGGGAGAAAGTTCATGGGGCCTCAACCCTAGACAAAGAACTACAGGAGGCAAGGAATGCTGAGAAAGGGAGAAGGAGACTAACTCAGGGAAGAGCACAACATTGGCTATCCAAAACCAAATGGTTATCCCTGAAAGCTCACGGATGATAGATAGATAGATAGATAGATAGATAGATAGATAGATAATACATACATACATAATATCAATATATATGTTAGAAGATAGATGATAGATGATGTTGATTTATGTTAGATGTTTTAGATAGATGACAGAAGTGTGCGTTGTATGACAGAGCACGTTGCATTTATATGTTTAGAACTGTATATATGTAACAATAATTTAAGAAAAAAAATCATGGATTTGAAAGAGCAGAGTAACCTGGGCAGTGGTAGCACACGCCTGTAATCTCAGCACTCAGGAGGCATAGGCAGGTGGATCTCTGTGAGTTCGAGGCCAACCTGGTCTACAGAGTGATTCCTAGACAGCCAGGGCTACACACAGAGGAAACCATGTCTCAAAAGAAAAAAAAAAAAAAAAAGAGCTGGGCATGGTGGTCTATGCCTTTAATCCCAGCACTCAGGGAGGCAGAGGCAGACAGATTTCTGTAAGTTCAAGGCCAACCTGGTCTACACAGCCAAGGCTACACACAGAACCTTGTCTTGAAATCCCTCAAAAAAGAGGAGAGTAGGGGGTTCTTGGAAGGAATTGGAAGGCAAAAGGGAAATTATGTAATTATTATAATCTCAAAAAATTAGAAAATCAGTGGTGCATCTCTCTAATCCTGAGTACCAGAATCCTCAACAATTCTTAGTTTAAATCCTATGGCTAGAATGGCTAACCAGCCATCAGAAGGTACCATGTCTGTTTCTCAACCTGGAAACCATGGGTCTTTTTTTTTTTTTTTTTTTTTTTCTTATTGTGACCCCATAAGTATCTTCCATGTTCTCTCCTGGTTTGACAGCTCATTTATTTTTAGGACCAAATAATATTTCATTCTCTGGGTGTCTTTTGGTGACTTCTGAGTTTTGTCAACTTGGAGGTTGAATCAACCTCATACCAATATCTTTGCTCAGGCTTTAGTATCGATGCAAGTTTTAAACTACCCGTGTAAATACCAAGAAGTCAGATTGCTGGGTCAAATGGTAAAAGAATGCTTAATTTTGCAAGAAACTGCCAAATTATCTCCCAATGTGATTTATCGTTTTCACTGATACCAACAATTAGTGAAAGTTCCTCTTGATCCATATCCATACCAGCTTTGAATGTTGTCAGTGTTCAGTGTTCTGGACTATGGCCATTCTAGTAGGTGCGTAGTGTTCCCTTTCTCTCTCTCTCTCTCTCTCTCTCTCTCTCTCTCTCTCTCTCTCTCTCTCTCTCTCCCCTCTCTCTCCCTCTCTCTCTCCTTCCTTCCCTCCCTCCCTCATTTCCTCCCTATCCCTGCTCTCTCTATTTTTCAAGACAGGCTTTCTCTGTGAGAACTTGGTTGTCCTGGAACTCATTTTGTATAGTATGCTGGCCTTTAACCCATAGAGATCTGCTTGCTTCTGCCTCCCATGTGCTGGGATTAATGGTGGCTAAGCCAAAGTTCGATCCCCAGCATGCATATGGCAGAGACACCCTCACACAGATACATATTCAGGCAAAATGCCAATGTACATAAAATAAAAGTGTATATGAGTGTGGAATATCATCTCATTTGTTTAGCTATTTGACTTAGGGCTCTTTAATTTTTCTCACAAATATTTCACTCATATTTGGTTAGCTTTATACCTAAGTGTTATGCTTTGGGGCAGGCTAATGTAAATGACACTGTATTTACAGTAGTACCAACTTCAGTCTCTTCAAATCACACTTTTATTCTGTTTGATAAACCTTTTTTTTCCCCCTTGATCTGGACATAATGGACCAGTTAAAGGGAATTGCTTCAAGGCCTTGGAATGTGGCATTAAGTTACAGGAAGGGGACACACTCTGTCTCAGATAAGTAGCATTAGGTCTTCAAAGTAGGCTTGTGGAGCTGAACTGAGGACGTCGCCGGTCTCCTCGATCTCGGAGAGGCAGGGCCGTGAGTGTCTTGTCTTGGCTTGTCCCTTCTCCCACATAGATGACACAGACGACTGGAATTTGATATTCTATCTTATAGGTCAGGTAGGATCTGACAAAATTCCAGCAGACCAGAGTTAACCGGTTAGGTTTTCTGGTTCTTTGCTTGTTTTTTTAGAAGAAACCTTGTTAAGAACAGAGTTCTCTGTTTATATTTCAAAAGTGTCTCTTCTTGGCCCTTTGCTGGATAGATGATGGGATTTGTTGTTGTTGTTGTTGTTGTTGTTGTTTTCTGATATTTACTGAGAGAACACGGGTCCAAATCCTAGAGATAACAGCAGCATTAGGAAGTCTCCCTAGGACTCGGTTACCTATCAGAATTGCCCACTCTGTGCCTCCAGCAACTCATCAGCATGGCAGTTTAAATGAGACTGGCCCCATAGGTTCATACATTTGATACTTGGTCCTCAGGTTATGGAATTGTTTGGGAAGGATTAGAAGGTGTGGTCTTGTTGTAGGACATGTGTCCCTAGGGTCAGGCTTTGAGGCTTCAAAAGCCCATGCCATTTCCAGTTAACTCTCTGCCTGGTGGTTGTATCTCAAGATACAAGCTCTTAGCTACTGCACTGGTGCCTTGACTGCCTGCCTGCTGCGGTGCTCCCTAACTCAGGATGGCCATAAATTCTAACTGTTGGATGCTGGTCTGATGTACTTTGATGCTAATTACCGGCTCCCAAGGTCTGCTTGATACCTTGACTCTGTGGAACCTTGCCTCCCTGTTTGACCAATAAAACGCTGATACCTGGGTAGGGCCTGAGAAAGGTAGGTATAGAAAAGGTTCAGGGGCTTGGGGAGTGAAGGATCTTGGGAAGGAAAGTAGTCAGGTAAGGGAGAAGGAGAAAGAAAGAGGCCACTGCCATGGGTTAGGTGGAGAAAGCAGCACATGGCCAGCATGGATGAAGGGTTTGGTCCAGATAAAGAACATTAGCAAGTAATTGGGATTATGGCTAGGAGGTAGCTCCATGGAAATTATTAAAAGCAGATGGCTGGCATGGGATGGGGGCACGGAGATATAGAAGATAGTTTAGGGAATTAATATCTGCCCTGGCCCAGGTGAACCAAGGCTATTTTAAAATATAACAGGTGTCTGTGTTTTCATTCCTTGATAGCGGGTTAGAAAATACTTCCATAATTATGAGACTAATCATAAACATTATTAGACCATAACTTTTAAAATACCACATCTAACCTTCTGTAACTGTGAACTCCAGAATAAATGCTTCCTTTTAGAAATTGACTTGCTCATGGTGTTTTCTTACAACAATAGAAAAGCAACTAAGGCAATCAGCTCTGATGACATTTCCACCCCAGCGCTGGTACTTGTTTCTGTTTGTATTCAGACACCTGTCCCCAGGGGAACTGTGTGTGTTCCACAATCCTTACCTCTCTTACAGATCTAAAAAAAGCTGTTAATTGCTTATATGTTTATCTTCTTATTTGACATTAAAATCAGTTGTCTTCTAAGCTCCTTGCATGCATAACCAGCATATCTGGGTTTTATATGGGCATCAGCACTTTTTTAATGATTAAATAATCACTTCGCTACTGTCTTAAAAGGAGTTAAGGATCTGAGATTCACAATTTTAATTATTTTTGGTGCATTAAAATTTGACAAAATTAAAGCTTTGCCAGGCCGTGGTGGCACACACACTCCTTAAAAATCAAAACACTCAGGAGGCAGAAGCAGGCAGATCTCGGATTTCAAGGCCAGCCTGGTCTACAGAGCAAGTTCCAGGATGGCCAGGGCTACATAGACAGAAAACCTTATCTTGAAAAACCGAAAATCAACCAACAAAAACTTTAAAAATGATATCTATATATACCATTTCAATCACAAACTATAGTTATATATTTTTATTTATATATATTAAAAATATTATGGACACATGTATCTATATCCAAAAATGAAGTTTACTTTTCTTTTTCCATTTTTTGAGGCAAAGTTTCTCTGTATAGCCCTGGATGTACTGGAATTCACTCTGTAGACCAGGCTGGCCTTGAACTCAGAGATCTACTTGTTTCTACCTCCTGAGTGCTTGAATTAAAGGCATGTGCTACTATGCCTGGCCTGGAATTTTAAAATAATACAAAAATAAATAATAATGATTCGTAAAATCAGCATAGGAGATTTAGGAACTTTATGTTGAAATAAATTTAACTCTGACCCTGCTTAAAACACAACTTTGTGTGGACATTATTTTTACATGACACAAAATTTAAAGAATTAATCATGCCAGAAGCCTTGTTTCTTATCTTGTAACTATGGTAACAGAGGCTACTCAATAAATACACTTTTCAAGGTTTACAAAATAAACACAAAAAGTTTACCAACATTTTTATCACTTAATTATTCTGTTTTATTTGGACTTGATATTCCTAAAGTGAGGACACAACACCTGCATCTGTTCGTTTGCTCACCAATTAATATTTACAATTTCCCAAGAAGAATAAAGCAGAAAGAAATAGAACAAAGGGAAAGATCTTCAAGCAAATATAAAATGACAATTGTACAAGGTTTATTATGTTTTCTCAGCAAAGGGAAAAGAAAGTTTGTTGGAAAAATACCGATTATAAAATGCTCACATGAAAGTGTAATTTTGTTTGGTTTTGTTATTGTTCTTTCAATTTTTTGATATAAATTGTCATTGTGAAGCTCTGGCTGTCCTGGAACTTGCTATGTAGTCCAGGCTGGCCTTGAACTTTTGCCTCTGAAGTATTTAGATTACAAGTGTACATTATCACTGGCTTGAGTTTTATTATAGCTAATTTAAAGAATACCTTGGGGTCTACCAATTTTGTCTAGTTATGCCTGGGGGGGATAACCAGTTTTTGTGTATTCATTTGGTTGGTTGGTTGATTGGCTTTTGTTTTGTTTTGTTTGTTTGTTTTTGTTTTTGAGACAGGGTTTCTCTGTGTAGCCCTGGCTGGCCTGGACTTGTTTTTGTAGACCAGGCTGGCCTCAAACTCACAGAAACCTGCCTGCCTTTGCCTCCCAAGTTTTGGAATTAAAGGTATGCATTTGAATAATTCTTAGTAGAGATTCAAGGCAGAGTTGATCCAAAGACATTGGCATATGGAGACCTCCTGACTCTCTTAATTTCAGCTCAAGGATCAATACCTCTGCCTGGCCTCTCCCTATAAATCCTGCATCTAATAGGTAACCAAACAAGCAGACCATTGGAAAGAATTTAGAAAACTAAACAAACAGTTTCATCAGGAAACAGTGGAAGCCAGGCCTGGTGGTGCAGAGGCAGGAGGCAGAGGCAGAGGCAGAGGCAGGAGGATCTCTGTGACTTCGAGAACAGCCTGGTCTACAAGGTGAGTCCCAGACAGCCAAGGCTACACAGAGAAACCCTGTCTCGAAAAACAAGAAAAGAAAGAAAGAAAGAAAGAAAGAAAGAAAGAAAGAAAGAGAGAAAGAAAGAGAGAAAGAGAGAAACGGAAGGAAAGAAGGAAGGAAGGAAAGAAAGAAGGAAGGAAGGAAGGAGAACTGGAAGAAACCAAACAACCAAACAACCAGAACAAAAAGAAACAATTGAATTCTGCTTAGTCATTGGCAAGATTCCAAGAGACCTTACTCCTAGGAAATGTAATGAACTTTGCTGTGAATAGCCTTGATGGAATACTGGAGTTTAATTTGCCTCTGAAATTAAGAGGAGGCACAAGATTTCAGATGGCTGATGAGACTCCTCATCAGCTGGAAGGGTCTATCCTGAACCTCCTTAAGAAGTTCACTTTACAGCCAGGGCGTGGTGATACACGCCTTTAATCCCAGCACTTGGGAGGCAGAGGCAGGAGGATTGCTGTGAGTTCGAGGCCAGCCTGGTCTACAAAGTGAGTCCAAGACAGCCAAGACTACACAGAGAAACCCTGTTTCAAAAAACCAAACCAACCAACCAACCAAACAAACAGAAAATTTCACTTTATGCCAATGGCTTACAAAAAAAAGGCCACCGGGGGTGGGGGTGGGGGTGGGGCAGCTAACGAGGAGAAGCAATGCAGCATGGGCCCTGAACCTATCCACTGCGAGGATGTGGGGATGGTGGAGTAGGCAGGCTGCAAAGCTACTGTCTTCTGAATGGACTGGTTGTTTTTAAGTAGCTACATAGTTCTATGCTTTAAATATGCCTCATAGCAAGGAAGCTCTGAGGGAATGAAGTCCCGAGTGAGTGTGTGCCATGTCAAGGACTCCTGCGCCCCAGACCTAGGGGAAAATGGTCACCCCGTACCCCACCCCCCACCATTCCCAGGTGAGGCTTAAAGGGATAGCAAAGCCTTCCTCTGGTCCAGGAGCCGATGTCGATAATATATGCAGAGATTGTCCATCATGGCTCTCTCCCCACCCCCACACTATGGCCTAAGGGCTGCTCTTCTGCAGAGTGCCTCCCTGTTCAGCTGTATGTAATTACCCTGCCTCCTTGTTTATCTGTATGTAATAACGCGGCCTCCTTCTTCAGCTGTGTGCAATAACCAGCTTCCCTGTTCAACTGTATGTAATAAACGTTCTGTGCCTCTCAAATGCTTTGTTTTTCTATTGCAGGGGCCTATCCTAGCTTTTCTATGTGTCTGTGCCTTTGTCTTTTCTTCATTGCCTTCCTGACCCAGTCAGATCCATCCCTGGAGCCCTGCTAGACGTGACAAACATGGTTTGTTCCCTCTGAAACCGGGCTGAAATTTGGCCCATGGTGTAATATCGGTAAGCAGTGGTAAGACCTTTAAGAGGCAGTTTGTTCTTTAAAAAGAATTAGTGTTGACAGTCTGGAAAGCGACTTTAGTTGTGGAGTGCTTTATCTCTTGTCTGGGAATCCTGTTTTTTGTTATCACCCAGGAAACTTACAGATTAACTTGTCAGCTTGAAAACACAATGAAAATTGCAGACATTTCATAGTTTTGAACTAAGAGGTGGCAATACATTTTTGTAAAAGGTTAACTGATAAATGTTAGGCAATTCATAGTCTACAGATGGTCTCTGTCATTTTCTTTCTCTCTTGACTTTTTCTTCTCTTTCATTCTTCATTTGTTTTGAAACAACCCCCTAAAATGTATGGGTGGGGAAAAATTCTTAGCTTTCAGGCCACACAAAGCATGCCACAAATGATATTTGGCCAATATGGTTATTTGAATCTCGGTTTTGATTATATGTATTAAATAAAGTAGTCCACTGACTGTGTTATAAGGAAGAGAGTACATTATACATACCTATGCACATTTCTGTAAGAGGAAGCTAGCTTGGACTTGCTCAGTTTGGGTTTATAAGCTAAGAATATAACAGCTCAGTTGGTATAGTCCTTTCCGAGTGTTCACACATTTCTGGGTTGCATTCCCAGTACAACATAAACAAGACCTAGAAGCGCCCAACTTGTAATTCCAGCACTCGGAAGCAGGGGTAGAAAGATCACAAATTCAGGGTCAAGCCAGAGGCCAGCATTTATTGATCCATCAATTAATCAATCAACCAATTAGTCAATACAATTTAGGGTTTGTGTTACGTGATTTGGGGGAACATTATTTCAGATGTGGTCTGAGTATGTTCCCTTAAGATTCATTTGTTAGTGGGATGGACATAGTGGGGTCATGTTAAGATTTGGGAAGTGTGTAGTCTCATTCACATCTTCTCATTTGGTTTTTAAAATTATTTTAAATTGTTAAAGCTATTCTTTTCTAAATATTGTACAAAAAAAAAAAAGATGAGCTGGTTGGCGTACTCAAATGTTAGAACATATACATAATAATAGTTCAAGTGCCAGCACCAAATTTTTTTTTTAATTATGGTAGACTTGGCCTACAGGGTTATTGTTTTCTGTATCTAGAAAGTATGAATGAATAAAGAAATAAATGAAGCTGAAGCCAAAGCTGTAACCAGAAAAGGAGTTACAGTGGCCATATTTAGATGTGTTTAGTTTGAGCAGTCTTATTTTATCTTGTCCCATGAAGTCAAAGTGTGTTTTGAGCCGACTGTTGATAGTGTGGAGTTATTTGATAGGAGAACATGATGGCCCAGCTGCTTTTGCCAGCTCAGATGCTGACATCGAGAAGGTAGAGAAGCAATGCGATCTATCTCAGATAGATCTGAATTTACCCTTTACAGAAAACAGCTGGACAGGCTTTTTGACTCAGGTTTGACCCTCCTCTGATAGTGGTAAGTTGGTGGCATTGCAACCAGAGGGACTTATAATCAAATCTTTCCATCATTCTTTTTTCTAAAGATTATTTTGTTTCTTTTGTGTGTATGTGTGAGTGTCTGAGTGTATGTCTCTTCATGCATGTGTGCCTAGGCCAGTACAGGCAGGAAGAGAGCACTGAATCTCAGTTCCATCCTTCTCAGATGGCAACTTGTCCAGCGTTACTCAGACACAAATATCCTTTGGAGAACCAGAATAATGTAGTTATTGCAATGGTGGCATCAGGGATCATCAGATCACCTGAGTTAAGGGCACAGTTATCAAGTGAGTAGCTAGCCTTAGCAGATTACTGAGCCCTTTGGTACTTTCTATTCTTTATACATAAAATGAGAGTAGGGTCATACCTGCTTCATAGGATTGCTAAGGAAATTGAGTGAAAAAAAAAAAAAAGTACTTGAGCCAAGCAGTGGTGGTCCACACCTTGAATCCCAGCACTCACGAGGCAGAGGCAAGAGGATCCCTCTGAATTTGAGGCCAGCCTGATCTACAGAGTGAGGAACAGGACAGCCAGGGCACAAAGACAGAAGTTGTCTCAAAAAACAAACACACAAAAGTATGTGAATGTGTTCTCCAAGGTCTATGTGTTCGAAGCTAATGCCCAATGAGCCCACATCCCTATCCCCTGACAGACACATTGCTCTTCTTTCCTGCATTCTGCTGTGGATGAAACAGCAAGAAGCTCCTCACCAAATGCTAGCACCTCGATACTGAACTTAGCCTACAAAACTGTGAGAAATGAACTTTTTTTCATAACTGATCCTGATATAAACAGACTATAGTAATATAAAATAGTCTAAAATACTATTGTCTGTTAAACAAGTTCATACATATATACATATATATGTATATATACAGGGAGAGAGAGAGAGAGAGAGAGAGAGAGAGAGAGAGAGAGAGAGAGAGAGAGAGAGAATTCAAATGTAGCACCTAATATACCAATAAATATAAATTCTCTTTCTCTTTAGATACCAGTGAGTATTTCTCTCTTCAGATAATGTTTTTCTTTCCATAGTTTAACCTATGTTCTCCTATGAGGAGTTCCAAAATAGGGTAAAAGATATAATGTAAATACAGAAAGAATTTTTAAGTTCTTATTATTATTAGTGTGTGTGTGTGTATTGTATATGTACATGATGTGTGTGTACAGGAGCATGTGTGCGCCAAGGCACTCATGGGAGTGAGAGGGAAATTTCCAGGACTTGCTTCTCTCCTTCTATGGTAGGTTCTAGAAACTGAAGTCAGGTTGTCAGGTTTACATAACAAGTGCCTTTACCTGCTGGGTCATCTCACTTGCCCAAGAAATGTTTTACTTTAGTTAAAAATTCCACTGGAGTCAATGTTGAAACCCCAAGGTGGCGGGAGTGGAAAAAGGAGGAGAGAAGGAATGAGGCAGGGGCACAGCGGGGATTGAGGTGGGATTGCACTCCAAATGAAAATGAAAATGTATTCTGTCACTGCATAATGTATGGTTTTGTGTGCGTGCATGTGCATGTGTGTGTGTGTGCATGTGCACGTGTAGGCCAGAGATACATGTTGGATGCCTTCTTCTTTCATCCTCCACCTTAGTTTCTGAGAGTCTTACTCTCCTCCTGGAGCTCACTGACTCAGCAAGACCGCATAGCTTCCTGCCTCTGCTTGCCCTGAGGTCTACTCCTACTGCAGACCTAGCTTTACATACTGGTGCTGTGGATCCTAATGCAGCTCTTAATGTGTGGCAAACACTTTACCATATGAGCTCTCTCTCCAGCCCAGCATGTAGTCTTCTGTACATCTATGTCTCTGGGTAGCACTCACCAGTGTCATTTACTAGGATCATAGTATTAGGTCCCTTGGAGGGAAAATTAAAGACCTGGACTCTCACAAGGGTATGCAAAGCAGAAACAGGCTCTGTTAACAGCTATTACAGAAAAATGAGAAATGAAGAAAAAGTGTGAGAAACTCCAGAGAGTCAGGAGGAGTATCCAAGAAGGGGGAAAACATCAAATTCCTTTGTCTAAAGCAATGGCAGAAACTGGACAATGTAATCTCTGTTGACATTGGTTAATTTTCTGGGCTATCTTGAGCTAAGGCAATGGAGGGTCCACACGCTCTGTGCATGTCTCCCCAGTTCAACCAGGGAGGTGATCATGAACTGTCCAGGCACTGCCCACCCAGCCTACTTCTCTGTCCAATCCTAACAAGCTTTGTTAGCTGACCTTGCCTGTCAGCTAATGTTGCTACCTCTGACCTTGTAAGTATCTCTCTGGCTAGTAACCAGACTCTGTTCAATTTGTTCTCATATTCACATGACCAGCTTATGGCTTTACGATATCTGTCACATGTAGTCTCTTTTGTTACCTCTTATTTAGCTCCTTGTCTATAGGATGGTCTCCTAGGTAGAAGCTTCTGGTTCAGAGCATTATTTATTTACCATTTCCTTTATTATGATTAAGGACATTAGAAGGGAGAGCACATGTGTCCTGCCTCACCTTGTCAACTTTACAGACTCAAGTCATCTGAGAGAAGAAGGCACAGTTAAGGATTGCCTCGATCAAGTAGGTTTTGGGCATTTTGGTGAGGGTTTAGCCTGATGTAGAAGGGCCCAGCCTACTCTGGATAGCAACATCCTTTGAGCAGGTGGTCCTGAGCTGTGTAAAGAAAAAAGGAAAAAAAAAAAAAAAAGATAAGCCTCTGAGCAAACCAGAGTAAGCCAGCAAGAAATGTTTTCTCTGTGGTTTCTGCTTCAGTTTCCTTCAAGGACTATGATCTTGAAGTCAACCTTTTCCATTTCTATGTTTCTTTCAGTCAGAATGTTTTTTTTTTTTTTTAATCACTGCAGTAGAATCAAATTAGAACAATATAAAAGGATAACTGACTTATATATGTTTCTCAAAGGCTTTGCGGAGCAGCAACAGCCTACAGCCACTGGGCAGGCACCCTGTCCTTCCTTTTATCTTTCTAGTTTGGTTATCTCATACTCAACTGTAAGTCTTTATTTGTCTTTCTCACATTGCTGCTTTAATAAATTCCTTTTTTGTTTGTTTGTTTTTGTTTTTCGCGACAGGGTCTCTCTGTGTTATCTTGACCGTCCTGGACTCCCTTTGTAGACCAGGCTGGCCTCGAACTTACAGCGATCCACCTGCCTCTGCCTCCCAAGTGCTGGGATTAAAGGCATGCACCCCCACGCCCGTCTTTTTTTTTTTTTTTTCCAGACAGTGTTTTTCTATGTGATTCTGGCTGTTCTGTAACTCACTCTGGAGACCAGGCTGTAGAACTCTGTAAGATCTCTGTAGAACTCAGAGATCTGCCTACCTCTCTGCCTCCTGAGTGCCGGGACTAAAGTCATGGAGCAGTGTGCCTGGCCTCTCTTAATCTTCCTTTAAACTTCAGCCTCTCTGCAGCATATGTGAGCAACTTTTGGGCTTCACCACAGGCTCATTCCCCTTACTGCTTAGAGACATAGTTCTCCATTAGTAGGCAATTATTTTCTGAGCACTGGCTCTTTCTTTTACAATTCCAATATGTTTTTTGTTTTTTAGAAACCACATATATTGGATTTTAAATACAAATACGTTTTATTTATTCTTTGACAATCTTATACATGTGAACAATGTATCTTGATCATATCTTCCCCAGGGAAGACTCATGTGTTTGAATGCTTGGCCCGAAGGGAATGGCACTATTAGGAGGCGTGGCCTTGTTAGAGTAGGTATGGCCTTGTAGGAGGAAATGTATCACTGTGGAGGTAAGCTTTGAGGTCTCAAGCCCAGGCTAAGAGGCTCACAGTGTTTTCCATGCTGCCTGTGGATCAAGATGTACAACTCTCAGCTCCTTCTCCAGCACCATGTCTGCCTGTGTGCTGCCATGCTTCCTGCCATGAATATAGGGACTAAACCTCTGAGCTGTAAGCCAGCCCTAATTAAATGCTTTCCTTTATAAGAGTTGTGGTGATCCTGGTGTCTCTTCACAGCAATAGAAACCTAACTAACACATCCTGTCTCAAAAACAGAACAAAGAACCCCAAGCAACAAAAAGGCTCAGGAAGCTCCAGAAATGGACAAGATTCTTTTTTTTGTTTTGTTTTGTTGTTGTTGTTGTTGTTGTTTTTTAGTTTTTCAAGACAGGGTTTCTCTGTGTAGCCTTGGCTGTCCTGGACTCGCTTTGTAGACCAGGCTGGCCTCAAACTCACAGCGATCCTCCTGCCTCTGCCTCCCGAGTACTGGAGTACTGGGATTAAAGGTGTGCACCACCACCGCCTGGCTAGAAATAGACATGATTCTTTTTTTTTTTTTTTTTTTTTTTGTAGTTCTTTGTCTCTCTCTCTCTCTCTCTCTCTCTCTCTCTCTCTCTCTCTCTCTCTCTCTCTCTCTTTTAACCATTTTATTTATTTTTTATTTTTTTTATTAATTTATTCTTGTTACATCTCAATGTTTATCCCATCCCTTGTATCCTCCCATTCTTCCCTCCCCCCCCCCCATTTTCCCATTATTCCCCTCCAATATGACTGTTCCTGAGGGGGATTACCTCCCCCTGTATAACATTCTCCACAGTTGAGTGGAGAGTGGGATATGACTTTCTCACGTACTCTGGTGCCTCACATTTGACCATGTCCCCTGGAGGGGGAGACCTGGTGGCACTCAGAGGAAGGGCAGCAGGTTGCCTATGTGGTGCCATCTCCTATGTGGTATGGGATTGTGTGCCTCTCATAGCAGCAGCTGCATGTTCCCTGTAATAGGTGATAAAACATGGAACCAACACTCAGGAGGCAGAGGCAGGTGGATCTCTGTGAGGTTGAGGCCAGCTCAGTCTACAAAATGAGTCCAGGACAGCCAAGGCTACACAAAGAAACCCTGTCTTGAAAAACAAAACAAAACAAAACAAAAAAACCCAGAACACTTTAATCCCAGCACTCAGGAGGCAGAAGCAGGCAGATCACTGTGAGTTTGAGGCCAGCTTGTTCTACAAAGTGAGTCCAGGACAGCTAAGGCTATGCAGAGAAACCCTGTCTCAAAAAAACAAAACAACAACAACAACAAAAAGACATGAAACCAAGTCTGAGACCTCTGTTGAGTGTCCTTAGTGGGAATAGCAGGGTAGCCATCTTCTTCTCTATGGTATAGGGAAGCATGCCTTGATAAATGGTGTCTACCTCCCAGGAAGTACAGCAATACTAGCAAACTGGTGCATGAACATTAATATATTACAGTTTCTAAGAGGATAATTTTGGCAACTAGGTCATAAGGAGACTGTGGACGCCGTGGAATGGCCTTTGTTGTGAACAATAAAGCATGTAATGGAAGCCAGGATGCTTGCACAGGAAGAATGTGACCATGTAAAGAGGGAAATGCAGCCGAAAAAGACATGGAGATCCTGGTCTATGCTTTAAGCTTTGACTTAGCTGTGAAAGTATAAAAACAAGAAGATGAAATAGAGGTGTTGGGTTACCGTTTGTGTGTGTGTGTGTGTGTGTGTGTGTGTGTGTGTGTGTCTGTCTGTCTGTCTGTTTGTATGTATGTAGATACTCATGAAGAGCCAGAAGAAGGCACCAGATCTCCTGGAGCTGGAGATACAGGTTGTTTGTGAGACACCCTACATCAGCTGAACCCGTGTCATGGGAGTTCTGACCAGCAGAGAATCAAGCAGGCAACTGGACAGAGGGAGAAATGCAGTCTATTGCATGTGGACATGGACCACAGCTTCTGCTTGTCCAGAAGCCCCTCACAATTTCCCCTCAGGTTTTATAGCTGTGAAAGTATAAAAAAAAAAAGATGAAATAGAGGTGTTGGATTACCGTGTGTGTGTGTGTGTGTGTGTGTGTGTGTGTGTGTGTGTGTGTGTGTGTGTGTGTACGTACGTACACCATGTGACCACCTGAGAACACTGAGTCCCATGCCCATTGAAGGGAATTTCCATGCCAGTTAGACCTGTTTACAGGAACCAACACTGCAGGAGAAATATTTTCAGAAACATTCCTTTTTTAGCAAATAGGACCTGTAGTCTGCAGTGTGACCTTCAGCCAGATAGTTGTTGCAATCATTTCTCCAGGCAACTTCTTCCAAGTGTTTGCTTTCCCAAGGTAAGAGGCAAGGGCTTTAGACAAGCACTCAGCACTCAAAGGTGAAAGCTTAACATTCTTTTTACTTGACCCTACAGTTTTTGAGCAAGGATTGCTGCTAGACTATCACAGTCAGAGCAGTATTTTGATTTTGTTAGGTCATCTATACAGAGATCTATATATCTATATAGATCTAAAAGAGCCTCTCTATATATAGGTGTACACACACACACACAGATACACACACCTACACATCTGTATTAGTCCTTCTTGAGGTCCAAAAACTTGACCAAGGGGAAGTGTCAGACAGCAAAGAGGGAAAGAGTGAGGCAGACGTGACAGAGGACAGGCCTTAGTTCTGACCTTTAATACAGAGGAAAGGAAAATCCATGACCCAGCCTGAAGATGGGAGCCCTAGTAACTAGTGCTGGAAACTATGATAATCAGGAAGCACTCAGCTTCTGAACTGCTGGAATTGGGGGGAAAGGCTTCTTTTTTAAACTATCATTACCTTTATTTAGTGTGTGCACCACACATAAGGAAATCAGAGGCCAATGTGCACAAGTCAGCTCCTTCCACCATTTGGATCTTAGGAACGGAACTTAGGTCATCAAACTTGGTAACAAATACCTTTGCCTGCTTAGTCATCCTGCTAGCCCTGGGGGTAACTTTACATCAAGGACTAAAAGGGCCTCTCATGAGGCCGTAGAATATGGAGGCCAAGGGAATCAGTCTGAGTGCTATAAAGCAGAGAAATTAAGTCATCCATTCTAAAGACAGTTAAATTCCTATTGCACTGCTCTCTCTCTCTCTCTCTCTCTCTCTCTCTCTCTCTCTCTCTATATATATATATATATATATATATATATATATATGTGTGTGTGTGTGTGTGTGTGTGTGTGTGTGTGTGTGTGTAAATAATCATTGGTGTTTTTGCCTGCATGTCTGCATTTGCCAGTGGGCCAGATCCTCTGGAACTGGAGTTACAGATGAATAGCTTCTCCAGTGACATAATAAATTGAATCAAACTGAACTTACAGTGAAAGGGCAGGTTTATTTGGGGGACATCTCTTGGATGGGTCCACTGATCTCACAGGAGGAGGTCAGTAAAGGTGCAAGGCTGGGCTGGGATACGGGCTTCTTAAAGTGGAGTGGGAGGATTGGTGATGTGATGGTGAAAGTACTGGGTTTATAACCTTATTTGGTGAGTTCCTCAGGGCTCTGTAGGTGAGTCTTGGGTCTTGTGGTCACTTTAGAATACGAAACTAGGAGCTGGATTTGTCCAGTGTTTTTCACAGGCTTTTGAAAGCACAAGCTTCCTGGCAGAAAAGAAAGGTGGGGACCTCTTGGTCCAGCCCATCTTGCT
Organism: Acomys russatus; assembly: GCF_903995435.1. Classification (NCBI taxonomy): domain Eukaryota; kingdom Metazoa; phylum Chordata; class Mammalia; order Rodentia; family Muridae; genus Acomys; species Acomys russatus. The sequence goes on from NC_067142.1 coordinate 41,780,817, forward strand.
TTTGTCCCCAAACCTAAAAATATAACATCCCGACCCCTTTGGGTATATGGGGGCAGACTCAAATTCTGTCTATTTTCTGCTGAGCCAGGATATCAAAGGGAGGGGATATGGAGAGTAGGCAGATTGTAGGCTCAGGCACGCAGGGTTGCAGGAGCATTTGGTGAGCAGCCAGTCTGGAGACCTCGTGGGTGCCTTCTTGCAGGAAATGGAGCAGGAGAGGTGCTAGGACAAAACGGATTATTACTACCAGCCCAGTGAGCGAGGATAGCCACGTGAAGATCAAAGACTGTCAGCAAGAGTGGAATGGAGCCCTGGCTGTATAGGCAAAGTTCTCCAGTTTGCGGAGTGACTCGATATTAAATGTCATCAGGCCAGATTCGTTGATACAGTAACCGTTATAGATGGGATATTAGACTCCAGAGGGCTTCTCTGCTCCGGCCAGTTCCCAAATAACTGAGACAAAGACTTCTGAATTACTGTGCCTTAACGCACAGTAACTGGGCAGATAGCAACCCTCTTAAGCTATTTTGCTGTTCCCCAGCTACACACCACATGTGACTTGCCTTAATCGTTCCTGTCTGGGCTGCTTCTGTTCTGTCAGGCCAGCCCTCATGGCCACGTGCTCAGGGTCCATACTGCCCCGTGATGACTTCCTTCTTCTCTCTGGCTTCCTCTCCTCCGGCTACATCTTCTGCTTTCTCTCTCCTCCAGCCTAGTGGTCCCCCTCCTATCCTGAAGCCCTGGAATATAAGCTCCGCTGACTTTTCTGCTGTTTGCTTTTACTTCGGCTGTAATTACTTTTAAATTTATATTTACACTTCAGAATGTGTTGTTTGTTTGTTCATTTGTTTGTTTTTCAAGACAGGGTTTCTCGAAACCTTTCACGTTTCCTGGCTGTTCTGGAACTTGCTTTGTAGACAAGGCTGGCCTTAAACTTAGAGATCTAAGAAGTGTGCACCACCACAGCCCAGCTAAAAATCGCATTTTCCTTTTCCTGGGTAAGTTTTTGTGCAGTTCAGTTAGAACAAAACAATTCCCCTGTACTTTGTTGCTTTTATTCTTCTTGTTAGAAAGACAACCACCAAGCAATATATATATATATGTAACTTATATATTATATAAATATAAATATGTATACCAAGTCAATCCGTAATGTACTGAAGGATAAGCTGGATAAAATTGTGACTAGTTTATATAAATTGGGTAGGAAAGGCTACCCAATTGATAGGCTTAAGGGGCCTTGCTTAGATATATTTTTACTGTAGTGTTCTTTCACAGTGTATATCAAGAATTGTATTATAGGGCTAGAAAGATGGCTCAGAGGTTAAGAACACTGGGTGCTCTTCCAAAGGTCCCGAGTTCAATTCCCAGCACCCACATGGTAGCTTACAACCACCTGTAATGAGATCCGGTGCCTTCTTGTGGTGGGCAGGCACATGTGTGGGCAGAATGCTGTATAAATAATACATGAATCTTAAAAAAAAAATTGTGTCATAAAGTATATTTCAGTGGAATAGGAGTAAAATGTCACTAGAATTTCTCTCTTTAATAACCAAATAATGCTTTTAAATTACCAGCAATATTTGTTTTGTTTTGTTTTAATTTTTAGGTTTATTTATTCATTTATTTTATGTGATGGATGTTTTGCCTACATGGATGTACGTGTATGGGTGCAGGTATGTGCCTGCAGAAGTCAGAAGAGGAGTTTCGATCTCCTGGAACTGGAGTTAACATGTAGGTGCTGGGAACTGAGCCTTCTAGGCAGTGATGGCTTATGCCTTTAACCTAGTACTTGGGAGACATAGGCAGATGGATCTCTGTAAGTTCGAGGCCAGTCCAGTCTACATAGTGAGTTCTTGGACAGCCAGGGCTACACAGTGAGGTCATGGCCGGAAAAAAAGGAAGAAAGAAAGAAAGAAAGAAAGAAAGAAAGAAAGAAAGAAAAGAAAAAAGAAAGAAAGAAAGAAAAGAAAAGAAAAAGACAAAACAAAACTCTAGGGACATTCCAAGTGTGGCTGCTGTGTCACATGTCTGCTCCTTGTTCTGACCTATGACCATCTGAATGATAAGCAGCCTAACATTCCCTGGGGGTGGGGGGGAGGGAGGAGAAGAGCCTCAGATGACCACCCGTATGGCGCCAGGGGGCCTGGACAGAGAGCTGGTCTGAGATTACCATCAGTCTGAGTCATGCAGGCCAGGCCAGGCTCCCAGGGTGGGGATGAACTGCAGACTAGAAGAACCCACCTGGGACCCTAGGCCCTAGGCGGGATGAGCCTGAGAGAGATGACCCACCCTTGCATGGAGCCATAGAGGGAGAAAGCCTAAGATGGCCACCAGTCCAGCATCACTCAGGCCAGTGCCAGAGATGACTCCTGCCCACTGCCATAATGCATGAGCAGGGCATGGCCCTCCTGAGGCCACTCCTGACATGACACCAGACACTCAGATAAACCTGGGCACCACAAGAGGATCAAGTAAGTGGTGCAGAAGTGGAAGATAAACAGAAGGATGTAGGCACACGGAAGAGAGGCAGAACTGGGGACCTGAGGGAAGTGAGGATCAGCCTGATGTGAGTAGCTGGGGATCCTACCTGAGACCGTGGTGAGGTCCTGGCCTGTGGGGCCACTGGCGTCCATGTCTGCATCCGTGGTCCTGCAACAGCAAGGGTCTGATACCACCAAAGGCCAGGCAGTTGTCCCTGGTTTGTGCTGCTGCCCGAGGACATATTGATGTCTGAGGGCTGTCCAGAACCAGCACCACCCCTCATGTGGGCATCATAAGAGGCTTTTTTTTTTTCTGGGGACATGAGAGCAGAGATGGTCCCCTGCTCCCAGCCGACTGCAGTACTCAGGAAAGCCATCCCTGTACATTGCAGGAGTTATGGGTGAGCTGGTCCCAGTAATATAAATGTGGGAAATCTGGCCCTGGTGTGGATGAGGGAGCTATACCATCCTCCTCCCTCCCTTGCCCCTTGAGCCTCACTTCCTGCTGCAGGTGGGAGAAGTGGCCCTGGGGTGATGAGAGCAGAAGAGCTAGCCCTGTTCCCCCACCAGCTACAGTACTCGGGACAGCAGCTCTGCACCTTGCCTGGGCAGCACATAGAGATGACCCCAGTGGTGGGGGCCCAGAAGAGCCAACCCCCAAGGGGCAAGAGCTGGCCCCACCACTTGTCTGCCATGCCACACCCCGACACCTTGCCAGCTATGGCAGGTAGGAGAGCTGGCCCTGAAGTCATTAGAGCAGGAGAGCAGGCTTTGTGCCTCACCTACTGCACTTGGGAGAGTGTGCCCTGTATCTCGCCTGGGCAGCATAGGAGAGCTGGCCCTAGATACAGAGGGTGTCAGTGTGGGAGATCTGGACCTACCTCTTTTCTGCTGTGCAGTGCTACATACAAGGGAGAGGTGCCCTCCTCTCCTCCCTGTCACTTGCCACCCATGGTGGGTGGGAGAGTTGGTCTATGGGTCATGAAAGTGAGAAAACTGACCATGTCTCTTACCAGCTGCAACACTTGGAAGGAAAGCGGGCCCTGCACCTGGGCAGCAGGGTGGAGCTGACCTTGGGTCAGGGGTTGCTGGTGAGCCAGTCCCAAGGGGTTGAGAGTGAGAAAGCCAGTGGGCTGACCAGCTCAGATATCTCTTAGGCTCAGATCCAGGGCTTTGAATTGGCCCATCACAACATCTACCCCATTGATGAACTGCTGGAGTGCATGAAGGGGTCCATCCTATAGATCCAAAACTACAGGATCTCCATAACATAGGACAACAATAAGATATCCTAGAGGAATCACAGTGAGGTTCCAAATATTGATAGAGTAGCAAAAGACAGGGGGCTCATACCAGACCAATGAGTAATTGCAATAAACATTGGCAAGCAAAGAAGTGTAGACAAAAGGGTTTACTGTAGGACAAACTGACGCACCACGGCTTCCACAATGAAATTCTTTCCCCCCTCTGTTGGTGTGGTCATTTGCAAGGGTGGAGGTGGGTACAAGGGGTAGGGGAGATGGGTGAGAATGGAGTGCGTGATGTGAAATTCACAAAGAACCAATAAAAAGTTAAAATATGAAAATAAGCCTTCCATTATTACTGTAGTTTGGAACTTAACATTCCTATGTGTGAAAGGCTTAGCATGCAGGTTGGCAGTCCTGGAAAGTAGTGAATGAAACGTTGAATGTGCCAGGGAGTATAGGAAAGTTTTAGATGTATCCTTAAAAGGGCGCTGCAGTGTCTGGTCTCTTCTTTCGCTGCCATTCTTTCCCATTCAAGCTATGGAATTAACAATTATGTGATGCACTGCCACCTTGTTGTGCTGCCGGATGACTGGCCAAAAGCAAGAAAGCCAACCAATCATGAACCAAGACCTCCAAAACTTGAGGCAAAAACAGTCTTTTATGTTTATAAGCTGTCTGTATCCATTATTTGTTCCAGGAATGGAAAGGTAGCCACTATAACTACATAGCTGTAGTCACCTGTGACATAAAAATCACCACTCGGTGGGGTGGTGGTGGCGCACGCCTTTAATCCCAGCACTTGGGAGGCAGAGGCAGGTGGATTGCTGTGAGTCCGAGGACAGCCTGGTCTACAAAGTGAGTCTAGGACAGTCAAGGCTACACAGAGAAACCCTGTCTCGAAAAACAACAACAACAAACCCAAAATCACCACTCATTGTAGACTGTCTTTGCTTCTTTATAGGTTCTTCTTTCTTCCACCCTTCTCCACTTCTTTTCTTTTTCCCTTTCAAACCCTTAACACTAGATTAAGATAAAGAAAAGGAGAAAGAGAAAAAGAAAGAAAGCCCTGAATAAAAGTCAGGGGTTGGAAAGGGAGCAATGTTATTGTTTATAGGAATCTCAAGCTCTTTAGGGCAAGCTTGATTTTCAACACGAGGATATCTAAGTTCTTCTTCTTTTTGTTTCTTCTTTGTACATAACTTTAACAAACTGTGACCAACAACAACTAACAACCCATCTATGGGGCTCTAGCATTTCTATATCCTCTAAAGAGTTCCCAGAATTCCAAACATCACACAATCGCAGGAACTATCTGTAGCTGGCAAAATCACGCCTCTACTAGAGCACGAGGCAAATGCTGTGAAGTAACCCTATCTCCCCCACTCCTGGGATTAAAATGAAAAGATATTCTTATATTTCTGTGATTTTAAAAGATTTATTTATTTATTTATGCACACAGTGCTCTGCCTGAATATACACCTGTTTACCAGAAGAGGGCATTAGATCACATTATAGGTGGTTGTGAGCCACCATGCGGTTGCTGGGAATTGAACTCAGGACTTCTGGAAGAGCAGTCAGTGCTTTTAACCTCTGAGCCATCTCTCCAGCCCTTATTTCTGTGTTTTTAAAGAAACCAAAATTGCAAATTTTCCACTGCAACTCATTCTTTCCCTTTGAACTACAGCTAAGAGAAGAATTGAGAATGAAAGTTTTTCATCATTAAAAAACATATTTCTGTGGTTTTTAAATTTTTATCTTTAATTTATATACTCACTTTACATCCATATTGTGGCCCCCTCCCTCTTCTCCTCCCAGCCCTTCTTTCCATCCCTCCCTATCCTCCCTCCCTTGTCCTTGTCCTCAGAAAATTGGAGCCCCCCTCCCCACCTTCTGCCTCAAGCTACCTCAGCACATGAAGTTACATGAGGACCGAGCTCATCCTCATCCACTGAGGCCAGGCACAGCAGCTGGGTTAGGACAAAGTGAGCAAAAGCAGGCAACAAACTACATGTTACAGACAACACCTGCTCAACTTACTAGAGGACCTACATGAAGATCAAACTGCCCATCGGTTACATATGTGCAGGGGGCGTAGGTCCAGACTATGCATGCTTTTTGGTTGGTGCTTCCTTCTCTGTAAACCCCCATGGGTCAAGGTTAGTTGACTCTGTTGGTCTTATTGCAGCATTCTTTTGCCTTCCGGTTCCTTCTATCCTTCCCTCCCACTGTTCCACAGGACTCCCCTTCCTGCCCCAACTCTGCCTAATGCTTGCTGGCTTTTCACCTTCTTGACAAAGAAAAAAAGGATGGGATCAAGCATCTCTGACTTATATGAAGCTAGGGAGACAAAACATCAAAGTGTAAGGAACAAATCTTTTAAAAAGCCGTGCTATTTATTTTATATGAAATTAAACTCTGAGCTAACAATTTGTCTAGTGAAAGGAAGCTATGCTACCTGAGATCTTCTTTTAAAAATTTGATCATATTTCAAAAGAAAACACTTTTTGGTTTTTTTCATTCCAAGTCTAATAATACAGAGACACAAGACAATTCATTTGGAGGCTGTAGACATGGCTTAGCACATAAAAGCACTTGGTTGTGTTTGCAGAGGACCCTAGTTTGGTTTCAGCACTGATGTCAGGCAGCTCAAATATTCCATGGGATCTCATGCCCTCTTTTGGCCTCTATAAGCACTGCACTCATGAACCAGTAAATGTACACACACACACACACACACACACACACACACCCTCCCCCACCAGTGTTATACAAAAGGAGGTAGTGTAGTGGCTTTTGAATAAATCTTTTGGTGATAGCATACTGGATGCTACTTACTGAGGAAATTAAATTTGTAGAATTATCACAGTCTTTAGCATCAGTTGCCTTAATCTTTTATTATTATTATCTTAAGAATTCTAGAGAATACCTTGTATCTTGCTCAATTCTGACATAAATTTATAAAATAACCAGTCTTTGATGCAATTCCCTTAGTCTCAGGACTCAGACAAGACATTTAAATAACATTTAGGTTTGACACTTTAAAAATGCAGAATGTAGTGGGGTGTGGTGAAGCATACCTTAATCCTAGCACTCAGGAAGCAAAGGCAGGTGGATCTCTGAGTTTGAGGTCAGCTCGGTCTACATAGCAGGTTCCAGAACAGTCGGAGTTACATAGTGAAAACCTGTCTCAAAAAGAAAATATATGAATGTGTCTTTAATCATTTCCTTACCTAAGGAGGCATTTACTAATTCATTTCATTTTTGAGTAAGGACTTGAACTATATACCTTCTCAAATATGAGAACTTCAAATAATATCAAACTTCAAACTCTGCTTGCTGTAGGTTTTTATTCCTGGATTTCTAACCCTAGGTAGGATCAACTTGGCCTTTGCCTTGGGTTTTGATCCAGGAACACAGTTCCTAACCCACCGTGGAACTTCTTGAGTGAGAGAAGTGTCTTCTGATAATTGTGTTGAGCCACTGTCTATCGAGATGGCCCTTAGAGAACTTGTAGGAAAAAGCTGGCTTCCTTTGAAGGCATATAGCAAGTTGGACCTTTCAACTCTGAGATGAGTTGTACTCTGGAGACTAGATTTAAACACTGATGGCCATTGTGAAAATCATTTGTGCCTATGCAATGAAACTTTGATGAACACTTTTGAATGACAAGTTTCCTCCATGGATAAACTCATCCGCTTTGCTGGCTTGAGTTGTATCTTTCATAATAGAACTTTATTGGTTAAGTATAGAACTTTCTAACATTTTATGACTTCTTCTAGATAATAATTGAAACTGCAAGCAGGACTCAGGGTTGGTTGCATTTGTTGTCAGAGTTCCCTAGTTCCAACATGTTGATTACCCCACTTGTGGTGAGAAGAACCTTCATCCCCACACACATGATAGCTCACCCCACCCCCACACACATGATAGCTCACCCTCATCCCCACACACATGATAGCTCACCCCCACCCCCACACACATGATAGCTTGCCATATGGGGTATTGTCCAGGGCCCTAGTAAGGCAAGGAGAAAACCACCCTAAAGGTATGCCCTGGCCAGGGGTGTCAAAGTCTAAATAGGGTAAGAAAGGCATTTAGACGATGGGGTTATCTGTGGAGTGTCAAAATCTGTCCAGGAGTGAAGTGGGTCCCTATGCAGAATGTTGGCATAATGTTCTTGTGGACGGTGTACATTTTACCCTCGTTCTTTTAAATGTCAGTTTCTCTACCCAACTATCTGGTTTCAATGTGGACATTGCATTGTGACGTTTATTCTAAGTATGTGTTGTCTCAAGTTTGTGTAAACATGTCACCATTTGCTCTGTGTATTGTCCATAAAAGCCAACTAGCCAATGCTGAGCACTACAGAGAATAGGGTGGGACATCCTGGTTCAGTGAGGGGAGGAGAAAAAGCAGGAAGGATGGGGGTGGGTGGGGAAGCAGGGAGGATGCACGTGGAAAGGACTGAGGAACACCAGAAGAAATGAGCCAGACCTAGGAGATGAAGTAATTATTGCTCAGTATTGTGCTCTAGGATAATTAAATATATACTGGTCTCTCTGTGTGGCTATTTGGGTATATACCTGGTTAAGGACCAATCACTGTTTTATTAAAATAATAAATCAATATTGAATATTAATAATCCTTGAACACACAAGAGGTACCTTGGGTGAGTTGCTGTCATGAGAATGACCTTCATATGTGGAAAAGAATCCAGTGGTGATGAGACAGGGAGAAAGTAACCACATAAAGAACAAGTAAGATAAGATAAGGAATGGAAGCCTGCTTTTCACCTTAGAGAAGGGTTTCATGCATGGGGAGAAGAAAGAAATTCAGCTGCTGGATTGTAGTGGGAGGAGTCAAAGAGCTCAAAGGTTCAGTTACTGAGACAGACACAGAAATAATACAGACTTTCTGTGATGAAGTGCGAACAGACACAGCTGCACATTTTATTTTCCATAGGGTACCTGGTAACAACAAGCCTACAGATGCTTGTAGCATATTTGTCGTCATAGAGGGAGAAGTTGCCTGGTGCTGATACTAACAAACGTGTGTGAGTTCATTGACAACTTGTGTGTTGTTATTGTTGGGATTTTTTTTTAAATTTATTTTTATTTTTTAACCAGGGTCTCTCTACATAGCCCTCGGTGTTCTAGAACACCTAGCTGGCCTTGAATTCACAAAGATCTGCCTGCCCCTGCCTCTAGAGTGCTGAAATTAAAGGCATGCTTGACCACACCTGAGTTATTGACAACAAATTTAAGTGGTAGAAAACAAGGTTTGGGAAGATAATCATTCTTTGGTAGTGTAAGCACTAGAACTCATGTAAAAGCCAAATTCGTGTGTAATCCTTTTAGGCTGGGAGGCGGAGACAGGAGGTTCTCAAGAGTAAACTGATCAGCCAGACTAACCTGTGAGATTCAGGTTCAGCAAGGGACCTTGTCTTAAGGTACAGAGCAATTGAAGATGCACGAGGTCAAACTTCCATCTCCAAAAGCACATGTGTGCATGTGTACCCACATACCTAAGCTTGCATGCATACCACAAAACATACATGTGCCAAAATAACGCTTTTAAGAAAATAAAAATAAATAAGTTATAGAAAACAAGTTTGAAAGAAATAGTGAAGATATGTCAGTTTTTTTTTTACATTGATACTGTTGATCAGTACTCAGAACTATTGAGATGAAGGGGTCTTTGAAATGAGAGTTTACTGAGCTGTTACAGACACTAACAACAAAAGGAAAGGCCCTGGGACACATTTCAGCAGCTCCCGGTGATAAGATTAGAGATATAGAGTTGGAAATATGTGCTTTAGATCTATCATCCAAGTCAACTTTTACAAAGAACATTTTGAGAAGGTAAGTGTAAGTTGTTTGCACTTAGCCTATATATTATTGGCTATGTATAAAAGGTGAGGGATAAAGGAGCACAGAGTTTAAGGGAGCAAAACAGTTTGTAAGACATACACACGGATTGTGGATTGGTTTGCATTGTAAACAGAGTGGACTAGAACCTAGTGATCTAGTTATCACAGATCTGAATCAATATTTCAACGTTTATACAGGTTGTAGTTGGTCATGCTCTATCCAGAGTCAGGGCAGAGAGTGAATGAATGGTTGTGCTGGCTTACCTTTTTTCTTTCTTCCTTTCTTTTTTTTTAAAGGTCTACTACTCTCATCTAGAGATTGCTGCCACCCAGAGAGGGTGAGTATTCTATCCTAGTGAACCCAATCAAGAAAATTCCCTTGGGCTGGAGAGATGGCTCAAAGGTTAAGAGCACTGACTGCTCTTTTAGAGGTCCTGAATTCAATCCACAGCAACCACATGGTGGCTCTCTAATGTGATCTGATGCCCTCCTCTGGAGTGCAGATGTACATGCAGGCAGAGCACTGTGTACATAATAAATAAATAGATCTTAAAAAATAAAAAGATAGGGCTGGAGAGATGGCTCAGAGGTTAAGAGCACTGACTGCTCTTCCAGCGGTCCTGAGTTCAATTCCCAGCAACCATATGGTGGCTTACAGCCATCTATAATGTGATCTAATGCCCTCTTTTGGCCTTCAGGCATAGCACTGTATACATAATAAATAAATATTAAAAAATAAAAAGATAATTCCTCACAATGTCTCCATCACATCACTTCCCCCTGGGTTCAGGGAACCCTGTGAAGAAGAAGAAGATTGTAAGAGTCAGAGGGTGGATGGAGGACACAAGAAAACAAGGCTCTCTAAATCAACAGAGCAAGCTCATATGAAATCTGAGAGACTGGCCACGTCCAGAGAGCATACACAGTTCTGGGCCAGGTGGGGGTCCCAGTGTCAAGAGGGGAAGTAGATGCAAGTTCCAACCCTAATCCAGATGCTATCTCCTACTGATAACTACTCGGAAATGAAATGATAGGTTTCTGGACAACACAAAGCTAACTCAATGGCATTTTGAGGTTCTTTGGTTTTTGATGTTGTTTGTTTGGTTAGTTGGTTTTTGGTTTTGTTTTGTTTTGTTTTCTCGAGACAGGGCTGCTGTGTACTCTTGGCTGTCCTAGACCCATTTTGTAGACTAGGCCGGCCTCAAACTCACAGCAATCAGCCTGGCTCTGCCTCCCAAGTGCTGGGATTAAAGATGTGTGCCACCACGCCAGGCTTGTTTTTGACTTTGTTTTTAACATTGCAGGTCTTTTGCTTATATATTATGGTTTCTGATTTTGTGTTTTTATGGGATTTCTGTGTGTGTGACTCTGTGTGTTTCTGGCTCTACATGTGTTTCTTCTACTTTTTCTTTGGCTCTGTTTCTTCTGTTTTGTTCTATTCTGCTTTGTTTTTATTTCAGTTTATATCTTTTTATTAATTATTTTTAAATGACTTATTCTAATGAGAGAAAGAAAGGGTATGGAATTGAGTGGGTAGGAATGTGGAGGATCTGGGGGAAGGGAAATTATAATCAGAGTATGTCAAAAGAAAAAAAAATCTATTTTCAGTAATAAAAGTGATAACCCCCTACACACACCCTGGCATCCCAGAGGCTCATCTCTCAGGTGATTATAGATCTCACCAAGTTGACAATTGAGGTTAACCATTACAAACTCATAAGGCTCTGTTTCCCAATATATTATTCATCTCCACTGGACATCCCCCATTACATCTACAATCATCTATCTATCTATCTATAATTCCCTTCAGTTTTATTAAGGTAAAATAGACAAAAAGTTCTTTATCAAATGGGTAAAACTTGATTTAAAAAAAAATTCCTGAGACAGGGTTTCGCTGTGTTTACAGTCCTAGCTGTCCTGGAACTCACTTTGTAGACCAAATTGGCCTTGAAACTATAAAGATCTGCCTCCCTCTGCCTCCAAGTGCTGGGATTAAAGGAATGAACCACTAAGCCCTGCTAACTTGATAGTTTAAAAAAATTCGTGTGTGTGTGTGTGCGCGTGTGTGTGTGTGTGTGTGTGTGTGTGTGTGTGTGTACATATGGGTAGGTTAGAGTACAAACTGAAGCGGTTGGCTGCTGAGCCCCTCTCTGGCCTACAAATTGATGTTTTAATCTACAGTAACTATAGCAACCAAGCTAAGTAACATATCCATCACTCCTAAGAGTTTTATTTTCTGTTGGCGAGATTAGCAAACATCAAGAATTAAATAGTTATTGTTAACTACACTTACAGTGCTGCCTGTTAGATCTGTATATTAGGTATCTAGAACTTTTTTTTTTTTTTTTTTTTGTATAGGTACAAGGAACACTCTACTCTTTTCAGTAAAATCTCCACATTCTACCTCCTCCGACTGGTAGTGACTATTTTCTTCCTTTCTTTAAAGATGTATTATTTATACAGTATTCTGCCCACATATGTGCCTGCCCACCACAAGAAAGTACTTGATCTCATTACAGGGGGTCATGGGCCACCATGTGGGTGCTGAGAATTGGACTTGGGACCTTTGAAGAGCAGAAGGTGCTCTCAACCTCTAAGCCATCTCTCCAGCCCACTATCATTTTTTTCCCTGAAAAACAAATTCTCCTTGTCCTCCTTTTTTTTTTTTTTTTTTTAAACAGGGTTTCCTGTGTGTAGCCCTGGCACTAGCTCTGTAGACCAGGCTGGCCTCACACTTGGAGATCAGGCTGGCCTCACACTTGGAGATCTGCCTGCCTTTGCTTCCTACGTCTAGGATTAAAGAACCCGTACCACCACAGCCTGACCCCCAAATTCTTCTTCTGTTGTTGACATTATCACTGTTGGTCCAAAGCAACCCCTCAAAATGACAATGCTGGTGACAATGTTCTAAACAGAAGGGCTCTGACCGGGTGGGTAAACACAATCCTAACAGCAGCTTCTGTTTACCAGGGGCCTCTTTTAATCTGCTTCCAAAGGTCAAATACCTTGGCTAAGGTAATTTAGTTCTCTGAATATCAGAACAACCTGTTTCAGCTCAAAGACAGTTGTGTATCTGCTCCTTCCCCTGTCATAGAAAGAAGAGATCCTTGACAGTTTAATTCCCAATATACTTTTCTTTCTAGTCAAGAAATGGTTAAGTAGGTTGGTTTCACTGAGTCCTCTGGCTTACAACATGTGAACCAAAAGTATCATTTCTATAGCTATCTCATGAAACACAGGAAGTTGAAAAGTATCAATTTAGCTACTGCTGTTAGTACCTGCATTCTGGCTTTATTTTATTTAGTTATTTATTTTTATTATTTTTTTTTTGAGAGAGTTTTTTCTGTGTAGCCTTGGCTGTCCTGAACTCACTTTGTAGACCCTGGCTGACCTCGAACCCACAGAGATCCGCCTGCCTCTGCCACCTAGAGTGTTGGGGTTACAGGCGGGTGCCACCTCACCCAGCTCATTCTGGCATTTTTTAAAAAGAACAATTGTTCACTAAAAATCCCATCTGTAGTTTATTAGAGTTAAATTGTGTAGGAGACATGGTGGTGCATGTTATCCCAGAATTTAAGAGGTGGTGACCGGAGGATGGCAAAATTGAGGGGGCCCGGTGGTACACAATGTATCTCTAGAAAGAAGAGAGAGGGTTACATTGTAACATTCGCTTAATTGAGCTGAGAGGTAAATTGTACTTCAAAAGGTCTCCTTCAAAACAAAAAGCACAAGCTGTACCGGGTAGCACACGCCTTTAATCCCAGCACAGCGGAAGCAGAGGCAGGTAGATCTCTGTGAGTTCGAGGCCAGTCTGCTCTACAAAGCCAGTCCAGGACAGCCAAGGCTGTACAGAGAAACCCTATCTCAAAAAGCAAAACAAAACCCACAGTACCTGTTCTAAGTAGCTATCTCTTAGTAAAATAAAAACTCTAAAATGATATATAAATAGCAAGGTAAGTTAAAGGTAAATTTGGACTTATTAAAAAACATGTTATGTCATTGGGAGATATTTGTTTTTGCAACTAACATTTATTCTTTTGTGAATTAATAGAATACAGACCAAGGGAAGGGGGGAAAAAAGAACAATTATAAACAGAAGTTCTTATTTTGTACCTTGGCAACACGAATCTTAAGCTCAATAAAGGTGTGGACAGTTCCAACAGTTGTTTATAATTTTAGACATACCTCTTGACCTTTGGCTTTAAAAGTTTCGGTGTTCTTAGTGAATAAAACTAAAGGCGGATCCTCCATCTCCCACCCCACCCTCAATTTATGAAAAGACGCACAAAGGGCTATTATTACCATTACTAAGTGGCTTGTGTAGGTTTGTCATTAGGAGCTGTAGCAATCATGGCTGTAAAAGCCGTGATGATCTATCTCTGGGCTAGTTTGTTTCTTAGTTTCAATTTATCTTAAAAACACCATATTGTTTTCTTCGGAAACAATGTCCAACACTGGTTTGCCCTTGTCTTTCGGGTTCTGAGTGTAAAATTCAACCTCCCTAGGGACTCCTGATCAACAAACTAATTTTAAGATGACATCCGGGTCCTTCTTTCACACCTTAAACCTGTCCGACCAGAGATGGTGACTGAACTACTACCCTCAGGTAAACATCGAGCCACCACCCTCCCTGCCTGGGGTCATTTTTCTTGGGGTTCTCCACTGAACCATTCTGAATCTTGAACGGAAGCGTACCGGGTTCGGGAGAAGTCGGCAGAGATCGGGAAAACTCGGCGAATAGGTGAGCGCCTCGCTCCCGCGACGTAGGATGCGAACCTGCAGGCACAGGGGCGCGCGGGCTCGGGAGCGCGAGGGCTCGGGGGCGCGCGGGCTCCGGGTACGCGGAGGCGGAAAGCCAGGAAACGCGGCGGCCCTAGGAGCCCGGCGGCTGCGTGGGCAGCCCGGTGGGGCGGGGCGAGGCAGCTGGAGGGGCGGACTCCAGGCGTTGTGGTCAGGCTCACCCGCAGCTCTCCGGCGCCCGGCCGCTTGGCCATGTCCTGGCTTAACGTGGCTTCGGCGGGGAGGCGGCTGGTGGTGAGCGGGAACAGTTTGGCGGGGCGGCGCGGCGCGGCTGGAGCTGCGTGCTCGGGGTACGCGGCGGGGCGGGCTTGCGGGGTGCGTGGGACCCTGCGGTAGTGTTCGTGTGGACCTTTCCTGGGAGTCCGAGCTTAGTGGGAACTTCATAGACACTGCGTGTGGCTTTTAATGCAGCGTAGATCTGGGAGAGCCCAGAAGAAGGTCTTCTTTGATGTGGGAACGATTTTGTCGCTCCGATTTCGATGCTAAGTCCTGGCAGTCCTGTCTCAGGAAGTGAACAGACAAGACTGTCGTTGCTTCTAAATGGCCAAGGCTTTGCAGCTAGTAACTCTGGCACCCTGTAGATGACTCTGGCACCCTGTAGATGTGGTTTCTGGCTTGATTGGGAGCGTTGCTTTTCTTGGGTTCCCTCCTTGGCATACCCTGGGCTGGCACACCAGCCCTGGCTGACCACACCTGACCTAGGCGGCTGTCAAGGCATATTAGCGGCAGCCACAGCGCATCCATTCTTCCACTGTCTTCCAGCGATTTCCGGTGTGAAAGCTCTGATCACGTGATGTTAACTATTTGACAGGTTCTTAGAACTGTTTCCTATTGGATATGTCTGGGGTATATCCTGTCTTGCCCACTTACCACCTCTCAGTAGGGGTTCCATAAATGGAGCTTGACTAGTTGGTGCTTTACCAATGTTGAGGTGAAGTGTTTATTGTGCATTTACTCTGTGCCTGCTCCTTTCCTTAATAGGAAAGCTAAACTAGAAATCGAAGAGACTGCCTCAAGAAAGTCAGGGATACCTTTTTGGAGCTTTTTCCTTGGAGTGGGGTAATATTTCAGAATGCGCTTCCTTGTGGCCTCTCATTTTCTTAGAAAAGTTTATCCGTTGTAAAATGCACAGGTTTGAGGAGGAAAATGCTAAATTAGAGATGAAAAAAGATGTGATTTTAGAGTTGCAAACCCAAATAGATTGATGCCAACCAGCGGTCTTCCAGGCCAAGGCCATGCATGTAGCCTTTTCTTTGCTGCTTGTGACTTCACAAACTCAGCCAGCTTTTTTTTCCCTCAAAGCTGACTCCTTTAAAATAGGGCAGTCCTCCAAGTCTTCCACTCACTCCTACCGTCTCTCTACCTGGAATAAGCACACAGTGCTTTTGATTTAGTGGTTTCCTTATTTCTTGGGGAGCAAGGGCTAGTAATTTCGAACAGACATTTAGTGGCAGTGATTCCTGCCTCTAACCCATCTTTGCTGTTACGGGAGGTGGCACTTGTTGCAGCCCTACTGGAAGAGTATCCATAGTAACCATGTAGAGTAGACACTGATCGTCCAGTGCTAACGTGCACCAGAAAAAGCAACTTAACGTGGATTCCCCCCAAAAAGGACCGAAACATGATTTAAGTACTATGATTTAAGGCCTTTGAAATTTAAACTTAAAATAGCTTTTATACTTAACACAATTAGCCGGTCATGGTGGCACACACCTTTAATCCCAGAACTGGGGAGGCCAAAGTAGGTACATATCTGTGACTTTCCAGGCCTGGTTACAAATAGAGTTCCAGGATAGCTAGGGCTGTTACACAGAGAAACCTTGTTTCAAAAACAAAAACAAAACAAAAATAAAACTCCACAGTGTTTCTATAAATATACCCAGAAAGAAGAATTGCTTTTATGGAAGGAGGTATTTTCCCCCTTTAATCATAAGTATATCTTTAAGCTGGACACAGTGGCACACACCTTTAATCCCAGCAATGAGAGGCATTGAGAGACTCAGGAGAGTCCTTAAGTTCCAAGTTAGCCTGGTCTGCATAGATAGGCCCTGTCTCAAAACAACTAGAACACACTCCCCCCCCCCCCCCGCCGTGTGTGTGTGTGTGTGTGTGTGTGTGTGTGTGTGTGTGTGTGTGTATACACACACACATACATATATATACATTACACACATATATGTATACATATATTTATATATGGAGAGAGACATATGTATATGTGTATATATATGTGTGTGTGTGTATACATATATTTGGGGCTTTTTTCCCCTCAAGACAGGGTTTTTAGCCTTGGCTGCTCTAGAACTCTGTTTGTAGACTAGTGTGGCCTCGAACTCACAGAGATCCGCCTACCTCTGCCTCCTGAGTGCTGGCATTAAAGGCATGTACCACCATGCTGGGCACACAAATATTTAAAAAAAAAACCATTTCCACTTTAAATTCTCTTTTTAAAAAAAGATTCATTTATTTCATGTATATGAGACTGCTGTCTTCATGCACACCAGAAGAGGGTAACAGATCACTTTATAGATGGTTGTGAGCCACCATATGGTTGCTGGGAATCGAACCAAGGACCTCTGGAAGAGCAGCCAGTGCTCTTAACTGCTGAGCCATCTCTCCAGGCCGAACTTTAAATTCTTTATCTTAACCTTATTCCTTAGACATTTGAGCAGTTCTTTGTAGCACCTGTTCTTTTGATATTTTTGAAAGATTAGTGGTATGCATCATGTCTAATTTGTTCCAAGGATGTCGTCAGGCCTTGTTGGCTAGTCAAGAAGAATGAGGGAGTGAGATCCTAGGATTCATGGAAAGACTTGATGATTAACTGGCCTGCTTTTTGGGTTTTGTTTTTCATTGATATCCCTGTCCAGTGAATACTTTTTTCATTTAATTTTTATTTTTTGGGTTGAGGTCTCTACATAGCTCTGGCTGTCTTGGAACTCACTGTGTAAGCCAGGCAGGCCTTAATTCACAGAGCTTTGCCTGCCTCTGCCTTCCAAGCACTGGGATTAAAGGTGTGCACTACTACGCCTGCCTGACTTCTTGTTCTAAGCTCTCAGGTTTTAGTTAACAAATGCTGAGGAAATGAAGGTCCTTAGAATCAGGAGTCATGCTAAGTATTGACACTGCGTGTAAGACACAGTTTTGCTTTCTGTATATGTCAGCTCACTTAATTTTCTACTTGGTGGATTGGCAAATTGGGAACTTTAGATTAAGGTGCTTGAAAACCTTTATTCCCTTAAAGTCTCTGTAGGTTCTTTGCTTCACAGTGTCCATGACATTTTTTTTTTTTTGCATGTTTTAAAGTTACTATTTTACTTGTATTCATGTGTGTCTTGTAAGTATTATGAGTGTCATGCAAGTATTTTATGTGTATGTATGTGTATGCCATATGTGTCCATGTCTTCGGAGACAAGAAGAGGAGGTCAGATCTCCTAAAGCTGTATTTACAGGTAGTTTGTTATGAGCTGGCTTGATGTGGATGCTGGAAACTGAACCTGGGTCTTCTGCAAGAGCCACAAGTGCTCTTAATTGCTGAGTCATCTCTCTAGCTCCCGCCCCCTCCCAATTCTGTATGTTTTCAGAAGAAATGCAAAACATCTTATTGCCAGTGGTCAGGCCTTTATTAGGGCAGAATATTTGGTATTTGGTGATTATGAATTTCCTTAAGAATACGAATGTACTAAGCTTTAGACACAGAGATTGGTTTTATCAGGTAAAAGTTGATTGAAAGGCTTCTTAGAGAAGCACACAGGTCCTGTTGGTGAACTGGAATTTTGAAATGATCGTGCTTTGTGTATTTGGACATACGTGTATTAGAGGTTGTCTTCCACTGGAACCCGTGTGCTCGAGGGTCACCTCAGTAACTGTGCTGATCTTTTTCATTTGTCTCAGAATGGGAAACAGCACATCCTCGTCTTTGGGAAAGTCAGCAAGTACTCCTGTGAACCAGATCCAGGTGAGTAATGCGGGAGATAGAGGGCGAAGAAATGCCTTACATGCTTCGAACACTTATTCTTTGCCCAGACTTGACAAGAGTTTAGAAAATATATTACTAAACTAATATTTCTTTTAAAAATTGGTATCAAAATTATCCTTGTGACAAGTTCCATATAATTTTTTAGTTAAAATTTCTGAAGTTTATTTTCGATTCTTTTTGAGTGAGAGTGTGATTTCTGTGTGTGTGTGTGTGTGTGTGTGTGTGTGTGTGTGCTTGTGTGGAGGCCTGAGGAGGGTTACCCTGTGTCCTGTCCTATCATTATCTGCCTTATTCCGTTGACATGGTCTTTCTCACTGAACTTAGAGTTAGGCCAGTAGTCAGTGGGCACCAGCAGTTCTGTCTCTGCTCTTCCTATCACTCTCACTTCCCAGAGCTAGGGTTCCAGGTATGTGCATCGCCACACATGGCTTTTTAGGTGGGTGATGACTCTGAACTCAGGCCCTTGTGTTTGTGCAGATAGCACTCTTGCCTACTGAGCCATCTCTCTAGGCTTTTCCATTGACTTTTTCGGTTTTAACATTATCTAACATATCTAAGTTATTCTGAACTGCTAAACACGTTTCTACCATGGAGCTGCCTCTCTGTTCATATTTTCACTTTTTCTTCTGAGGTGTAGGGTCTCCTTTAGTTGCCTGGGCTGACTACTGTCTTGAGCTTGCTGTGTTGCCTCCTCTTCCAGTGTAGCTGGGATTGTAGGCCTGTCCTAGCAGGCCTGCCTGAATTTTACTTTTAATGAAATCCATCTATGAGGTTGAATTCTTTTTTTAATTTATTTCTTTTTTTATCATGTCCATTCTGAGTCCGCTGTCATAGATACCTAAGAATTAGGCCGTTCCGAGCCAGGGTTATTGTGTGGTTTTGGCATGAGCAGCTGTTTAATAGCTTTCTGCCTTTAACACAGAACCTACTGTGCAATAATTATGCCATAAATTATTCTCCTAGGGATTCTGTACATGGTTGCGTTCTCTTGTTTTCTTCTCTTTCACTGTCGATCTTAATTATTTCTGCCTCAGAACATTTGTGATAAGCTGGATGTGGTATCGTTTGCCTGCTGTATTAGCACTCGGGGAGCTGAAGCAAGAGGAGAGAAAAATCCAAGGCTTCTTTGGACAACACTTTTGAGATCCCTCTTTCCATACAAAAATGAAGACAAAACCAACCCCTCAGAATTCCTCTTACACAAATGTTTCTTCTCCTCCAGCCCATAAGGCATATTCTTGTTTTCCTCCCCATCTGCTGCTTGTATTTTGTTTCTGCTCTGGACTGAGGGTGCAGTTCAGTGGTAGAGCGTTAACCTGGCATAAAAGCGAAGCCCTGGGTTATACACATAGCGAATCTGAGTTTCTTTTAGCTAACCTCACTAGGTTTTGAGCCCAGCAGCAATGCAAGCAACTTCTTGTGCAGGGCATTCTTTATTTAAAAGTACAAAGACAGCAGCATGAAATGTTTCAGTTAGGATTAGCTTGAGAGAAAGTCAAGAGTGCTTATGAAACCCCTGGCAATGGGAATCTCTTCATTAGTGCCTTTCTGTGCCATGGAAGCACTCAGCCCGCTCATCTCTGCGAGTCTAAATGCTAGGCTCAGCTGCTTCTCACCTAAATAGTATGGTAAAAGATTACTGGCCTCAGGTGTGGAGTTTGAGGAACAGTACAATGAGCCTCTCAGCCTGTGTTTTATCATCTGTAAAACTGATTCACTAGTGCGGTATATTATCTTGTATGGTTGGGCTCCCTGTGATAGAATGTTAAAGATTATGAGTAAGCAGGAGAAAGAGTATTAGATAGATCCCATCCATACATTTGGCTATGACTCGGAACACTTCTCACCCCTGAGGAGGGGTCTACTTTCTGAAGCACTTTGTCTGGGTTTTGCATGTTGCATTTTTTTCTTCATCTTTTTTTTTTTTTTAAAGATTTATTATTATTATGTACACCTGCACACCAGAAGAGGGCATCAGATCACATTATAGATGGTTGTTAGCCACCATGTGGTTCCTGGGACTCGAACTCAGGAACTCTGGAAGAGCAGTCAGTGCTCTTAGCCACTGAGCCATCTCTCCAGTCCTTTTTCTCATCTTGAAGTCACTGTTGACGCTGTATCTTGTAACAACCTCTTTGGCAGATGTTCAGGTGGCAGACTTGTCCATTGAAAACCTATGTGGAGGCCAGTACTTTTGGCTCAAATCACTTAGAGGACTTGGAAATCCACATAGTTAGAAATAAAGAACATGCTAGGTGGTGGTGGCGCACTCCTTTAATCCCAACACTCAGGAGAAGAGGTGGGTGGGTTACTGTGAGTTTGAGGCCAGCCTGGTGTACAAGAGTGAGTTCCAGGACTGCTGGGAAAAAGCCCTGTCTTAAAAAACCAAAAAACCCGAAACCAAACCAAACCAAACAAAAAAACAAAACAAAAAAACAAACTCAAAACCAAAACAAACAAACAAACAAAAATAAAACAAAAAAAAAACCATCACAGGCTGTGCAGGCATACACCAAAGGTAAAGGCCTGGAGAACACTGCATGCAATGCAGGCTGGTATCATATAGTCATTTTGGAAACTTGCTTCAGCTTCAAACCACCGGAGAAGCTTTTTTGGAAGTGGCCTTTCCAGGGTCACCTGGAAAGCATAGTTTAATATGATGGCTTTTAGAGAGGAAGCTATTGTCCAACCTTGGTGAAAGCTGTGCATTTTAAGGATAAATTACTTCCTTGGAACTGGAAGCCATCAGCAGAAGGAGTAAATGCCATCTGAATATTTCTTAAAACATTTGACAAATCCAATATAGATGAGGTGTCTAGACTATAGGGCTAGGGTCAACCGGGACTCATGTCTCACTTGTTAATCAAGGGCAGCAGGTAAGTTACATTTCTTCATCTGTGTCTCAGTTTAAATAACATAGGGTGGACCTATATTAAGATTACAGTGAAGCTGAAATGACTTCATGACATATAGAATATACGGGAGTGTTTGCAGTGTAAGAATAGGCTGTCGGAAGCCGGGCGTGGTGGCGCATGCCTTTAATCCCAGCACTCGGGAGGCAGAGGCAGGCGGATCGCTGTGAGTTCGAGGCCAGCCTGGTCTACAAAGTGAGTCCAGGATGACCAAGGCTACACAGAGAAACCCTGTCTCGAAAACCCAAAAAAAAAAAAAAAAAAAAAAAAAAAAAAAAGAATAGGCTGTCGAAATATACGAGAGAGGAAAAAAGGATGGACTGTCACTGGTTTCATTCCTGATACCACTCTCATGCATTGTATTGATACTTTTTAGCTTCTATCAGCCATTGTTTGAAGTGAATAATATCCTCAATCTACACATACCACAAATAGATGATAGAAACTTAACTGGAGCACAGATTTGTGCTCTATACTCCAGAATCTTAGTCCTCCGACAAATTATGATTTCATTACAAAAGGTAATGTCTAAGATGAAAAGGCTTTACTTACTTACTTACTTACTTATTTATTTATTTTTAATTTCAGGAAACAATTTCTAACAATTGTGTGGTGATTTTCTCAAAAACATCCTGCTCTTACTGTTCAATGGCCAAGAAGATTTTCCATGACATGAATGTCAACTATAAAGTTGTGGAACTGGATATGCTGGAATATGGGAGCCAGTTTCAGGACGCTCTTCACAAGATGACTGGAGAGAGGACTGTGAGTGTAGCCCGACCCTGTGGCCCCCAGTGATGAGCCTGGAGCAGGCCGGCCCCTGGGCACCAGACTTGCCTGGTGGAAAAAGCAAGCCTGGCCTTTCTCACTTCTGTGGATTTCACATTGATAAGGGAATGGCAGAGTGACAAAGAAGCCAGCCTCATAGCCTAGGAATCAGCACAGTTCATTTTAGTGTTTATGTTTACTCTGTGTGTGTGTGGGGGGGGGGGGGAGAGGAGAGCACGCACAAGAGAGTGAGACAGACAGACAGACAGACAGACAGAGACAGAGAGACACAGAGAGAGACAGAGACAGAGACACAGAGAGAGAGAGAGAGACAGACAGGCTGCCGTGAGGCAGCTGATGGTGTCATGAGTGCTTGTCTGTGGAACATTAAGATCTTTTTGGAGCTGTCTGCAAGGTAAAGTTATCCTTCCAGAGCCCGGGCTCAGTCTCCCGTCCCTGTGCTTGTCTGTGTTTCATGCTCATTGTTCTGGTTTCCAGAAGTTTGCATGATATGAGTAATCACAAAAATACTCGTTATTGCCGCTTTCCTTCTCATGTAAAGGTTTTTAGAAGACCTTGGTAAACATGTAGAAGGGAACCACATAAGCATCACTAATACTTACCTACCTTCCCCTTCTTCTCTCCCCCTCCCCCCTTCTCTCCTTTCTGCTCAAGGACAGTTTTATTTGAGTTTAAAAGGAAAATTCCTGGGTCAGGAACGCTGAAAAGCTCAGTAGTTGCCTGGGGGAAAAGAATGGAAGAGAAAGGAAACAAAGCCATGCTGTTTAAGACAGTGCAGAGGCCAGCCCCGTGGGACACAAGCAGCCATATGGCGGGGAAGGAGGTGTTGGAGAAAGGAGGGAAGCTCGAAGCTCAGTGTATCAGGAAAAGTCTACTAGGTTCTGGCTCACGTCCAAAAAAAAGAGATTAAAAAAAAAAAAAAAAAAGATTGTCTTGGATTTAAATCTTACATCTTTTACTATTGCTATCTTGGGCAAGTTACTTTTTCTCATTTCCCTCCAAAACTGGACTAGTTCTGACACATTGATTGGGCCTCATTCATCTTTTGCTTATTCAACAGGTCCCAAGAATCTTTGTCAATGGATCATTTATCGGAGGTGCGACTGACACTCACAGGCTTCACAAAGAAGGGAAATTGCTGCCACTGGTTCATCAGTGTTACTTAAACAAAAGCAAGAGGAAAGACGTTGGGTGATGCGGATATTCACCACGACCAGTGAATGTTAGTTAACGCAGTCATACCCTTTACTTGTTTAGGATGTTTTAAGGATTACCTTCATAAGGATGATGCAAAATAACAAACAATAAATTGCCCTGGACTCCTCATCTTGCTACTGGCCAGTTTTTGAGCATGAGATGGTCTATAAAACTGAATGGGGTGGAGTTACACCAAAAGTAAAGAACATTTATTAGGAATTTATTCATGAATTTTACAATGCAGAGGAAGTAAGCCCTTGACATTTTTACTCCCTATAGTATTTAGGAGTTAACTTCTCACATTCACTAGCTTCCAGGAGTGAGGGCTGATGTGTGACGTCTCTAAAATTGAATGGGGTACAGGTGTGCAGTAGGTTGGGACACTCTATCATGACAACCCTTTATGCGATGTCCTAGATAATCAGTCATATTAAATATGCAGGATGGAATGCAGCTTATAGTTGCGAAACCAAACTGCTAATGACTTCATAGTTACAGGAAATGTAAGCCATGTCTATTGGCACAAGGCAAAAGGTTCCAGTGTAATGAAGATGAATTTTTCAAACAGTTGAGAAATGTATTTAGTCATACTGTCAGTTAGAATGTTCTACATTCCAGTATGTGTAACAGCTATTGGATTTTCTTTTTCTTTTGGAGACAGGGTCATTCTATAACTCAGCCTGGCCTCAAACTCACATCAGTCCTCCTGCCTCACTTTCCCAAGCTTGGATTACATGCTGAGCCACCATGCCTCAGCTTGGAAATGCTTAAGGTAACCAGGTGTTAGATGGGTTTTAGACTAAAGGTCCCTGTTATGTTTTGAATGTGCCTCATCACAGACTTCATGTGTTGGAAACACATGAGTTGTTAAGAGGTGGGGCCTTTAAAAAATGGCTAATCATGAGGGCAGATAGATGGGTTGGTGCTATATTAAAGGTCTGGGTAGTTATCACAGACGGTGGTTCTTGATGAAAGGATGAGTTTGGCCCCCTTACTTACCTCTCACACACCTGTGCTCTCATCCTTCTTCCTTCTGCAGTGTCATGATGCAGCAAGAAAATCTTCACTAGATGTGGGCACCTTAACCTAAAGCTTCCCAACCTATGAACTATAAACAGTTTCTTCCTCAGAAACTACTTGGTCTTAGGTATTCTGTTTCAGCAGCACAGATGGGTAAGATTGTCCGTAAAGTCACTTCTAATGTTATCTTACTATTTTCTAGCTAGGGATACACTGTTTAACTGCTTTCAGTTTCAGATAAACTTAGCAAACCCTTTAAGATGTATTATTTTAAAAGTGTTGAAAGTACTTCCAATGTTACTAATCTGGTCATATTTCCAGCCTCTGATCATCAAGTGTTTTTTTTTTAAGTGTTGGTGAAAGAATGCATTTCCTAGTAGATTCCCAGAGTGACTTTGGACAGATTACCACAATCAGAGCCTTTCTCAGAGGTAGGAAGAACATGGACTTCCCAGAGCGAGTGCTTCAGCTTTCTGGTCAAGATGGACTAAGGAATGATGGAAAGCTTTGAGGAAGACAGTGGCTGGCTGCCAGTGAGTGGCCTACCTGGGCTGCTTCTGCACATTCGATACCTTGACAAAGTGAGAAGTTAAATTGTTCTCCTGATAGTTCATTTAAGTTGTAATGTTGGTAGGAAAGGAAAATTGCATGCTTTTATTCTTTTATTTTACATTATGTCATGAGAAAGTGTATATTTTTGCCATGTTGTAAAATTCACGTTAGAGATTAGAGGGAGCCTGTTATGCATGAGAAAGATAAAGCTGTCATTGTCACTATTTGGATATAAGGCCATAGGCAGGTTACTTAAATGCCTACCTAAACCGATAAGGTGATGATATGGTACTTGGCTTTGAGGAAATTTTTGTGTGTGGTATTCAGACCTGGGCTCAGGGCCTGAATATTAGGCAGGTGCCTTACCACTGAGCTATACAATGAATACTTAGGAAGAATGTTTACTAATTAGCTTTTCCTAAGCTTGTGGAAAATAAGAGGATGATGGTACTTAAAATAATTAAAATACTAGTTAAACTAAATCAGCCCTAAGATAAGCCTTATCATCTGATGTCTCAAGAACACTGAAAGTAACAATAGGGTATCTTGATTTTCATTTATAATTTTATTTTAAAAAGAAATAAACTCTTCCAATGCCACCAGATGTGTTGAGTTTTATTAATGACTTAAAAAAAATTCAAGCTGGGCATGGTGGAGCACGCCTTTAATCCCAGCACTCGGGAGGCAGAGGCAGGCGGATCGCTGAGTTCGAGGCCAGCCTGGTCTACAAAGTGAGTCCAGGATGGCCAAGGCTACACAGAGAAACCCTGTCTGAAAAAAACCAAAAACAAAACATAAAAAAAATTCAAAAGGAATTAATTTGAAAACTAGGATTCTCTTCATCCACAGATGCTAAGAGGTGAAAGAAGTGAAGGGGTCTGACCTCACTGAGGCAGAATAACTGTCTTTGCAAAAAGACTCAAGACAGTAACAAAAAAGTCTTTACCTCCCTGAACAATTAAACGATGCATTCGAGATGGCTGTGTGGATAAAAATGCTTGCCAGCCAAGCCTGACTATCTGAGTGCGGTCCCTGGGACCCCCAGTGGAAGGAGAGAAATGACTCCTGAAAGTTGCTCTTGACTTGTTCACGTGTGGGCTTGCTCTCACATAGGCCATGTGCGGGCATACGCTTGAGTGTACAAACAATTTAAAGGATACAAGTTAGAAAAACACACATATACACCAGACACAATGTGGGGTGTGTTGGAAGGAGGGCTGCATGTGGAGCTCAGAACAGCTTTGTGGAGTCAGTTCTCTCCTCCCACCTTAATATAGGTTCCTGGGATAGAACTCCAGTTACCAGGCTTGTGCAACAAGTACCCTTTACCCCCTGAGCTACCTCTCAGCCTAAAGGATACAATATTTATTATTTACTTTTGCTTTTTGGGATAACAGTGCTTAGAGGATCAGCATCCAGCACGTGTGAGGTCCCTGGTTTGATCTCCAATATCAACACCTGCAGATTCTTCTTGATGCCTGGCTAAGTTGGTTTTTAAGGTGTGGCTACTGAAGGGGAGTATATACAAATCTAGGAGCAGGACAGACTTCCAGATCTATCCTGGAAGCAAGCACTGAAGTTAGCAGCTGCCCTAAAGATGACAATCTCGGCCAACATAGAACTTTCTGTTAAACTCTTTATGCCGCCTGCTTGGGGGAAGGAGATCAGGACAGGACCACAGTTTATGCTAGTAAAACTTAGGGGAACTTCTTAGTGGTACTTTATTACAGCAGGGGAAAGCAATGTTCAAATCCCTGTGACTAAGCAGGTGGGTGACAACTGAGTGGAGCCTTGGGTCTTTAGAGTGTATTGATAAGTGCAGATTCTAAGTCATGTGGAATGGAGTTCAGCATTGAGACACTATGCAGAGGCTACTCTGAATCAGTGTGGTTTCCTTCTGGACCCCTCAGGTCTTCTAGGTTTCTCACCTGCCTAGCCAAGATTTTGAGGAAAAAGAAGACTCCAGGCTACAATGTTGCTCTTTATTTTGAGCTAGTCTTGCTCTGTTGCCTAGTCTGACCTTAAACCTGATATTTCCCCATGGGTTCCTGAATACTGGAATTACAGGTATGTACCACTATGCCAGGGTTTTGATGTCTATAGCATTGACACATACTCTCTTTCCCATACCATATTGGCATAAAAAGGGTAATATGACTCTGAAGGAAAACCCACTTTCAGAAGGTAAAGGCATTTGTGTCAAGCCTAAAGACCCATGTCTGATGCCTGGAACCCACATAAAGGTGGAAGGAAAAAGAACCAAGATCACATATTTTAACATGCACTCTTACCTTCCTCCACATACACTTAAACATACAAATGTTTGCATTTTGATTAAATTCAAATTTTCTTCACTTGTGATGGAACCTGGCTGGAAAAGAATGCCCAACTACATACATACATACATCTATCTATCTATCTATCTATCTATCTATCTATCTATCTCTTATGCCTATGCAGCCAGAGACATTAAAAGGGCAATATTGCTTATTGAAACTTAAATTTTACTCAGGAGGCAGAGGCACAGAACTCTCTGAGTTCGAGGCCAGCCTGGTCTACAAAGGTAGTCCAGGACAGCCAGAGCTACATTGAGAAACCCTGTGTCCAAAAACAAAAAAGGAAAGAAAGTAAAGAAAGTTAAAATTTTAGTTTTTTGAGTTGTAACAGATTGTTTCAGTGTTTTACATATTATAACCTTAAAATTCATTTTTTAAAAAGATAAAAGACAGTTATTTGATATGCATAAATTTATTTGGTACACCTATCAATTTCTACAATAAACTGGTGACAGTTTGTGTAGTGCCCACTCATTCCACATCTGTAATGACTTACAAATTAAGCATCCATAATTTGAAAATACAAAATTTTAGAAACCTCCAGAATTGGAAACTTGAGAGTGCTAACATAATGCCACATGGAAAGTTCCATAGCAGACCAATTGTCAATTCACAGTCAAATGCAAATGCATTAAAAAAAAACAAATTTTCTTTCACATGATATATATGAAGTTCATACAGAATATTCCAGCTATTGCGTTATGCATCTGCAAATAATTCTGAAATTTGAAAAAAGAGTCTTAAAATGCTTGTGGCCCCAAGGTAAGAGATATCAACTTGTATGTAGTAAGTTATTTTGAAAGGCTAGAAAGAAAGTCAAGATTTCTCAGTATTGGTGAAAACATTTATCATGAAATAAATGTAATAATTGAAGCATTCATCCACTCCCCATTAGAAAACAGCAACGTTACATTGTTACACATTATTTACATTGCAAACTTGGAAGACTTGACAGCATCAATTAGTCACAAAGCCTAGGAAAGGCCTGTTTGCCCTCTCTAGGCTCCTTTCCCTGGAAATAAGTTAGTTATACATAAAGCGTAATAGATCTTTAAGCACCAGCGTGACAATTTAAAGCATTCTTTCAGTTTCATAAGATATTCCTGCTTTGAAAGGTGAAAGGAATGTAAAATGTGAATGCAATGAAACAAGTCACTGGCCTGTTATTTTTATTGCAAGAGTTTCAATATTTTAATATTCACTTTTCTAATGAGTTTGCTCATAGGCTAGAACCAAAATATTTGTCTTTTGCCTCAAAAATGTCCCTAAAAAAGCAGTTCTTTTAGGAACAATACAATGATACTTTTCATTTAGTGTTAAATATGCAACATGATCCTTGGAGGTTATGTTATGGCCAGGAAGTCCAGCTTCTGGATAACTGGTTATACAAAACAATAAAAAATCCTAAGCAACCATAAAATATGCTGATGTTACAGTCATCTAGTTATGACACATCAGCATGGCCAGATTATTCTTTTCATGTTTAAATTATTAACATACAATCAGACTTAATACTTATTAGTTAAATTTCCATTCATTGTGTAAAATTAAAAACTCTAGAAGACCCTGCAAGCTCTATTCTTCAGAAACATTAGAACACTATTAAGGCATTACTTAACAGACTCCAAAGAACTAGTATGTCTGGAAAGGAGAGCTAATCATGTTAAGGCAGTCAAAAGTCATTTTTTTTTTTTTTCACTTTAAGGCCCTTATATAACTATAATTTATTCCATGCAGACATTTTCTGGGTATCCGAAAGACCCATCAATTGTCCAATTACAGAGATGAAGGAATTGTAATAAATAGATTAGAAACAGATTGTAACACTTTTGTTCCAATTCTTTCAAATACAACCTCATAAATCTCATTCCCTTGGAGAATTCCTCATTATTAAGTTTGCAATAAGAAGAAGCCAGGTGGTGGTGGTGCAGCTTTTAATCCCAGCACCTGGGAGGCAGAGGTGTATGGATCTCTGTGAGGCCATCAGGTTCCAGGACAGCCAGGGCTACACAGAGAAACCCTGTCTCGAAAAACCAAAACAAAAGAAATTGTAACTGAAATACATTATAAAATTTATTTCACCAACCATACCAAATATATAGTCTGTATTTAGAACAGTGCAACAAGAACAGTTCTTCCTTAGTATTCATTACTATCTTTTTATATCTAATTTGGTCATAATGGGTGGGGCTCAAGTTTACACTTCAAACAAAACCTAAGAAATCACTTAAGACAGTTTCAATGTAGTTTTCATTGATATAATTTACCACTTACAGTAAACAGAATGTTAACCCATTCATTTTTATTAACCCATTACTATTACTAATGCAAAAATACAGTATAATGAAACCAGCAGAAGTAAAGATAATTGTTTCTTTTTCAAACCAGATTCCACTAACTAAAAGGTAAAGAAATTAAAACACTTTAAAATTTAAGTTCACTTGTGTTCACAAAGTTAAGATGATTAAAGGTAGGGATAAAGTACAAAGGCTCTGTAGGATCAGAAATATATTTTGTTTATCTTCCTTATATTTACAAATGTTTGCTGGAAATAATCACAAATTCAGGAATAGAACTTTGCTGATCTTCCTTTCCATTTTTCTGATATATCTTGTTATTTTTAGAATTTAGGAAAACTGTATCATCTGTTATAATTTTATTCAAACAGCACACTTAGCTACATTATTAGTTTTCTGTATGAAAAATATTTTAGAATTAACCCTAACGTTCATAGTGATTTTTTTCCAAAAATGCAAATAGTTAGCAGTAAGATTCTGAATGTCAATATAAGTCATTTATAAGCCTTTTTGTAAGTTCAGTGGGCAAGTATGCAAGCATGGACATTCACTTGAAAGACTGTCAACTAGGAGTATAGTTATGGAACTAAAAGAATGTATGCGTTACTTTCTGAAATTGCTGTCAATTATTAGATTGCTTACATAGTATAACGCTTTTCAATGCTTATCAATAATCATAAACAGATTCTAAATAACTGATCTTACTGAATGGCCATAACACTTGTGGAATATCTATAACATGATTTGATTTGGGGATTGTATTAAAAGCCAGGCATTACTTTAGTAGTTTGGAAAAGTGTTCTTTGTTTTTTAATGACTTTTTCATTTTTTATGTGCACTAGTGTTCTGCCTTCATATATGTCTGTATGATGGTATAGGATCCCTCAGAACTGGAGTTACAGACAGTTGTGAGCTGCCATGCGGTTGCTATAATTGAGCCTGGGTCCTCTGGAAGAGCAGCCAGTGCTTTAACCACTGAGCCATCTTCCCAACCCTGAAAAATATGTTCTTAAATTTACATAATATCCGGCAAGAGGTTTTACCCAAAACCTGAATGTAGATAGCTTTCTGGTCATGCAATTTATTATCCAATTGGAACAAATTGGAAAAAAGACAAAAACGTGAATAGACTTGCAAAGGAGGAAAATGGGTGTGAAGTAATCTTCCATGAAATAAGAGATTAGGGAGCGAGTATCAGAAAAACTAAATTCAGAGTTAACACTACCTCATTTCACATCAGGACCCATCGTTTTTCTGATCCTTCCTTATGGCTGTATGACACTTCTCCAAGACGACAATTTGTACCTTAACAAAACCGATGTAATCCAAGACGAGATTTTTCATTTTGAGTTACCTTTACCACAACCACACCACACTGCCACTAAATACACTGCTGTATCTTATTTTCCCCCCTAATTTTACAAACACACATGCATGCTCACATGTACAAGTGCTATGGCATAGCACGTGAAGATCAGAGAACTTTCAAGAACTGGCTCTCTCCTTCTACCCTGTGGGGTGCAGGGAATGAACACAGGCTAGGTGGCAAGTACCTGACAATATGTTTAGGTCACGAGAAAATAGCTCCTAAAACTTACAGTGGCTTAGTCTTCATTTCCTGCTTAGATGTACTTCTACTGTGAGAGACAACCTGCCAATGCTATCTTGCCAGCTGCAACAACCTGTGGTTGTTATTCAAACAGATTAATATAAGCAAGTACTTGCTAGGAACAGCATGGTGTTATCTGGACTATTAGCTTTGCTTTCATTCCTGATTCGAATGTTTCTTCTTTCTCCTTATCAGAAAATAGTGACATATTAGTGTTTATAATTACAAATGAAATTTTAACCTGTATTGAAAGGCCTCCTTTCTAGTTTCAATTTTAGGTAAATATTAAACTACTTGTTTTTCTATGATCTAAGAATAAGATATATTAATTTGTAGGAGAGCCAACTTTTTCTATGTATTCAAAACTTGCTGTCTATAATGACACAATACATGAAAGAAAACAGGAGGCTCAAAAGGGTGAAGTATGTTCTATTCTCTAGCATGCCCCTCCCTCACACACTGTGGAAACAGGTACCGAGTGATTTTTTAAAATAAGTGAACTCTAGACGAATCAAAAAACAAAAAACAACAAAAAACCAAAACCGGTGAGATGAAAAGATTAGTGTTTTGTTTTACTAATAACAACTAAATCCTGAAAATATTTACATTGTATCTAGGAAATAAAGTTTAGTTTTGTTAAGATTGTTTTTTAAAAGCAGTATTTTCCATACTATTTACTTAAGAATAACCATAGTGTTGATTTGGAAAATAAAACTTTACCACTGAGTGTATCTTATGCTTAATGAGGCAAAGCATTTCTGTAGGGCTACATTACATAACAACATAGGCTATAGAGACATAATTGTGTTTGAGAATTATTCCAAACAACAACAAAAAAAATCAAACATGTTCACAAGTTCCTAAAGTAATCATGCATACCATCAATTCCTAATGTCTAAACTAGGGGATGTCTAAACTACCTCTTACTAAAGCAATGTGCTCCCATGTATGAAAAAGTGAAAGCTAGAATGGTGACTGGAGAGGCAGAGCCTTCCAGGCCACCCTCTCCAAAACCATCCAGCATTATGCTGGGCACAGTGGCACATACCTTTCTTTGTCTGCAATACTTGGGAGGCAGAGGCAGGGAGACCTCTGTAAGTTCAAGACTAGCTTCCTCTACATAGTGAGCCCTACGACAGTCACGACAATGTAGGAAGACCCTGTCTCAAAAATAATGTAAAATAAAACAAAACAATATCTGGACTGGTTGCTGGTTGTCAAACAAATAAAGCAATTTCTATGGATTCTTTCCAGTCTGAACTTTTCTGATTTGAGAACAAAATTACTTTCTATGGAGCCTTCTTTTGTTTATGTTTATTTATTTATTTATTTATTTTTTGAGGCAGGGTCTCACTAGGTAGCCCTGACTGGCTGGGAACTAGCTCTGTAGATCAGGCTAGCCTCTAACTTAGAGATCTGCCTGTGTCTGCCTCCCTAGTACTAGGAATAAAGGCTTGTGCCATCGCATTCAACTTCTGTCTTCAATCTTCATCTAACTAATTAGGCCTACCTAAAGACTGTCAAAGGGTCACCTCTAATCTTATTTTCCTGGTGGATTAAATATTAGCTCCTAGATATGTTCTGCTTGTCTAAAAGCACTAAGTAACATAGAAATAGGCTTTTATATAAAGCTTCACATAAATTTCATATTAAGCTAGATCATAGTAAAACTTAGATCCTGGGCTTAAAGAATTCAATAGCTCTCATATAATTATTAAGGGCTTTAACCTTAAATTCAATTTGAATACGAAACTTTAAAATATCAGAATTAGTTAAGATGTGAAATTCTATACATGACAGAGGTTAAAGCCAGATCAACATCAGAAGCAATGATGTTTAGAATGGAAGAGGATACTATCTTTGCTAATAATGTTGAAAATTTGTTACTGTTTTGAAAAAAAAAAAGGCTATGTATCAAACCTCATTAATATGTCAAATCTATCTGAAGGGATCATTTTCTTACTCTCAGAGCCTAAACTTATTAGGAAATAGAAGAAAATATGTACACAGATCCTCACACTAGCATAAAGCCCCTTTCCCTCCCAAATAAAAACTTCAAGTGTTTAGACACTTGTAAGGTTATGTAACCTACACTTACTAGTTTTAGAAGGGCTTTATATGCCCTCAGTAAACCTTTAATAATTAAAGGACTGCACAAAATTAAAGCTCTAGTATAAACTACCTTAAATACCATTACAAAATCAAGAGAAAAGCTACTAGTGTTTCAGTAGGCCATTTTCATGCTAAGCTTTCCAATGAAAACATGTAATTGCTCAAGAGAAGAATGTATGTTAGTATGGTGAAAAAAGTCTAATTTGTACAAAATATGTTTTTAAATTTCCTACATGGACTGATTGGTTGATATGGCTGCTCTAAAGCTGCCTTTGAACTTGAAGGAGCTAGCTTGCTTTATTATTTCTATACTCTATCAAAAAGAAATCAGACAAGGACTACAAAGTTAGTATGGGAAAACATAAAAAATAGTTAAAGAGATTTTAGGGGTACAGAAAAACTATGTCTTTATGTTTGAGATTTTAATTATTATACTATCAGGATTATGGATAGGGAATTTAAATATGTGAAATTCCTAGGAAAGCATAAGTACAGGAGACACTGTTGTTGCTCAAAGGAGTTATTAAGAACATATCCACTTAGGGCAGTAAATGTTAGGCTACAAAGCAAATTCTTCAGCCTACACAAACTCAACAAGTCCCTTAGCGATTTCCACCATGTTCCGGCCAAACAGTAACAAATTCTAACAAGTACAAATAAAACACCTAAAATGAAACAACTTTTTCATTGAATAAGAGAGCTGTTGTTCATATGACCTTAGAAAATTCTGAATTTGTAAAAGTCATTCATAATTTAGTTTTACCAAATGTCTTTTTTCTAAACTCCTTGGTATAAAAATTTACGTCATGAGGTTTATTTCCATCACAGTCACATGGTCTAGTGCACTTCAGAGTATGTGGAGATTATCAAAACTGTCTTTTTCCAATGAAAACATTGAAGAAACCAAGCACTTCTCAAACATATGACATGTGAGAGTACTTACACTTTTTAAAAATCTCACCTAAGTACAAATGTGTGATTCAGTGGAGCGGAACACGACTATTTTACAGTGTCTATTAAAAAGTTATCTACAGAGAAAGCTGCTACAGTATCCTGAAGACGTCTCAAGAGCTAGCTGAGTACATGCACTTTGGGCTCAACATGTTTGTCCTTCCTTCCTTCCCTCTTTTCTGTTCTTGGCAAAGTACATTTCCAATATGCAGACACTGATGACATTTCTCACTACTGCTTTTAGCTGTGAAGTAGCTGTGTCTTTCAATGAAATCCACAACAGTAGTGAACCTCTCAGATCTTTCCGGTACTTATGCTAAATGACATCCAGTGTGAAATTTCGAATCACATCCAGAGCTGCAGTATCAAAGCCGCACATATCCAACATGCCTCTATCGTCTGGATCTGCAATGGTAAAGCCATTTGATGTCATCCCACAAACAATCAATTTAGCAGGAATTTCCATTTTCTGTAGGGAAAATACAGGAAAAAGTAAACACATATAAAATTATATGCAAGAAAAACAAACAAAAAACCCTTCAAAATTAAGACTAGAACTCACAGCCATGGTTCATGCCACCAAATGCTGAGATTACAAATGTATACCACCAAGTCCAGCTTTCAGGTTTGACGTATGCAATGGATCATGCGCCCCAGGACTGTAACTCTGTCCCCCGTCTCTCCATGACTTTCTGCTTCACTTCTCATCTCTGTTTCTCTTTCTTCTTCCTATCCATCCTTTTTGCCATGAACCATACCAGGACAATGAGTATACTAGATAAGCTCTCTACCATTGAATTCATATCCCCAGTCTCTCTATATGTATTTAAGATCACAAAAGCTAAATATTAAAGAAGGAACAATCGATGAAAGCACATTTTTCCAGGTACTGTAATAAACCCAGTTTATTCATGTTTATGTTTTTGTTTTGATAAACTTTCCTTGAGACAGGATTTCCTGTAGACCAGGCTGGCCCGCCCCAAAGTTGGTATGTAGCTGCGCTTGACCTGAACTTCTTATCCTTCTGCTCCTATCTTCCAAATGCTGAAATTATAGCTATGTTCCACCATGCTTAGTTTTATGCAGTATTGGGGACTGAGTCCTTTTACCTCAGACTCTTTTGTTTAAAGATTTTATTTTTCGTGTGTGTGTATGTATGTGCGCGCACACTTTAGTGCAGGTGATTGCAGAGGCTAGATGCATCAGATTTCCTGGACCTGGAGTTATAGGCAGCTGTGAACCACCCAACATAGGTGATGGGAAATGAACTCTGGTCCTCAGTGTGTGCTCTTAGCCACTGAGCCGTCTCTCTAACCCCGACTCAATCAATATCTTGAATGCTTGGATTATATGATAAAGCTACCATGCCCAGTTCTAGTGGCTAATTTGTTTTTGAGACAGAGTATAACTGTTGTACCAACTCTAAAAGGTGTGTATCATTATCTACTAGGACATTTGCCAGTTCAGATCCACAATCAGCAGAGGAGTCTCAGGACTAACATGCACACTGCTTTTATTCCAAATTCTATTCCCTCCTGTATGGTGTTCAAAAATAAGCATTCATGAGAAACCTGAATCCTACCCAGAGTTTGATTCAGCAGACATCTGATGGGGTCTGCGATTTACATTTCTGACCTGAACACCAAATGACGCTAGGGTTGATAAGAAAATCATGGTGTGAGACTCACTGTTCTCCACAGCAAGGTCTGCTTATACTTCTAGTCACAGGAGCCATGTGTTAATTCTCAACAGCCTAGTGACCAGTCTCTACCATAATGGACAGAATAGTAACAGAACATTTCTGTCATCTGAGAAAAGCCAAGGGAGAAGGGAGAATGATCAGAACAGACATATCCATATAGTGTAGGATGAGACCGAAAAACTTGCTGTAACTTTATGTAGTTCTTTAGTTAAACTCACAAATGTTAATTCAAAATTTCAAGGAATGCAATGTATCATTAAACATTATAGATGAGGTCAAATATGAATTTGGTCATTATAAAAAACTACTGACAAAGGGCATTCTTATTAATATTTAGCACTGGAACTGGGTGATGGGTGTATGTGTAGTCCTTTTTATTTCAAGTACTGCTGAGCCCACCCGACACTGGGTTTCCAAAACAAACGAAGAGAAGGTCCTCAAAGCAAAGGGAATATTGTCTGGAGGGGAACAGTAGCTGAGAGGTTTGTGTCTTACCTTTCGGTACTCCCTCAGGGCAACAGCAGGATGCACTTGTCCAGCAAAGGTCTCATTATCAGTGAATACGATGAATACATCAGCAGCTGTACCTGTTTTCTGGGCCCAGATCATTGGAAGAGAGCAATCGGTGCTGCCTGCTGGGACCTATCTCAGAAGAAAGAGAATAGCAGTAAAATCAAATCACTTCCGTGTCCATCAGATATCTGAAATGAATACATAAAAACTCTCGTTCTTAGAGCTCCACTTTATATAAAGCCAATATCCAGGCCTCACCATGCCTGCGCACATGTTTTTCATTGTGCTTGCTATAAGAAGTGTTGGAAGGACCCTGCTGTTTGAGGTTGCAGTCCTTCCTGTCTGGATAGCCATTCTGAGCTCCGTGTTAGGTATAGGTCTCCATCTCCCCAGCAGGTTCTCTGGCTCTCTGCATGGCTCCATATGGAGAGTGTCTTTAGACATAGATGCCCTAACTACATTTGATATATGGCTCTTGACACAGCTCCCTGCTAGCTCTCCTTGCCCTGCCTGTGCCTGTAGGAT
This sequence comes from Acomys russatus, assembly GCF_903995435.1. NCBI lineage: Eukaryota > Metazoa > Chordata > Mammalia > Rodentia > Muridae > Acomys > Acomys russatus. Next base: position 41,817,710 of record NC_067142.1, read on the forward strand.
AATTAGGTACAGTGTTCCTGCTCATGTTAGGAGCGTGCTGCCAAATGTAAAATAAGCATTCTTTTTTGTTTGTTTGTTTTTTTCGAGACAGGGTTTCTCTGTGTAGTCTTGACTGTCCTGGACTGGTTTCAGGCAAATTTGAACACTTTTCCTGGGAGGCCCGCACCCACTCCCCAAGGGCTACACAGCCTTTGTTCTCCTTGAGTAAGGTTGAACTAGCTCCTGAAGTGGTTCCTGGAGTGTTTGGTTTTCGTTTTGCCTACAGCCTTCCAGGCCCTGCATCTCGCCTTCTGCTCCTCTTGCCTGGTGGGCTGGTGGCCATCAGCCCCCAGGGAAGAGGAGACCCACAAGAAGTGAGAAACAATTCCTTCCTGCAGATACTAATGCATGCCACAAGCACAAACTATAGGACATGGTAATAAAGCAGTGACTCACTTTATTCATAGCTGTTAAAACCTGCTCTAAGGTCATGTCTGTAGTCACAGGAAATGGAACCATATCACATGCAAATGCAACCACTGAAGACTCTTTTTCTGTTCGTGTGACCACCTGTAAAACACAACAGTAACACTGAAATAATTAGTCTCTTAAAGGCTTATATAACTTTATCTCAGAAAGAAACACTATGGTGTTTATTACTCCTAAACTGTATTTTTGTGTTTCACAATAAAGAGTCGCAGCACTGTTCAAGGGCTGGTGAGATGGCACATCTGAATTCAGTCCCTGGAATGCACATGGTAGAAGGGCAGATGACTCCTGTAGTTAGCCTGTGAGGGCCCCCCTCCTCAGGGGCCAACGAAATCAATCAATAAAAACAGACTAACAAACAGCATGACTCAAAAACCTCTGAGAAACTGGTATCTATAGCACTCTCTAAGGCAAATAAGCAAACACACACTTATTTTACTAAATTAGGAATAAAGGCACAGAAGTGAAGAAGCACTTCCTTGCTATGTGGTGATGGGACCATGTGAGAACTGAACCTCCATCACTTGTTTCTTGAGCTTTTAACCATGCTTTTTTTTCTCACTGTCATGTTTTTGCAAATATTAGTAATATTTAATCTTGGTAAAAATGTGGCAGCTCATTTCTGTTCATTCCTTACACATGCTTTTTCAGGGTAACTAAGACTGCATTGTAAACTTGCTCTTACATATAAAAATATCACATACGTGAAATTACAAAATAGGTGAAATACTAATCCCCCACACCGAAACAGGGTTTCTCTGTGTAGACCAGGCTGGCCTCAAACTCAGAGATCCACCTGCCTCTGCCTCCTGAGTGCTGGGATTAAGTGTGCGCCACCACTGCTGGGATAAACTAATTCTTGATGATGTGTACCTTTACAGTTTTCTCTAAATACATTTTAGGGGGTGGAACATTGAATTGTCTGAGGGGTCTTACCATACACATTGCAGCAGCAACAGTACTAGCGTTGAGCACACTACCCAAAACTTTCTGGTTCATAGAGGCGCTGACGTCAACAGCGAGCAAGAACCGCTTCCCAGTTGGCTCAACTGTCTAGAAAGAAAGCAGAAAATGTAGTCATGAAAATGTCAGAGCGAGTGTAAGCAGATTAGACTGTGAGAGAAAAATGTTTCTTTATTGTTCATTTGAAAAAGTCCCAGAGGAAACACCTGTTTCTTGTTATTGGTTTTTATTTTATTATATGTAAGCTAAATGACTATATTTTATTTTATTTTATTTTTTTTTTATTTTTATTTTTTATTAATTTATTCTTGTTACATCTCAATGTTTATCCCATCCCTTGTATCCTCCCATTCCTCCCCCCCGCCCATTTTCCCATTATTCCCCTCCCCTATGACTGTTACTGAGGGGGATTACGTCCCCCTATATATTCTCATAGGGTATCAAGTCTCTTCTTGGCTACTTGCTGAATGACTATATTTTAAAATTCTAGCTCTTATTAACTGTTAAAATGAAGAGAACAATGTAATCCATTTAATTTTACTTAATGAAGTTACGGTACAAGTTTAAAAAAAATCTTTTCTCAATGAACTAAGATGGGAAGTAAGATTGTTTTTTACTGTGATGAAATAAATCACAAAATGAAAGAAATACTCTTTAGTCATTTTTTAAGAGTACAATTCACCAGCAGTTGAGTATACCCACTGTGCGTAAGCACTGCTTATTTCTACACTTTCACTGTCACACCAGAAACGTCATCCACCTAGGCAGCAACCTTGAGCAGTCTTGCCCCGTCCAGGCCGTGGTCTGGCACTGTAGTGTGTGCACTAGACAAAGTGCAGTCAGAGAACACATCTGGGGACCTTCTGGCTACTGGGCGCAATGCTGGCACAGACATGAATGTCCCAGAACAAGGTCAAGCACCTCCTGTTAATTCTCTGGGGCATATAGGAGGCTGAATTCTCCACGGGACCATGAATTTTTGCTCTCCCCGAGACAGGGTTTTCTCTATGAAGCTCTGGCTGTCCTGGAACTTGCTATGCAGACCAGGCTGGCCTTGATCTCAGAGATTCCTCCCTGCGTCTGTCTGCCTCCTGCTGGTGTGTTTTTTTTTCTTCCCTTTCATTTTGTTTGGATGCTTGTTTTGGAGACAGGGCATAAGGCGTTGTTACGGAGCCTGGTTGGCTGGACTCTGAGCTCATGGCGACCTGCCTGCTTTAGTCTCCCCCTCCCATGGCCAGCGTGGGGATTTACAGACACATGCATACACTGAACACTCCATGTTTAACATTTTGATCCTGATTTTCACAGGCTACAACATTTTACACTATTACAGATAATACACAAGGGTTTTAATTTTGCCACCTTCCCAATATATTTTTTTTTTTTGCTAACACGTATTCACTTAGGTACAAAGTGGCACCTCATTTTTGACTTTGATCTGGCTAATCATATTGAGTGTCTTTCATGTACTTTTATACAATTCTGAAAAACTATTCAAATACTTTGTCCATTTTTAAACTGGCTGTACTTGTACTACTGAGCTGCTTATGTTATGACTGTTTGTGTTATGTATGTTATGACTGTTTGTGTTATGTATATTACGCCCTTTTCAGATACATAATCTGCAAATATTTCCCCCACTATGTAAGCTTTTCTCACTTTCTTCTAATACTGTGACGCACATGTTTCAATTTTCATTTCTATTTTTCTTTCTTTCAAGACAGGGTTTCTCTGCGTCCCTCCAGCTGTCCTGGACTCCCTTTATAGATCAGGCTGGCCTTGAACTCATGGCTGGCTCTTTATTTCTATTTTTTTTTTTTTTTACCTTTAGCTCTTAACTTGAGGTCACTGATCTCTTTTGAATTTTTTTTTTTTGGTATATGCTGTACAATAGTGATGCACCTTGTCCCTTCTGCATGTGAATGTGCAGTTTTACAGCACGATTTGCTGAATACTGTCGTTTCTGAATTCACCCTTAAGCATCAGCTGTCATATGTGTCAGTTTGTATTCAGACTCTGTTTTATCCCTTCAGTCATTATGTCTTTCCTTGTAACAGCTTGGTGCTTTGGTTACTGTTGTGTTGGGGTTTTGAAATCTGGGCATGAATCCTGCAAATTTGCTCTTCAAGATTGTTCTCGTTATTTGGAGTCACTTGGAATTTTATGTGGATTTTTAATTTTCTGCAAAACATGCCACTGGGACTTTGAAATCTGTAGATTGCTTCAAATTGCTCTATCCTCTTCACACTGTCTCCTAATGTAGAAGCATGGATGTCTTTCCATTTGTCCTTATTTTGGAGATATTTTATAGTTTACAGTGTATAACTCTTGCACACCAGTATATTATTCCTGTCTTTCTTTTAATGATATTTTAATGTAAGTATTTCCTTTCCAATTTGCTTATCACTACTGTATGCAACAGATTTATTTATTTACTTTTTCTCCCCTAGTTTTTTAAGACAGAGTCTCAGGCAGCCGAGGATGGTCTTGAGCTTGTGTTATTGAAGGTGGATTTAGTCAGGTGGAGAGAAGGCTCAGCAGCTAAGAGCACTGGCTGCTCTTTCAAAGGTCCCAAGCTCAACTCCCAGCAACCACATGGTGGCTCAAACTTCTATAATGATATCTAGTGCTCTCTTCTGGTTTGCAGGCATACATGCAGGCAGAACACTATACATAATAAATAAATAAATATTTAAAAAGGACTGCAGAGATGGCTCAGCAGCTAAGAGCACTGTCTGCTCTTCTAGAGGTCCTGAGTTTAATTCCCAGCAACCACAAAGTGGCTCACAACCATCCTCTATACTGGGATCTGATGCCCTTTTCTGGCATGCAGGTGTATATGCAGATAGGGCACTCATATATGTAAATATTAAAAAAAAAAAAAACCAAACAGCTGGGCGGGGTGACACACACCTTTAATCCCAGCATTCGGGAGGCAGAAGCAGGTGGATCTTCATGAGTTCGAGGATAGTCTGGTCTACAAAGTGAGTCCAGGACTTGCCAAGGCTATGTAGTCAAGGCAACCCCCCCCCCCCCCCAAAGAAGAAGAAGAAGAAGAAGAAGAAGAAGAAGAAGAAGAAGAGGAGGAGGAAGAGGAGGAGGAGGAGGAGGAGGAGGAGGAGGAGGAGGAGGAGGAGGAAGAAGAAGAGGAGGAGGAGGGGGAGGAGGAGGTAGCTTTGCCTTTTCTTTGCTACTTCCAACCCAAGTAGGATTACATATCTGTACTGCCATGCTTGGCCTAACTAAAGATTGTGTGTGTGTCTGTGTGTTCTGTTGTTTTGTTAATGTACTGCTATTTAACCCACAGTTCTACTGAACTTATTTTAACTCTAACACAGTTTGTGTGTAAGTTCTTTAGGGTTTACTATATAGAATAATGAGCATGCTATGTGAGGCTTTTTTCTTAAATAATTAGCACAACTCTTTGTACTATGTGGCAGTGAAGTGGGAAAAGTAGCTACGCTTATTTTTGGTCTTAAGGAAAAAACTTTTGTTGTTTTATCCAATTATGATGATTCCTGTGATTTTTTGAAAAAAAAAATTATAAGCTTAGTCATGGTCAGGGGGTTTTAATATTAAGTAATTTCTTGATTTTTATTTTGTTTTTTAATGTCAAATTTTGCCAAATGCTTCCTCTGCATCAATGATACTGAGATTACACTTAAAGGTGCTCTAATGTTGAAATGGATAAATGTTACTTGGTAATTATGAATTAAAAGGGTGACCGACCTTTTTAATTTGTTACTCAACTTGAATATTAGATTTCTGTGGTAGATCCAGAAAGTTTTGAAATAAAAAATTTTAATTTATAGCCCTGATTTCCATTTTGAAAAACTGATTATCAAGCTCCCAGTTAACAACAAAACTAAAAAAGAGCACTATGTCAAAGGAATCCCCAGAAATGCCAATCTCCAAATTCAGTAACGTATCAATATGACTTTAAAATAATTAAAATGATCTGGGGATAGGGAGCTGCTACTCAGTGTAATGAGAATTACTCATAAACTTACAAAGTCAATTCTGTAGCCAGCTTCCTATCAATTATAGAAAAACAGTGGATACACACACACACACACACACAAACTATTAATATGACCACTAAAATGTGTTTTTATAAAATACATTAACCTCTGAGCCTTTTTTAAATAAACAAAACTATTACCTTAAATGTTTTATAAAAAGCAGCATCCAATGCTTGCAAAATTTCTTTATCAGGAGTCCATTTCAGTTTTCCTCTGAGCCCATGGCCTATTCGGTAGGTTTCTAATGCAATTAGAACATGAAATGGGTGTATACGAGCCTAGAAACGAGGGAGACAGAAGGTAGTGTCCAGCTTCAAATAACAATTATGAGTGTTCAGAATTTTATATCATTATAGGTAAAAACACAATAAAGAACAATTCTAAACTCAGATTTAAGAATTAAAATGCAACTCGTCATAAGAAGTCTTAGACTGCGTGAGTGCTAACTTCAGTTTGTTAGGTAACCAAGCCACGGGCACATACCTTTTTGAGCAGTTTTTCATTGCACAGTTTTTCACATACTAAAGATACTTCGGAATTTCCTGGTTCAAGCACTGAGTTAGCAGTCATCTTTCCCAGATTCCTCAGTAGTGCAGTGAGGGGCATTTCTTGTAACAAAGCCTTCCATACCTACAGGGGAAAAAAGATCAACAGAAGGGAAATAGCATAGCTAGAAATGCAAATAATTAAGGGCAAATGAATCAGTGTAACAGTTAAATCAACTGTATTAGGGATATATTCTGTAAAGTTTTTACTTAGGGTTTAAAGTACTTCCAGAGTGAAAATCATTGATCAAAAGCTTATCAAATAAGAAACTGAAGATTTTCAAGATAGCTTTGTGTGTGTGCGTGAGTGTGTGTATGTGTGCGTGTGTGTATGTTTGTGTATGTGCTCACAGACGCTGGTTGGTTCTGTTGCCTGTTTCTCAAGTGCTATAAACAAGAAGCCATCTCCCTGGCTGCTTCTCTTGTATGGTAAGATTTGGGACTGAACCCAGGGTCTGGGACCTGAGGTTTCTCTTTTTTAAAGAAACTTGCTTACCTCTTTAGATTTTAAGTGATTTGTCAGCAGATGTTCCCTAACTAAATGATATTCTTCAATCAGATGAATGACTTCCAGCTCATCTTTTGTACGCTTCACTTTCTCCACAGCCTCCAGATACTTTAATAGTTTTTCAGTCTCCACAGAAAGCGCTTTTTCTTTATACTGTTCACGAACTTCTTTCCAGCCCTTTGTAATGTATTTGGTCACGATAGCAAGCCCTTTAACAAGATAAGGAGTTGAAAAGGCAAGTAGGATTAGTGAAAATAGAACAGGTTTCCTGAGCATGCATTGTGATCAGCTTAACTAAATAGGGGCATAACATCCCTTACAGTGGGATGCCAAGTTCTGTCAGATGACAAACACATTCAGGCAAATGAAGTTAGTTTGTTTATTTAACACACCATTGCTGCCTAAATATGTGGTGGTAGAGAATCCATCTATAGTTTAAGATAATTGTATTACAGAGGCGCTTTTGAGATACTGAGACTAGAAACTTTGTAGACTGTGCTTATTTTAGATGCATAACCTCTCAGAATTTTCATATCCCAATGACTATCATACTGATTTGTCCAATGCTTCTGAAAAAAAAAAAAAATAAACTAATAAACGACAGTGATTAAGTGGAGAAAGGCTATTTTACTAGAAACCTAATATGCTAAAAAAATAACTTATGCATTCTTTTTTTAACAGTAAAAAGAAGTTTAGAGTGAGGAAATCTATATTGTTGCCTATACTTTGCTTATGGTATTATCTTTTGCTGAAAACACCTTTTGCCTTTGAAGAGATTGAACAAATTGCTTTTGTCAGACCTAGAAACAGTTAAAATGCCTTGAGATTATTTAAAAGAATGTATCCAACCTATCCTACTGTGTACTTAGTTTTAAGTTCAACCCCTTAAGAAAACAATGTAACCAATCTTCAGCCAAGATTACACAAAGGCATGCCTTGAAAAACCAAAAGAAACACAAAACAAAACAAAAATAACAATGTAACCAACCTTACTATGCTTTGTATTTCTTATGTTATCAGCCTAAACTAAATCTTAATCTCGAAGTATGCATTCCCCATGGCCCTGTCCCCAGACTAATGTATTTATGTCGGTATTGTAGTAATCACATAGGTTAAAAGCAACTTAATACAACAAATATGCAAAAAAAAAAAAAAAAAAAAAAAAAATGTTGGAAGCACCATATGGGAATAGGTTGGTAACATCCATGCTTGGCTTTGAGAGGTATTTTGGCCAGTGTGGGTGAGTAAAGTAACTTCTTCCCTTGAAAACTTTGTTAAAGATTTTTACAGAAAAGTACTCCTCATGCCTTTCCCAGACCATGTCTTCTGTGCTGTTCAACAAATACAGAGCAAAGCCCTTTGTCAGGACAGATAACAGGAATGGATGGGACACAAACTACAGAAGACAGACAACAGACAGGCCACAAACTACAAACTACAGACCAAAGGAAGACAGGTTGAGAAGCAGAGAATTCAAATTTGGGCTCACTTTTAGTCTAAACGACTTTAAGATTATTTTTCATTCCTTAATGCACATTTTCTGATAAACTGTCATCTTTTTACCTCTTAATCTCCAAATCTGTAGAGGGTGTAGAGATGAACAAGTTCAGATGTTCATTAAGAGAACAGCAGGTTAAATACAGAATCAAGCTTTGGAGATCTAAAACCCACTAAGACTGTGGTGTCCAGAGAGCATGGTTTAGTTCCCCCACCCCAAAGGACTTTCCAGATAAGTCCGCGGCCAGGTCTAGAGGCACAGGCCTCTGATTTCAGCTGCTTAGGGGCTGGGGCATGAAGATGGGGTTCAAGGCCAGCCTGGGCAATTTGGAATTGCCTTACTTCAGAATATAAAGTTGAAAGGCTGGAAGATATAGCTCAGTGATAGAGAATTTGCCTCCCATGTGTATACCTCAGGTTTAATCTTCGAAGCGCAAAATGAATGAATGATAAAAAAAAGAAAATGGTTGGGTATAGCCCAGTGCTTTATAGAATACTTGCTTAGCATGCATGAGGCCTTAGGGTCAACCCTACTACCACGGTCACCTATCCGAAGGCAGGTCAGAATGTAGTTTTTTGTTTTTATATGACGTCTTCTTATTTTTTTAATATACTGAAAACTTGATTATTTTTCCTTAAGATAATTAATTTATAGGCCAAATGAGACACATATTTAAGTAAAACTGAGCCAGCTTACGTGCTACTTTTGAACTCTATATAATCCAGTCAGAAGTTAATACTGACATGCAAGAATTTCTACAGTATTGTATCTCTTGCTTTCTTACAGATTTAAGCCAAAGCTATCTTAATAATCACATGCTTCATGTAAAAATATCCTCTGTGTTGTTTTACCAATAAAAATTAAAATTCCTTAATCCTACAGGTACCTAATAAATACCTGATTAAAAGAATTATAGTGTGACTTATTTTGTGTGTTATAAATGCACATTTTAGTTAACACATTAACATATTACTATTCAGTTGTTTAGAGTTGGTACAAACTACTTTTACCAAGAGAAGCCTAGGGATCATCTACGATGTTGCTGCTATCAACAAAACTTCAGTGTGAGCTTTGCCCTCAGCAACTTAGGTTGAAAATTTCATGCAGAAGTAAGTTTAGGGAACATCTATCTATAAAGCTCTCACTTTATAGGCCATGAAGAGAAAGCCCAGACAGTATTTAGAGACTAATCTGTTCATTATCACTACTTACCGGGGGTCTTTCTTTTCTTTTTAAAGATTTATTCATTTATTATGTACACAGCATTTTGACTGCATGCATGCTTGCAAGCCAGAAGAGGGCACCAGATCTCATTATACATGGTTGTGAGCCACCATGTGGCTGCTGGGAACTGAACTCAGGACCTTTGGAAGAACAGAGAGTGCTCTCAATCTCTAAGCCATCTCTCCAGGCCCAGGCGTCTTTCTATACTCAAGTACTCGTTCCAAACTATCATTCAGTGTCAAAATGCAGAGTAAAATACTGTTCATTGTATACTGGATCAGATTTAAAAGCGAAAAAGTGTATGTTTAAGAAAAAAAAAACATTAAAAAAATGATTTTAGGATAGAAATGGTTTTGTTAAACTTAGAAAATACTGAGGGAGTGGCTGTGGAGATGGCTCAGTGGCTAAGAGCACTTGATGCTCTTACAAAGGACCTGAGTTTGGGTCACAGTACCCATACCAGAACAAGCAGCTGCCGGACAGCTACTTTCATTCATAAAATGTCATGTTGACTAATTAATTCAGATATATTTAAAGCCAGCCGGAAACGAAATACTTGCTAAAGTAATCCAGTCACTAACGACCAAGAGTCATGACCCACTGACAAGTAAGTTGTTTATATTCTAAAATGTGACATTATCTAGAGGGCTCCCCAAGTGACTATCTCCTGTGAGTGCAGGATAGGCAAGGTTCAAGTTTTAGTAAGCACATACCTTCCTGAGAGCAAGAGGCAGACAGCAAAACTGTACTGCTCTAGACTGCTTATTTTTCCTATCTTGCTAGAAGCTGCCTATCATGAATCTTGAGGGCCATGCTGAACTAGACATTTGAGACATTAATGTATGAAAGTTCCTGTGGGAAGGGACTTGAGAAGTTAGTTGAAGATGTTATTACTAATCTTTTTTAAAAGGAAATTAAAACCTAAGCATTAATAACTCAAAGTATAAAAATCAGCATGTTCAAGCTTTGATTATCAGTGTTTGGATTATCTGTGTCAGGTGTTTAGTTTCAAGCTGGCTTTATCATCATCATCGTTTTGTTTTGCCTTTTGAGACAGGGTTTATCTGTGTAGGTCTGGCTGTCCTCAAACTTATTCTGTAGACCAGGCTGGTCTCGCACTCATAGAGATCTACCTGCCTCTGCCTCCCAAGTGCTGGGATTAAAGGCATGTACCACCACTGCCTGGCTCAGGTTGGCTTTAAATATGTCTCCATTAATTAAACAGCATTATGTTTTGTGAGTAAAAGTTAATTCTAGAAAATCAAGCAAAATTTTGCTATTTACTGATCACCTGTGTCTTACTACCTGTTAGGAAAATCTTATGCTTACCTTCACTGGAAGGCTTAAGATGTGACAGTCTTAAGAGATCTTTGTGAGACCAGCCATTTCTTTGTTTGTACTTTGTAACTGCCAGAGCTACAGCCATGCCACCTTTTTCATTATACCAGTCTGCAACGGCCTTCCGGAGGGCACGACCCCACATACCACATTTCATGCTTTCCTTCAGATCTTTCTTAAACTGGATGAACGTGAAAAGATGCGTCGGGATGCGACAAACTTCAGGGACAGCTTTAAATGCGGCTTGTTTTGTTTTCTTGTCCGAACACTGGGAACAAATGGCGAGTGCAAACAGCAAGGGCTCTTGTTTTGCAGTCCTGCCCTCCTGACTAAATGACTTGATTTCCTGTATCACTTCACATCCTCTGCCGTCCTCAACCAATCTAATCAGGGCTTCAGCATTTTCAAGGCCCAGCTTCTGTTCTTTAATATAGTAGGTGCCACCTTCCGAGCCGAAACACAGGAAGCGGTGTAGCCGATTCATGTCGGTGACCTGCCACACATGTCCACCCGCAGAGTTGGCTACCTGATTCTCACTCAGTGGCTGTAACTGGCTTACAGACTCTTCCATGTTCCTGGTCCTTTGGGAAACCTATCAGAACGGCAAAATGTTATTACAATTAAGTGGAGGCAATACAATTTTATAAAAGCAAACAATAAAAAAAAACCCTGCTTATTGAAATGTTATGAATCTGTTTAATTGAAAACTATCTTTTGAACTCAGTAAGTTTTTCTCAATAAAATGTTACATAAGTGTCCTTAAGAAAGATTACAAAAGGCAGAAATTATAAGCACATGATGCGCGCGCGCGTGCACACATACACACACGAGATTCTAATAGTGACTTAGACAAAGACTCTGCTTATGATTTTAAAGCTTTTATTATACATTCATTTATTTTTATAATATAGAGATGTCAATTCTTAAAAAGAACTAATAAGTGGTATAATAATTACAAATAACCAATTTTTAAGGTATAGTACATTACGTCCAATTAATCAAGTATGTCAGTGTGAGATCTGAGGTCCAGACAAGGACAAAAAGGGAACAACTATCACTAATACTAAGAAAGGTGAGCTCCCTAAAGAACTGGGAATTTCTGGTCATTATTTCAACATTTGCCCTCAAAAAGGATCACAGGAGAGAGGATTTCAGATAAATAATTGGTACTATCAAATGGTTGGAGGTCATAATGCAAGAAAACAATGATGGGAAATGACTATGGCTCAGAAAGTAGGAGTAACATTATATTATTCTTCCATGTCTGCCTTCCTCCCCCAAACTTCAAATGGTAGAGTCTAGAGATCTGAGCCCAAGCATTTACACAGATCTTTCTCCTTCTTTCCCTTCTGTTATTTGCCTCCAGCCTACCTATCTATGCATCACTGGGTCCCAGGACAGTAAGAATTGAGTTTTAGTTAAAATCTTTCGTCTACATCTAGAGCATCGTAGCTAATACATATTAAAGCAGAGCTAAACATCATCAAATATGATTTTCTGAATTATTTGCTTAAGAATTATGACAATAGATTTTCTCTTCTGTAATTCATTCCTTCAGAAAAGCCTCAATATGCATGATGAAAAATTTACTACAAACAATTCTTTATGATAAATTCTGCCAATAAAATAATAAATGTATTATGTAGGAAACACAATCAAGAAGAAAAGGTAACTGGGCAAAATATCTGAAGAGAACAGTATTTCTCTGCCAAGTTCTCCTGTGGTCGCACTGACGAGGCTGGCCTATTTACACACAATTCTCTTGCTTTGGCCTCCCATGTACAGAGACTACAGGTGTCAGTCACGAGACTCACTTCTATTACTTTAAATGTAAGCAACATATGGGAGGGCATTATCTCATTCTACCGTTGGCACAAGTCTCACCAGACTAGACTGGCCCAAAACCTAGTGATCACATTGTGATTACATGCGAGATGCTACAGGATCAAAGTGAAATTTTAAGGAACTAGACATATTCTCCAAAAGACTAACTTTTCCCTTTTCTTTCGGAAACAGGAAAGGCTAGTTTATCCAAGTCAACAAGGTTCAATTAAATTCTTATAAAAAGTAACTGATGCTAACCAGGCAGTTGCTTTCTATTATTTTCTCTTCACCTCCAAAGATTACTGCTTTGCTAGTGTGCAACAGGACTACACATACTATTTTATAGAATAAGGTACCCCTAAATTCTAGAATTATAAGTAAAATAGAATTAAGTAAAAGACAAGTAATATGCTTCAAGTCATTGCAATTTTATCTTTTGACACAAGAAGTGATGGCTTTTCCTTTTGCTAATTTTATCAAACACAATCCAAAAGTCCTCTTTATTTCTTCAGCGTAAGCTCCTTAGCTTTTCATATGCTTCTCTGACTATACTCTCCAGGGTACAACATACACAGTGGAGCAGACCAAGGCAACTCAGAAAGACATGGAAGGAAAAATTACAGTCACAGTAAAGGAAAAGAGTCCTCAACTCCTCTGAACCTGGCTTATGTCTCTCACTGAGAGTCAAGAACTTTTATGACTGACCAAAACATTTCAAGACTCCCTTCAAAGAGCTCTACTTTGCTTGCTGAGACCCACCATAAACAAGAGTACTAAACAGCGAATGGGCAACCCTTAAAGGTCAAGACATGTATCTTACACATTTATAACCTTTGATTTTAACGTAATGGGTACTGTAGCCGGGCGTGGTGGCGCATGCCTTTAATCCCAGCACTTGGGAGGCAGAGGCAGGCGGATCGCTGTGAGTTCGAGGCCAGCCTGGTCTACAAAGTGAGTCCAGGATGGCCAAGGCTACAGAGAAACCCTGTCTCGAAAAACCAAAAAAAAAAAACCCCAAAAAACAAAAAACAAAAAAAACTGAACAATGCGTTCCATCAACCACTCCACAGGTGTATTTACAAAAGTAGTATCTCTAAAAGAAATGAGCAAACCAGCTTGTTTTATGTCATTTTAAACTTCATTTACTTATTTATTTATAGATTTTTATTTACTTATTATATATACAGTATTTTGCTGCATGCCAGATGAGGGCACCAGATCTCATTATAGATGGTTGTGAGTCACCTTGTGGTTGTTGGGAATTGAACTCATGACTTTTCGAAGAACAGTCAGTGCTCTTAACCTCTGAGTCATCTCTCTGGCTATCTTACTTAATCTTTAAATCTAATTGTAAATTATTTCTTCCAAGTAATAAAAGTTTAAAAGCTACAACAATCATGCACACAGTTACTATTACAAACCCCCAAAAGAATTTTGTTAATGCCCACATTCTAACCTGTCTTCTGTGTGTGTGTGTACGTGCACTCTCATGCCTTACGTGTTGGGAAAAGAAAGAAAATTACTTAAAGAAGCTGTCTGTATAAAAGCTGATTGATTGAATAAGACCCTTCAATCCTGAACAATGTTGAAGGGTTTACCATTAGAGGCTTTAAGATACATTACAGAGCCAAGTCATAACAACAAAAAAAGGTACCAGCACAAAAACATACCTAAATATGAGTATGTGTAATTACAGCCATCTAATAGTTGACAAAGATGTCAAAATCATACTTTTGAGAAAAGACAGCGTCTTCAACAAATGGTGCTATGAAAACTAGATGTTCACATGCACAAGAATGAAATTAGTCCTGTATCATGTTGCACAACTAAACCAAAACAAATCAAAGATTTAAATGTGAAACCTGAAACACTGAAGCTGCCAGAAGAAAACATGGGCACTACGCTACAGCATATAAAGTATGAGAAAGGACTTTCTGAATAGGAGCCTCATTTGCCCAGATATTAAAGCCAACAGCTGACAATGGGAACTTAGAAAACCTCAGAGTTTCTGACCAGATAAAGAAATAATCAACTCGCTAGATGTGATGGCACACACCTTTAATCCCAGCACTCTGGAGGCAGAGGCAAGTGGATCTCTGTGAGTTCAAGGCCAGCCTGGTCTACAAAGGGAGTCTAGGACAGCCAGGGCTGTAACACAGAGAAACTCTGTATCAAAAACAAACAAACAAACACCAAACCAAAACAAACAACAACAAAAATCAACTGAGTGATAAGGAAGCCCACAGAATAGGAGAGAACCTTTGACAGCTATACATTTGACAGCTTTATATATAGTTAGAATATACAAATTAAAGAGATCCTCGCCGCCCCCACCCCCCCACAAAAGACCCATTCAAAAATGGGCTGGAAATCTAAACAGAGAGTTCTTAAAGAAAGAAGTAAAAATGGCTAGGAAGTATCTCAAAACCTATTCATGGTCACTAGCTATTAGGAAAATGCAAATCAAAACAATTTTGAGATTCCATTTTACCCTGGTTGAGAAGGGCAAAGATCAACAAAACAACCAACAACAAATGCTGGAGGGAATCTGGGAAAAAGAGAGTCCTCATTCACTGTCCTTGGGATTGAAAACTGACCCAGCCCCTCTTGAAACAAGTTTGGAGAATCTTCAAAACCTAAAAATAAATCTCCCATATGACCCAACTACCCAGCTTTACCATTCCATAACACATGCCCAAAGACCTCAACATCCTGCCCCACATACATTTATTTGCTCAGCCATGTTCACTGCCACTTAATTCACACTAGTTAGAAAAAGGAAACAACCTAAAAACATCCTTAAACTTATGGATAATGAAAATGTGGCTCATGTAGACTGTGGAATACTCTTTAATTATAAAGAAAAATAAAATCATGAAATCTGGAGGTAAATGGATAGTACTGGCAAAAATGATATTGAGCCAGGTAACTCAGACCCAGAAAGATAAATGTCAGCCTTTTTTCTTGTCTAAATCATGTAGCTCCAAATCCTCAGATATGAGTACACAATCCACAAAAAATGAAGTGGGGGATGGAAAAATAATGAGGGTGTTCAGACTCTGATTAGAAGCAGGGTGGGGGGTCAACACAGGAGAGGAAGGAAAGAGGGCAAAATAGGAGTATGGATCTATGAAAAGTCATAAAGAATCATATTCTTATCTATTTACTTAAAATTTCATAAAATACATGTAAGCCTGTGCATACATACATACATAGTTTAAATGAAATTTATCCACACGGGCTGACAATGCGTCCCCCAAGATCCAGGCATCATCTAACTAAAATCCCAACATTAGATATGAGAAGTTCCCTTTTGAGTTGTTGGTCAAGGTTATCTAAGAGATTCCCCCCAAATTATAGGCTATTGCTGTCACCCATACTTGCCACCAAGAGGTGGACGGTAAGTCCTTATTGCTGAAAACACATGACCAAGAGGGCCCAAACTGGATCTGACCTGAAAGCCCTCCTCCCTGAAGACTATGATACCAGAAGACACCATGCAAGCTTCTAAGAGAGGGACAACCAACAGTGCTACACAGCTTTGATGCCTATGAACTACAAGGTCCAGCATGGCTTCAGAATGGCTCATCTAGGAATTATCCTCTGCGGGGTAAGTCAGGGTCCTAGCTACACCTGAGTAGAGGTCCCTGGAGGGAACTCCTGTTAGGAGAAGGTCTGGTGCATTTTGATGCTAATTACTGCTTGCTGTCTGTATGACCCACCTTTTTGCATAATAAAAAGCCATCCCACCTGGGCTAGGCAAAGATAGGTGGGGCTTAGAGAGAGAGAAATTCTGGTAAGAGGAAAGACTACCACAAGGAGAAAGGAGAGAGACCTGGAGGGAAGATAGGAGGCCCCCATGGGTTAGATGGAAGAGATGCATCTTGCTGCCTTGGGTGGAGAATCCAGCCCAGATGAACATTAGCAAGTATTTGACATTATGGATGGGAGGTAGCTTGATAGAAGTTATTAGAAGCAGATGGCATGGGATTGAGGCAGGGATCCCATACCTGCCCCACCATGGGAGGTAGTTTAGAGGATTGATAATCTGCCCTGTCCCAGGTTAACTAAGGCTATTTTTAAAATATAACAAGTGTCTGTGTCTTGATTGATTGCTAGCGGGGCCTATAGATAATACATGCAATTTAAAAACAATAAACTCCTTCAGGCTATCGATGGGCATCTTGGAGTTATATCTTGTCCTGCTGGTGACTAGGTCACCTATAGTACTTTTTTACACACACACATCAGGACAAAAAATTTAAATACAGACAATCAAATGGTAGTTTATTTCAAGCTATTTATTCTCCTTTTTGTTACTAAGTGGCGAAATACAAATTACTTTAAAACTGGCAACATTATATGACATGATGATACAAATGGTTCCTAATAGTTTCAAGATCTCTTGGACTATACCAAGTGCTAAGTGTATCTTAGTAACACTAAAGAAGTGACTCATCCTGAGCCCCAGGATAGCTTTAAGGTATCCATCAACTAGCAGTAGCTTAGTTTCTTCTTTCTTCCACGGCCAGTGTCACTTTTGTCACTTTTCTCAAAAGCTTAAGCTCTAGTCCAGTGGTGAGAAGGCAGCTGGGCAGTGAGGCAAACCAAAGTTTGGTACTCTACTCCTGTGTGAAAATGTTGTAAATCTACATGAACAACAGTAAAGTTAATTCTTTCAGCTGTTCTGACCTCTTTAAGCACAGCAGTCTCAACTACGCTGGTCGAAGTTTTATTAAATCTCTACAAAGTAAAGCTTTAGGAAACATTAACTGTCAAAAATGTGACATCTTGAGAGTTTTACCCTTGATCTTAGCCATAATACCAAGCATGATGTGTTTGTTCTATGTGTTGTCCATTTTCTTCTTGGTTTAGAATGTAAAATAGGTAGGCAATAGTAAAATACCGGTATAATAACATTACTGCTTCAAATTCATCTGAACTACAATGTATATCTTTGCCATTATTAACATAACGATTCCCGTACTCTCCTTCAACCTACACATCTATTAAACCAATATCTCGTAATCATGTTATTTGAAAGTAACTTTCTTTTTATTCTGAGAAGTAAAGCAAATACGCAGTTTCTTTTAAAATGGAAGGCATGGCTAATTTAGTTATGAGGTTATACTACAATTCAAAAACTAGGGCCACTAGATCAAATGGGCACACCACACACAAAGGTAAGGAAAATAAGGGCGTCAAGTGCGATGCAACTAAAAGTGTTGAGGGACTGTGGCAAGATGTCACCATGGTAGTATGCTCTGAGCAGTACTTTTTCCCTTGGAAGACAAAAGCCTTCCTTGGAACATCCTTTTAAGAAATGATGAATAAGCCGGGCGTGGTGGCGCACGCACGCCTATATTCCCAGCACTCAGGAGCAGGAGGCAGGCAGTTTTCTGTGAGTTCAAGGCTAGTCTGGTCTACAAAGAGAGTTCCACGATAGCCAGGGCTATTACACAGAGAACCCCTGTCTCCAAAAACAAAACAAAACAACAAAAAAAGAAATGATGAATAAACACATTTTCTGTTCTAATTCATCAGAACCATTTCAAGTGTATTTAAAGTAAGGCACTATATTAAGGGGAGGGGGGCGCATTACACCAGAAGGCACTGCATCCCAATACATGAGTCTCATATCCCTTGGACTTTTAGGACAAATCTCTCTCCCTTCATTGTTTATTATTCCTCTAAGATAAATTGGCTTTCGGTTTTCTGAAGCTTCCTACAAAGCTCCTTCCCAGACCCTTATTTCAGAAAACGCCTCTAAGCCAAAGCCGTAGGAGGAAGAGGAGAAAGAGGGGCCTTGGCACGCCCGCCTGCCAGGAGCTTTGCAAGCAGCAGAGACCTCCTGGGTTTCCCCAAGACTCCACCCTCCGGAGCAACTGGGCCAGGCCTGAATTGTCCTGCTGCGAAATCGGTCCTGCCTCCTGGAGGGCGCCGGAGCAAAGGCGGCGACGGCTTTGCCCGGCCTCTGCCGCTGGGATGCCGGTGGAAGAGAGTGCGCACCGGCCAGACCCCGAGTGCCCAGGATTGCTCCAACTGCACACAACCCGGCTCCCGCCTTGCACCAGGCCCGTGGCGACCCACCTGTGCCTGGAAGCCGACGCTCAGGACCCGCAGCGTCCACCGAAGTCCTGCGCAGCACCTGGAAGAGGCGGCGGTCCGATAAGGGGAGAACAGCTCCAGGTCCAGGTCGGAGCGAGCCCCGCCCCTTCCCTGGCCCCGCCCCTCCCACGCTCCGCCCCAGCTCCGGGATGCCTAGGGTCCCGGATGTGCCGTCCTTCGGCGCTCCCAGGCCCCGCCCCTTCGTCGGCCCAGGCGGAGGGCGCTACGGATCCTGAGAGGCTGAAGAGCCGTTTCCACGTCTCCTGGGTGGCTAGAGCGTCCTTCCGTGCTCCGTCGCGCTGCAGGTGACGGCGCCCGGAGGCTGTCGGGAAGTAGGCGGGGTGACGTGGGGTTGACGCTCAGCGGCGGGTTTTGCTGAGGTCCGAGGCCAGTGGCAGCTGGTGCAGGGGGTTTCGCCGAGCGCGAGGTGGAGCGGGGAGGCGTGTGGCCGGGGCCATGACGAGCAATGCCGGGGAGTGGTGTCTCATGGAGAGCGACCCCGGGGTCTTCACCGAGCTCATTAAAGGATTCGGTGAGCACCAAGGGGACCGTCCTGGGCCGGGGGTTCCGGGAGGAGGCTCACACTTTGGGCCAGGTGGTCACCTGCCGCCGCCACCGGCGCCCGGCGTCGGAGAAGTGACTTCAGGGACTGGAGTCGGCGAGTGTGGAAAATAGGGCTTCGGCCGCATCCTCGGCCCGGGGCAGCAGCGTCTCTGCAGTGATCTTGGGAGCCACACCACGAGGGCAAGGATCCCCCCTCTCTGCCTTATGCACTGTTGTATTCTCCGGACATGGGACTCGGATACCTGAATGGACTCGAGCGTCTTCCTTCCCTGTCTCCCTCCCTCAAGATCTCCTACGCGCTTAATCTTGTCCTTTCCACTGTCCCTTTCCCCGCGGAGCCTCCCTGTCCCCGGTGTGGTCAGGTGCATCGCTCAGGCCGTCGGTCCTGCGGAGCAGCTGGTCTAGGGCGTGTGTTTCCAGGGTGGTGTCTAAGGCTCCAGCCGCCCGGGAACTCGAGATTCTAGTTTCTCAAAGCACAACTTTCATCTTTCATGTGTGGGCACCTCTTCCGGACCTCACAGATGCCGTCTACGCGGGCCTGCATACTACCGCCCTTGTTCTTTTACTCCCTCCTTTTTTTTTTTTTTTTTAAACTTCCGGTGAAGTTGAGTTTTTCTTGAGGTAGTGCTCAAGCCTAGAGCTTACCTCTGAATTCTCTCTGACTTCCTTTAGTGCTAGCCAACCAATTGGACATTTTATCCTTTCTCATGTTCCCAGCCTCTTTTGGGGAGGTTTTTTTTTTTTTTTTTTCCTTTTTCTTCTTTTACCTCCCCCTCCCATTTTAATTTTTCCTCATTGCTTTTTAACGGTTTTGTTACAGTTTGTACCCAAGCACAGCAAACGTCAGTATAGAACTTGTCTATTGTACATGGCTGAAGAGCATATGTTCAACTGTACTCGGGCATACAGTTATGGATTTGAAATTTTAATGTGAACTGGAGAACTGAGTCAAACTATAGTAATAATGTTGTTCTTAGTTTAGTAGTATACAGAAGTTGCCTTAAGCACATAGATCTTGGAGGAGCTGAGCAAAAGGAAGCATCATCTGTAGTGTGTTTACCTGAATGTAGCTGGTGGAGCAGCTACTAGATTAACTAAACATCAGGTATAATGAATGGGCAGGCAGAGTATAGGTTTTAGGTGAAAAGGTAAGTCATGCCAAATTATGTACCACATTGTGTAGATTGGGTTGCCGTGTAGTCACTGGAGACTTAACAATGAAAAGGAGTTGAATGAAGTTCAAAAATATTGAAATAAAATTAGTTTGGGATTAAGATTGACTGCGCTTACAGTGTTCAGAGTTATGATAGAATAAAACGAGAATCTTTTTGAAAATGGTAAGTGTGTGGGTGATTGGCGTGACATTAAGTCATGGGCTACAGAGAAACCGTATGTAATAGTTCAGTCTCAAGTTGCATGTGGAAATACCTCCTCCTCCTCATTCTCTTTGGAGCAGGAATAGATCCAGAACATGCTACATTAAAAGAGGAGTTCTCAGGGCTGTCAACCTTACAGTGGAGGTTGAGTGGTAGTATATTTCTCCTACATAAAAAGAGAGAGAGAGAGAGAGAGAGAGAGAGAGAGAGAGAGAGAGAGAGAGAAGCAGGAGTTGACTGAGTATAGGAAAAAAGAGACAAAAGTATTTTTAGTTTCTGGCTTGAGTGGTTAATAAACTACACGGAGAAGAATTGAGTTGATGGGCAAGAAAATCAATTTTGAACCCTACTGAGTTTGAAGTGTTCTCAGATTAAGTGATAAATTTTACCTTCACAGTCTTAGATGTCATTTAAAAAGTTGATTTTCAGAGATAGTGGTCCATAAGTTTATTTTTAAATTAATGCAGTCCAGGGCTGCCTGATTACCTGAGCTCCTTCCCCAGAACCCATGGTAAAAGGAGTGATCCCTCCTGAAAGCCCTCACTGTGGCCCATGTACTCTGCCACACACACACATACACAGTACAAAGACAGAAATTAATGTAGTTCATAAAAGCTGTCTTCAGTTTTACATACAGAAAACTTGGAATTTGAAAATTATTTAGGTAAAATGAGACATTAAAGTAGTAATATGAGCACATCTGTACATGTTAAAGGTAAAGCAGTAGTTGTTAATGATTTGGCTCCTAACGTAGAAGAATTTTGGAAAATCTTAAATGAAGGTAGTTTATGTCATCAGCTGCTTCAAAGGGAAAAAAAAAAATTACTTTATTCCAACTATTTTCATTTTTTACCCCTTGCCTAGTTTTTCTATGTACAATAGAGTTTGGAAGTTAATTCTTTTATAAGTGAAACCTCTGTTTTATGAATACTAGTTCAGATTCCGCCCCCACCCCCTCCGAGACAGGGTTTCTCTGTGTAGCCTTGACTGTCCTGGACTCACTTTGTAGACTAGGCTGGCCTCGAACTTACAAAGATCCTCTTGCCTCTGCCTCCCAAGTTCTGGGGCTACAGGTATGTGTCACTGTACCCGGCTATGTGTACATGCTTTTAATTCACTGTGAATTATGCTGTGAGAAGTCAAGCATAGCTCCTCATCTGTAACTACTGACCCATGGATCCAACATGGAGTTTTCTTGAGATTAGGACTCTTATGATCACATCTAAGATGTATTTTACTTTATTTTGAGGAAAGAGACAAGTTAATACTTGCCTACAAAAAAGTCTTGGGAAGTTCATAAGTAGCGTTCAAACAGTACTAATTCATTTAAAGGGTGCCATTTTCATTTAGGGCTCTCAGTTAAGTTCCCATTGTAAAGTCTTTATTTTATTTTATTTTATTTTTTAAGAGAGGTTGCCTACTTGCTCACATCACCAACAACATGGTGCATAGATACATGTGTATCATTATCTTTATATAATAGGATGGCTGAGAATGGAGTTGAGGAAAATTTATGGAGTGTTTTTTGTTGGGGGCTGCAGATGCTGGAGTCATCCCTACTGCATTTGGTAGACTTGGTGATGGCGTTAAGAGAGTAAAAATTGTTGTGACGCCATCTGTTGGAAGATAGCTTTTCTAACAGTCGTTAAAGGCACTATCAACATTTTGAGAGGAAACTACCAACATATTTTTTGTAGGGAAGGGGGCTCCAGGTATATTTTAAAGAAAGTATTGTTCTAAATGGTTTGGACAATCATCCTTGATAACTATACTCTTGTTTTGGAAAAAGTGAGTTTATTAAGTATATAGTAAATTAAAAGGACATATAGATGAACAAAACATGACAAACGGGGACTGGGGAGATGGCTCAGTGGGTAAGCGCATGTATGCTTCTAATGGCTTTGTAATTCCAGCTCCATGGGATCCTTTGGGGCCCAAGGACACCTGAATTCAATCACATGCACACACAGTTTAAAAACTAAAAAATTAAACACTTATAAAGCATCACCATAGGCTGGAGAGTTAACTGAGCAGTTAAGAGCACTGGTTGCTCATCCAGAGGAACTAATTCAATTCCTATCATCCACATGGTAACTCACAACTGTCTGTTATTTGTCCCAGGGGATCCAGTACTCTGTTTTGACTTCTATAAACATCAGGTCTGCATGTGGTGCACATACCCACAGGCAGGCAAAACACTCATATACTAAATAATTATATCTAAAGAAAAAAAAAACCCAAACAAAAAACATCAAATCAGATACTCAAAACATCCAGCAGAAATCCACTGGGGAAGTCTCTTTGAGGTAGTTGGCTGGAGTTTCCCAGAGATTTCTGGGTAGAACAGAATGCCACCTCCAGCGAGCCTTTCAGGTACAAGAACAAACCACAACATCCACAGCATTCAGCAGAAACTAACTGGAGAAGTTGAGGCCAATTCAGTAATGTTTTGCTATCTACCTGTAAATTACTGATTGCTTGTTTACTTTGACTTGCTATATATTTAATAAAGTCATTCATTCAAAACCAAAGGTATGACTACTGTAAATCATTCTTCAGACCATACAGGATTACTACTACTACTATTATCATCATCATCATAATCATTATCATTTATTATTGGTCAGGCATGGGAGGCTGATGCAGAAGAATCACAAGTTCAAGGTCAACTTCAGTTGATAGTGAAACTCTTAAAAGTGGAAGAAAGAAAAGGAAAATGTTTTTAAAATTAGTTTCAGAGTTTTATACTTGTATAAGAAAGAACATTAGGATCAATAAAATATGTTACTGCATAAATATTTCAAAAGTTGTCATTTTAATTTTACAGCCTTCTTGGAAAAGTGTTCTGGTTTGAATGACAGCTTATATGATCATATGGTATAGGATTTAGCTCAATTACTCATGAAAATGTTCTTATGAACATCAGTACTAATGAATGATCTGTCCAGCCCTGAACTTGTATGTACTATGTATCCTTCATATGTAATTTATGTATCCTTTACTGTCTTTGATTTGAATGTATTAGATCATTGGGCTTCTAAGTGTTACAATTGTTTT